>NC_051403.1:24864939-24889939 GCF_015228065.2 Penaeus monodon
TTCTTCTTCTTCTCTTCTTCTTCTTCTTCTTTCTTCTTTCGGGTCTCTCAATCATACTAAAAGGCAGCAGCTGCGGTCAGGACTAAAATAAGAAGCCGGTGGTATTGAAATATTTATTTGTCATAAAGATAAAAGTTGGTTAGAGAAGAGTAGGTTAAGCGGGTTCTTTTGTAAGCGCTGTATAATGTCTTGTAATTATTTGATGTGCTTTTTAAATCTAATGCGTAGACTAGCTGATGAAAGGGCATTGCGAGAAGGTTATGTTTTGACCTGATTTCGGGGGCGATATCTGTGTATTTTTGAAAAGGGTGGAAGGAGGAACACGCACGAGCTCATGTTCTCTCTGTCTGTCTCTTTCTCGCTCTCTTATTTATCTATCTATCTATCTATCTATCTATCTCTATTTCTCTCTCTCTCTCTCTCTCTCTCTCTCTCTCTCTCTCTCTCTCTCTCTCTCTCTCTCTCTCTCTCCTCTCTCTCCTCTCTCTCTCTCTCTCTCTCTCTCTCTCTCTCTCTCTCTCTCTCTCTTCTCTCTCTCTTCACGTCTCGCCGCATCTCACTCTCCTCTTCTCATCTGTTGACTCTCTCTCTCTCTCGTCTTCTTCTCTCTCCGGCTCGACACCTGTCTGTGTTCTCTGCATCATCTCCTACATACGGCTGTTGCACCGGCCGGCCCCGCGCACGACGCAGGAACGTGATGTTTGAACATTTTTTGAACAGCGAATTAAAGACAAGCGAGGATTTTCTTTTAATTTTATTTGGCGAAGGTGGGTGGGTGACCTCTTATCCCCCCCCCCCCTTTGGCCTGAATTGCATCCATTTGGAAAAATTTGTTTCATTGTGTTTGAGGAAAGGCAGAGGTGGGGGGTTGCGTTGCATTGATTGTTGATTTATGTCCGTAGATGGTGATGGTGATGATGATGATGGTTGATGATGATGATGATGATGGTGATGATGATGTTGATGTTGATGGTGATAATGATGATGATGACAGCAGCGACAGTAATGATAATTAAATAATAATAGTAATATTGGTGATAATAACCCTACCCCCAGAAAATGATAGTGATAATAACAATAGGAAGAGGGGTGACGATGAAGATGATAACGCTGACGATGATGACGATTATTATCATAACAATATCGGAAGATCGGAAGGAGAAAAAGATACCTTTGTCACAAGATCCGACGATTCGGACAATCCCGCAAAAAAAAGAACATCACAAGTCGCAGCAACTCCTTCGGACACAGGGCATCAGATACCACGTGATTAACCTGTGCGAGTCGGACAACCGCGCAAAAGGGGGCGTGGCTTGGCATTGGTACTCATGACGTCACCGACACGACCGGCCAATCAGAACCGGCGGAGCCTTTACCTTCGTTTTCAAGTATGAAGTAACGGGCGATCATTTCCTTTTTTCCCTCCCCCATTACGTAATCAAATTTATTCCTCGACTGGATCGCGAAGGCTCGTAGTCGTTATTGGTGACGGGGGTAATTTTAAGCATGTTGTTATTTGATGGTGATGGGTTGAGAGTGTGAATCTGAGCCCCGGTATGGTGCAGGTGGAACGGTGCAGGTGGTGAAAGTACCGTTGCTTTGGGGAGAAGTCGAAGGTGTAGCTGTTGAGGCGGATGGAACGGTGTTGGGGAGAGAGAGGGAGGGGAGAGGGAGAGGTAGGGAGGGAGAAAGATATCGAGATGGAAAAGGAGAAGAGAGGGGGAGGGAGAAGGAGGAAGGAGAGGAGAGGGAGAGGGAGAGGGAAATGGAGAAGGAGAGGGAGATGGAGATGGAGATGGAGAAGAAGAGAAAGAGAAAGAGAGGGGCAGGGAGGGCGAGAAAGAAAGAAAGAAAGGAAGAGAAGGGAGGAGAGAAGGAACGAGAGATAAAAAAGAGGATTATAATCGCAAATGGTAAAAGATGTTGATGTAATGTCTTTAACATTTAATGAATATGTAACTGGCCGGTATGTACTAGATGTTGCGAGAATGCGGCGGCAGCGGGGGGGGGGATTCCTTTCGTAATTCAGGGTACTTTTGCGAAGCGCAATCGTCCCTTCCTCTTCTCTTCTCTTCTCTTCTCTCTCTTCTTTTCTCTTCTCTGCTCTTCTCTTTTCGTCTCTCTTATTTTGTTATTTTATTATTTGTCACTTTTTTCTCTCCTTTTTATTTTTATTTCATTTTTTCTTATCCTTTTTCTGATCTTCCTCCCTCTCTCCTCTTTCCCTTCCCTTTTCCCCATTCCTTCATCATGCCGTTCCCTTTCCTTTTTCCCTCCCCTCTCCTTCCTCTTCCGTCCCCTCTTCCTATATTCTCTCTTTCCTCTTTCTGCCTCCCTCCATCTCCTCTACCTTCTTCCTTTCCTCATTCCCTTATCCTTATCCTCTCTATCCTCTCTACCTCCTCCATTTCCCACTTCCTCTGCTCTCCTCCCTCTATTCCCCCTCCCCCTTCGTCGCCTCCATCCCTGTCCCCCTCTACCCCCTTCCTTTTTCCCCCTCCCACTCCATTTCCCTCCCCCTCCACCCCCATTCCCCTACCCCTCCTCCCCCTTTCTCTATCCCCCCTCCCTTTCCCCTTCCTCTACTCCCTTCCTTCCCCCTGCCCCTCCCCTCTACACCCTTCCCTCTACCCCCCCCCTTCACTCCACCATACCCTCCGGCTCATAGGCAGATGGGCCGTGAACACCTGCCTCTCGCTAGCAACCTGGCCACGAAATGCGCGCACCCTTTCAAGAAAAGAGGTGTGTGGGTGGGGGTGGGGGGGGCGAAGGGTGTGTGTGGAGGGGGAGGGTGGGGGGGCGAAGGGTGTGTGTGGAAGGGGACTGTGGGGGGGGGCGAAGGGTGTGCGTGGAAGGGGAGGGTGTGAGGAAGTGTGTGTGGAGGGGGAGGGGGAGAGTGTTAGGAAGTGTGTGTGTGTGTGTGTGTGTGTGTGTGTGTGTGTCCATGTGTGTGTGTCCGCGTGTCCGTGTCCGTTCCAAATGGCGTGGATGAGATGGCGAAATGATCTTGAATAAACTGACTTTGGGTGTGGGGTGTGGATGGGGCCTTATTTGCTTGTTTCTTTGTTTGTGTATGTTTGTTGCGAAAAAAAAAATAGATTAAACTACTTAAAATCGTAGAATAAGTAACAGAAAAAAGGCAGTATATTTTGAAAATGAGTTTTATCGAACTGAATTCCAGACAAATGTCAAGGTCAAGACTTAGTTATTTATGACAGAAGCTTAGGCTGCGTGTCGATGTGTTTGGCGATGAGGTGCGAAGTAGAAAGGAAGTAGAAAGGGAGATGGATAGAGAGGGAGAGAGGAGAAAGAGAGGGAAGAAGAGATGAAGACGAGAAGGAGAGGGGGAGAAGGAGAGGGAGTGAGGGAGAGGAGGAGGGAGAGAGGAAGGGATTAAGGGAGGGAGGGAGAGAGCGAGGGAGAGTGAGAGAGAGAAAGAGAGACAAACAGACAAACAAACCGACAGGATAAAGAAACAGATACACGAAAAAAGAACTGGAAACAGACCTAAATACGCAAAAAAAAAAAAAAAAACAATCAATCAGAATCCCTAAAAAGGCAAGTAATATTGAATAAGAGGCAGGACAAGCGAGCGAGCATTGCATGCACGAATTGCAACTTGGCACGAAGGCAGGACGTTAAAATTGGGAAGTGACTAGGGAGTGAGTAGCTCATGTGCACTCACAGGTCAATACAAGGAGGGGGGTGAGGGTTGAGGGAGGGAGAAGGGGGAGGCTGGGGACGGAAGGCTGAGGGGAATGAGGGAGGGGGAGGGGAGGAATAAGGGGAGAGGGGAAGGAGGGAGCCAAGGGGAATGCTCGCTACTTCGTGACAGACATGGTTGAAAGAAAGAGAGAGAGAGAGAGTTAAAGAGAAAGAGCGAGCAAAAGAGAGAAAGATCGGGAAGAAGAAAGACGAGAGAGAGGGGGAGTGAGTGAAAGAAAAAGAGCAAGAGCGACCGAGAGAGAGAAAGATCGGCAAGGATAAAGACGACAGAGAAAGAGTGAGAAAAAAAAAACAGAAAGAGCGATAGCAAGAGCGAGCGAAAGAGGTAAAGAGGGAAAAGAAAAAGGAGAAAGCCAGAGCTAACATTGTTGCCAAGCTTTTGTTATATCGATTAAAAGTAGCGACGAGAACCGACTCGCGATCCACAAGCTTGAATCTTCTTCCACATTTATTTATTTAATCACATACGCGGATACCAGAGCGATTTAGTCCCGTATTTCGTCGACACTCAACAAGACCTTCTTTTGGTAACTTAGCGTAGAAGGATAAGGAAGGGAGATCGGCCCCCTCAAGAGCGGTACGTAATTGGGAAGAGGGAAGAAGAGATGAAGACAAGAAACGGAGGGAGAGAGGAAGGGAGGGAGAGAGGGAGGGAAGGAGAGAGGGAGGGAAGGTGGGAAGGAGAGAGGGAGGGAGGGAGAGAGGGAGGAGAAGGAGACAGACAGACAGACAAACAGAGAAAAGAGGAAAGAAAGAAAGAAATAAAACAGACAAACAAATGGACAGAAGAGGTTCAGTTGGGGTTCATAAGAGGTTTAGTGGAGATCTGTTAGAGGTTTAGTGGGTGTTCAATAGTAATTCAATGGAGGTGCAACGGAGGTTCAATAGAGATTTTGAGGAGGTTTGATCGAGGTTCAGTGGAGGTTCAAAAGAGTTGAACGGTGGTTGAGTAGAGGCGAAATAGAGAATCGGTGAAGGTTCAACGGTGGTTCAATAGGAATTCAATAGAGGTTCATCAGGAGTTCAGTAGACGTTCAACGGGGATTCGACAGGAAGTCGATAGAGGTTCAGCGAGGGGGGGGGGGAGGGCTCAATAGAGATTCAATAGGAGTTCAACAGAGGCTCGACAGGGGTTCAACAGAGGTTCAACGCGTTCCTTTTCTAGCTTCACGAGAAATACTTACTCGCGTGCCGTTCCTGGATCGCCTTCTCGTTCTTTGGCTGCAGAGGGGGGGGGGGGGGGTAGCAGTCTGTTGAGGGGGGGGGGTAGAGGGGTGTTTGTAGGGGGGGGGGGGGGTGGAGGGTTCAGTATCGTATAATTCGTTTTTTGTTATGGGCGGTGGAGGTAGTATGAAGAGTGTTATTGTATGTGTTAATTTTATTCTTATTGTTTTTTTTTATTATTATTATTATTATTGTTATTAGAAGTCTTCTATGTTTTATTTATTTATTTATTTATCTATTTTTATATTATTACCAGTATTATCATTTTTTTTTTTGCGGTGGGAAGTATTTTTTTAATGTATTTTTTGAATAAGTTCTTTTATTTATTTATTTATCTTGAGGTAGTTGATGTGGTATTTATTCAAATGTATTTTGAAATAAGTTTTCGTGTAATAATTCATTTAACGCATTTTTTTTTGAACGGCGGTCGTTTTAAATTTTTGCAGTTAATTGTTTAGCCTAATTATTCATGTTTTAAAATGATAATAAAGTTCCTTGAATATCTATTATCTCTATATTCTATATTCATATCTCTTATATTCTAATCTTTATATATATTTTATATATATATATATATATATATATATATATATATATATATATATATATATATATATATATATTTCGCCCCAAAACATTTCACTGCGAAATTCCGTTAGAGGATAGGTGACTGTCATTTGAATTTCGAATTTAGACAATTTTTGGTCTGCCGAGCTCAAAATTCTGCCGGCGAGGTTTCACACCAAGATTATTACTGGAAAAAAGTGAAGAATTTCATGATATTCTTCAGAAAAAAAATCGTCATAAAGCAGCGATGACGGCTTTGCGGTTCGTAGATCAGACCAGTTCAGAGGAAGAATTCATTGGAGAAAGAAGAGGGAAGAGAGAGGGGGAAAGAGGGGAGAGGGGGAAAGAGGGGGGGAGGGGAGAGGGAGGGAGGGAGAGGGGAAAGAGGGAGGGAGGGGAGGGGAGGGAGGGGAGGGGGAAAGAGGGGAGGGGGAGGGGAGGGGGAGGGAGGGAGAAGGGGAAAGAGGGAGGGGGAGGGGAGAGGGAGAGGGTGAGGGGAAAGGGGAAAAGAGGGAGGGGGAGGGGGAATGAGATGGGGAAAGGGGGGGAGGGAAAGGGAGGGAGAGACAGGCAGGCAAGCAAGAATACAGACGGACGGACAGACAGACAGAAAGAAAGAAGACGAGAAACAGAGAAAGAAAAAGAAAAAAAGAGAAAGGAAAAGAAAGTGAAAGAAAGAAAAAGCGAGAGAGATCACACCGAAAAAAAAAAACAAAAAAAAAAAAAAAAACAGAAACAAAAAGAAAGTTAACAGAATAAAATTTAAATAAGAGCACCGGACAAGGCGCCGAGGATTCCCACGGTGCCTTTTCTCGACGTCCATTGTCACGCCGGGATGAGGGGAAAAGTGATCCCCGAGTGACGTGGAGGAATTCCGAGTGGGGGGGGGGGATTACTGGAGGGATAGGGGGAGGGAGGAGGAGAGGGAAGGAGGGATAGGGGAAGGGAGGAGGAGGAGAGGGAAGGAGGGATAGGGGGAGGGGGAAGGGGAGGAGGGATTTTGGAAGGGGGAAGGAAGGGGGGAGGGGGAAGAGGGAGGAGAGGGAAGGAAGGAGGAAGTGGTGGATGGAGAGGAAGAAGGGGAGGAGAGGAGAGCAAGAGGATAGAATTCCTATCCGTTTGGTGAGAAGTGGAAGATGAGATTTTTTTATATATTTTTTAAAATCATTTTTTAAAATATAACTATTTCGTCGTTTTCCAAATATATATCAGGATACCTAAAATTTTACTTTTCCTTCTTTCTCTCGCTTTCTCTTTTCCTCTACCTCTTGCTCTCTCTCTCTCTCTCTCTCCTTATCCCAATCCACCCCCCCCCCCTCCATTCCACCTCCCCTCACTCTTCCTCTCCCTCCCTCTTTGTTTATATTTTTCTAATTCCTTCCCTATCACCCCCACTCTCCCTCCTTTATATCCACCTCCCTTTCCCTCTCCCTCCTGCCTCTCCCTTTCCTTCTCCCCCTCCCCTCCTCCCTTCTCCCTCCCCCCTCCCCTCCCTGTTTCTCAATTTCTCTATTTCTCTCAATCCCCATTTACCGTTCTTTCTCCGTCGATTCCTCACTCCCTCTCCTCACCTTTTTATCTATTCCTTTCTTTCTCTTTCCCTTTCTCCCTTTCTCTCTCTTTCCCTTTCTCCCTTTCTCTCTTCTTTTCTTTTTCCCTTTCTCTCTCCTCTTTGAATCTCTATTTTTCCCTTTCACTCTCCCTTTCACTCTCCCTTTCTCACTCCCTTTCTCACTCCCGCTCTTCCTTTCTCTCCCCCTTCCTCCCTTTCTCACTCTCTTTATGTGTTTTCAGAGACAGATAAAGGACTGAGATTGAAAGGAAGGTCAACCTGCTCAGGAGAATATTCTGTAAGATAAAATAGAAGAGGTACTTCCTTAATTCTTTTTGTTATTTTCTTTATGGATGATGGTCTTTTTTTTTTGTCTTTTATTTTTTTGGGGGTATAGGGTTTTGTTGTTTTTATTTTCTTGTGTGTTTTTGAACGGGAAGGCTGTGTTTGATGCTCCCCCTCTCTCTCTCTCTCCCCTCCTGTCTCTCGTTCCCCCTCTCTTCCTTGTTCTCCCTCTCTTGCACCCCTTCTCCTTCGCTCCCCCTTCTCCCTTCTTCTTCCACTCTCTCCCTCGCTCCCCCTTCTCCCCTCTCTCTCCCCTCTCTCCCCCCTTTCTCCCCCCTCTCTCCCTCTCCCTTCCTCCCTCCGCGGGCCCTCAGAGGCAGAGAAAGCGACCCCGTCACGAGGGCGAGGTTGAGCCCACACAGGATGCTCCGTATTCGACGGGGATCGAAGGATGGACCTCCTGCCCTTGTGTGCTTTCCTTCCTCTCCTTCAGATCCTCCGCCTCTTTCTCCTAACTTCCTTTCGCCCTGATGTTTTTTTTCTTTTCTCTTTTCTCCTCTCTTCTTTCCTTTTTTCTGATTTTTTTTCGGGATCTTTCATTCTTCCTCCTTCCTGTTCGCTCTTCTTCCTTTATTCTTCCTCATATTTATTCCCCCCTACCCTCCTTCCTTAGCTCCTTCCCTCCATCCCTCCCTCCGTCTCTCCCCTTTTCCCTCCCTCCCTCCCTCCCTCCCTCTGTCCTTCCCTTCCCTCCCTCCCTCCCTCCCTCCGGGGACCTTCTCCAAATATTTTCCTTTGCTTGCCTCTTGCGAAATGGGATAGTGGGGAGCTCTGGGTAGGTGGGGCTTCGTTGGTGGTGATGGTGGGGGTGTTGGTGGTGGTGGGGGTGTTGCTGGGGGAGGTGGGGGTGTTGTTTGTGGTGTTGCTGTTATTTGTTGTTGTCTGGATCTCACGGTAGCCACGTGGTCAGGTGAGGTGGTGTTGTTGTTGGTGGTGGTGATGGTGTTGGTGATGTTCTTTCTTGTTGTCGCCGGTGGTGGTGATTTGATTAGAGGTACCCTCGAAAAGGAAGCTATGGTTGTGAAGAGTAATGTGATATTTCTCTTTTTTCTCTCTGTCTTTCTGTTTCGCTTTTCTCTCTTCCCTTCTCCTTCCTTCCCCCTCCTTCTCTCCCTTCTTTTCATCTCTATCTCCCTCTCCTTCTACTTTCTACTTTCTCCCCTCTCTCCCTCTCTCTTCCCTTCTCCCTCTCCCTCCTTGTCATCTCTGTCTCCCTCTCCCTCCCTTTCTCCTAGCTCCCTCACTTACCAGCCAAATTTCCCATGAAAGTGTACATCCTTAAGTCTACATTCTCGGCAAACAGTTCTCTTCAAACTCGGGCTGCATTGAGGAACTGTGGCCAAGGTAGGCCTATGGAGGTGGAGGTGGAGAGGGGGAGGAGGAGGAGGAGAGGGTGAAGAGGCGGGGGAGGTGGTTGTGGAGAAGAACAGGGGGCGGGGGAGGTGGTTGTGGAGGAGGAGGTGGAGGGGGAGTTAGAGAGGGAGAAGAAAAAGCAGGCAAAGAAGAAGAAGGAGAAAAAAGGAGAGTGAGAAAATAATGAAGAAGGAAAGGAAAGAAGAGAAGGAGAAGAAGGAAAAAGAAGATGAAGTCGATCCAAAATAAGAATACAAATAAAGAGAGAGAGAAAAAAAAGGAATAGAGAAATATACATACCCTACGAAGAAGTCCGGAACCCTAGGCCTTAGACCTGAGACCTAATTACAACGACGTCCGCACAGAAGACAGAAAACCCTACTTCGCGTTTCACCCAAAGAGCGGTTGTGCTTTGACGGTCGATAGGCCTATAAATATCTCTCTCTCTCTCTCTCTCTCTCTCTCACAATTCTTCCTTTGATGGCCGCGACGTGGGCGGGAGGAGGATGTGGGAGGTTGTGAAAGGATGGGTATGGGCGTGCGTGTGAAGTGGGAAGGGGAGAAGGGGGAGAGGAGAAGGTAGGGGGAGAGGAGAAGGTGGGGGGAGAGGTGAAGGTGGGGGGAGAGGTGAAGGTGGGGGGAGAGGAAGGGTATAGGTGAGGGTGTGATGGGGGAGGGAGAGGGGGAGGAAGGAAGTAGAGGGGGAAGGGGAAGGGTAAAGGTGTAGATGTATGTGTGAAGGGGGGAGGGGAGGAGGGAAGCTGAAGGGTGGGTATGGGCGTATAGAAGGGTGCAGGTGAAGGGAGGAAGAGGGGAGAAGAAGGGAGGGAGAGGGAGAAAGGTGATGAAGAAAGTTGTGATGAAAGGATTTGTTTGGTGGAGATGGGATGGAAGGAAGGAGAAGGGGGAGGGGAGTGAGAGGGGATGGGAGGAGGAGGAGGGAAAGAGGATAGCTGAAAGGAAGAAGAGAGGGAGAGGGAGAAGGACAGTGAGAGGGGAAAAAAGGAAAAAGGGGGGAAAGGAAAATGAGACAAGAAGAGTTGAGGAGGAAAAGGGAAGCGAAAGAGAAAGAAGGGGAAGACGAGGGTGGAGATTAAAAAGGGTAGGAGAGGGAGAAGGAAAATAATCATGAACTAATCCATTGTGCGGATGTGAGGAAGGCCAGTCTGTCCGCACGTAGGCCTAACCAAGGTACCACGATTCCTGCATACTTGTGATAGATGGGCGTACGGGCGTGGGCGTGGGGGTGGAGGGTGGGAGGGGGAGAGAGAGGAGGTAAAGGAGGGGGAGGAGGAGTGGGGTGAGGAGGGGGAAAGAAAGAAAGAGAGAGAAAGAAAGATTGAGGGGAGAGGGGCAAAGAGGAGGAGGAGGAGGAGGGCTGTGCGTGCATGTGCGTGCGTGCGCTGCGTGCGTGCGTGCGTGTTCACCGGTTGACTTTGACGTGTGCGGAGCGAGGAGGACGGAGATGGTAGAAGCGTTTCGCCACCTTATCGCGGATTAGATTATCTGAAAGTTTTGTTTATCTATTTTTTTATTTGTTTGAATCTTTGTTCTTTTTTAAGTGATGTTTTCCAAGAATCGCAATTTCGGTGGCTTTCAGAATCATACACACACACGCGGACGCATATACACACGTCTACGCACATGCACATGTACATGCAGTTACACATTTGAATAATCTAAAACAAAATTTCTTTTTCTTGCTTATTTTTCGCAATATCCCCTTGATTTTCTGTTCGTTATAGCGGGGTTTGCCTCCACGTCTGGCCCGCTCCTCAGGAAGAGAAAAAACAGACGCTCCCAAAAGCCTATTTTTTCGGTCCTTTTCTGCCCTCCAGGACTCCCGCTTCCCTCCCTCCCTCCCTCCTTTCTTTCCCTCCCTTCCTCCTTCTTTCTTTCTGTCTTCTTCTCCCTCCTTCCCTCCCTCCCTCCCTCCCTCCCTCACTCCCTTTCTCCCTCCCTCGTTCCCTCCCTCCCTCCCTCCTTCTTTTGAGAAAATAAGAATAAAGATGTTCGACATGGGAGGAGGGAACATTTTGAAAAAGGAAAAGGAAAAGGGAAAGGAAACGAAATGAGAAAGAGAAAGAGAAGGAAAATGATAATGATAAGAAGAAGGAGGAGAAAGAGATTAAGATGGGGGAGAAGGAGAAAGAGAAAGAAGAAGAAGAAGGAGAAGGAGAAGGAAGATAAGTTGCAGGAGAAAGAAAAAGAGAAAGAAGACGAATAAGAAGGAAGATAAGATGGAGGAGGAGAAAGATAAAGGAAAGAGGAAGGAAAATAATGATGAGGAGGAGAAAGGGAGGGAGAATAAATAGGAAAATAAGATGGAGGAGAAGGGAGGGAGAATAAGTAGGAAAAAAGAGAGAAGAGAAGGAAAAGAAGGAAAATAAGGTAGAGGAAAAAGAAGAAGAAGAAGGCGAAAGAAATAAGGTAGAGGAAAAAGAAAAAGAAGAAGAAGACGAAGAAGAAGGAAAAAAGATAGTGGAAAAAGAAGAAGACGACGGCGAAGAAGGAAAATAAGATAGAGGAGAAGGAGAAAGAGGAGACGGAAGATGGAATGAGGGCGGGAGGCAGGTTCTGGAAGACAAGAGAGGCAAGCGCAGAGGACTGGCCAAGGTTTCCGCGGGCCGAGCACATTGAGAATATCTTCTCTTATGCTCAGAGGGGAATGTGCACGGCTGTGGCTTTTTGACTCAACGCCTGATGTAATGTTTCGTGATGTTCTTTTTGAAGGTTTTATTTATTTTTGTTGTTGTTGTTTGATGGCTGTTTGAGAGAGTGGGTGTTTAGGGAGTGTGGGGGAGGGGGGGTTGTGTTGTGTGTTTGTTTGTGTGTGTGTGTTTGTGTGTGTGTGTGTGTGTGTGTGTGTGTGTGTGTGTGTGTGTGTGTGTGTGTGTGTCTTGAGGGTGAGTGTAAAGAAGCTACGTGTGTTTGTGTAGAAGGGGGTATGTGTTGAGGGAGGTATATTATGGGTTTGTGTGTATGTGCATTTTCGCACGCGCGCACTCACTCACACACGCTCGCTCACTGACTGACTGACTCACTCATTCACTCACTCACTTACTCACTCACTTACTTACTTACTCACTCACTCTAACTCACACACACACACACACACACACACACACACACACACACACACACACACACACACACACACACACACACACACACACACACACACACACACGAGAATGGAAGGCCCTCCTCTCGTTCTCCTCCGTCAAAGGTGCTTCTCCGTCCCTGCGCCTGCTTTGTCACCAAGAATCCTCTCGAAAGTCCTCAGTTGCTTTTAAAGGGAGTCCCTCGCGAGGCAGCGTTCAGGAGGGGATTGTCCTGACGGGGTTTTTGAGGATCCTTCGGCGTCTTAATAACTTCGGTTTTGAGGATTTGAGAAGGAAAATGAAAATGTAAAAAAGGAGAATCTTCATGGTAAAAAAAATGTGTGTGTGTGTGTGTGTGGTGTGTGTGTGCGTGCGTGTGTGTATTCACTTATATGTTTATTTATTCATTCATTTTTACTTTTACCTTCAGTGCCGTAGGGAGTCACCAAGATTTAAAAACTTCATTTATTTATTTCGTTAAAATTTAAACCCTTCCATTAGGCTATAGAGATCTCGAACCCCCTCCTCAGCGACTGTCGGCGTTTCGAGGACGTCGGCGTTAATGGTCTTCAGGAAGGGAAGGAAATGAAGGTAAAGGAGAATGTCTGTACAGTTTATTGTGTGTGGAGTTGAGATGACCGTGGTTCATTTGGTTAGGCATTTGGGCTGAGACGTGTCGTGGGAGCCGAGATTAAATGTGAATGATATCGTGCGTTACTTTAGGCCAAGGAGTATTCGAAAGACAACCGTGCCGGAGCAGGGAGAAGTAGGGGCAGTTGGCGAGAGGGGACGCAATCGCGTTAGAGGAAGGGAGTATCGAAAGCATGTAGGAAGAGGGAGAGGAATAGATGTTTGGAAAATGAGGACATTGAAAGCAGGAAGTCGGTAAAATGAGAAGTGGAAGGGGGGGAGAGGAGGGAATGGAAGAGGGAAGAAAGGAGGAAAAGTGGGAGAAGAAGGAAGTCGAACGCAGCGAAAATTCGGATCTGATCGAAAAAGGAAGTAGAAGAAAGAAGCAATAGGAAGCTGCAACGCCACAATGGAAAACTTTCACGCTCGCAAACACTTTAATAAATCACAATAAGAGAGACAACAGAAAAAGGGTGAAGTAAGAAAGAACAAAAAACAAAACAAAAAACAACCCCCCAAGAAAGAAAAAAAAAAAAAAAAAAAAAAAAAACTCTACAAAGCGATAAAAAAAAAAAAGAAAACTAACTGCAATTGTCTCGCAAAAACACGATGCGCGAACCCCTTAACCCGTACCCTAACCCTTCCCCCCCCCTCCTCTTTCCCCTCGACAGAAAGAGGGGGAGTAGGAGGAGGAGGACTTCCCCCATCCCCTCCCCCCCTTCCCTCGACAGAAAGAGGGGGAGTAGGAGGAGGAGGAGAAGAAGAAGAAGAAGAAGAAGAAGAAGAAGAAGAAGAAGCAAAAGAAGAAGAGGAAGAAAATCTTTCCCCTTAACTCCATCCCCCCTTCCTCTCCCCTCGACAGAGAAGAGGAATGAGAGGAATCAGGCCAGCAGCTTACCTTGAAAGGATATCTTAGGGGAGGAAGGAAAGAAGAAAGGAGAAGAGGAAGAGGAGAAGGAGGTACAGAATAGGAGAGGAAAAAAGAGGAAGAGGGAGATCAAGGCCACGCGTTCCCTCCAAGGAGAAGCCTTGGGAGGAGGGTCGCCGACCTTCCCGTCCTCCTCCCGACGGCGGCTGGGTCTCGGCAGGTCGATCGCCCTCCTTCGGGAGTCGGGGTTGTGTCATTTGCCTGTTTGTTCTTCTAATTACTTCCGGTTTCCAGCGTGGTAATTTGGGACTGATAGAGGAGGATGGCGTAGGAGTTCCTTTGGCGAGAGGGAGAGAGAGAGAGAGACAGAGACAGAGACAGAGACAGAGACAGAGACAGAGAGAGGGAGGGAGGGAGGGAGAGGGAGACGGATGTAGGGTGTGAGAGGAGGAAGAGGAGAGAGAGAGAGAGAGAGAGAGAGAGAGAGAGGAGAGAGAGAGAGAGAGAGAGAGAGAGAGAGAGAGAGAGAGAGAGAGAAGAGAGAGAGAGAGAGAGAGACAGGCAGACAGACCGACAGACAGACAGACAGACAGACAGACAGACAGACAGACAGACAGACAGACAGACAGAAGAGAAGAGAAGAGGAGAATAAGAGAAAGGGTGAAAGAGAGAGAGCAAAAAGAAGAGTGAAGAGGGTGAAAAAAAAATTGGGGTTTGATTACTGACGGGGGGAGGGGGAGGGATGAAGGGGTAGGTAGGTCGATAGACAGTAATTGTGTTGTCCGTTTTTGTAATTCTTTAATCCCGTGACCTCCTGCTTCCTCCTCCTTTCTCCTCCTCCTCCTCCTCCTCCTCCTACTTCACCCTCCTCCTTCTCTTCCTCCTTCTTCCCCCTCTACCTTCTTCGTCTTTCTTCCTCCTTACTACTTCCTCCTTCCTTCTCCCTCCTCCTCTTTCCTCTTTCTTCCTCCTCCTTCCTCCATCCTCCTCCTTCCTCCTTCCTCCTCCTCCTTCTTCCTTCTCTTTAACCTAGTAATTCCTTTTATTTTTTCCGCCAAGGATATCCGGCCCGAAGACAGGAATGCGATTGTAGGATTCTTGAGGAAGGGGGGAGGGAGGAGAAAGGGAGAGGGGGGGAGGGGGGATGTCGGCGATTTTCCTTTTTGGATATGGGGGGGAAGGGGGGGTTGTGGACTTTTATTATTTTATTTTATCATTATTATTATTATTATTATTATTATTATTATTATTATCATTATTATTATTATATATGTATGAGTATATATATGTATATATATGTATATATATGTATATATATATATATATATATATATTTTTTTTTTTTTTTTTTTTTTTTTTTTTTTTTTTTTTTTTTTTTTTTTTTTTTTTTTGGGTGGAGGGGCTGATTCCGATCATCTGAATTTTGGTTTTATTTTAGATTGTGTTGTTTATCTGGATTTTTCTCCTTATCTTCTACTTCTCTCTTCTACTCCTTCTTCTTCCTCATAATTATAATTATTATATATATATTTTTTATTTTATGATTAACCTTTTTTTTAAAGGGCACAATTTTGCCCAGACTGGTTTTGCTGAGAAAGTTACGCACCAGTAAAAAAAAAAAAAAAAAAAAAAAAAAAAAAAAAAAAGAGCAAAGTTTGTAATTACAGAAGAGAGAAGAAAGTGGTGATAATGATGATGATGGAGATAATGGAGATGATAATAAAAATGGAGATGATGAGATAGGAAAGTAAACACATTGATGCTGCTGGGAGATACCGGTGGGGGGAGGGGGAGGGGGAGGGAGGAAGCGAGCAGCGAAAATGAGATAAATTGATAGAATTACGTGACAGTGATAAATCGAGAGTTGGGTAGAAAGGCCGTTTTTGGCAAAATGGTTGAGTTCAGCTGGTCATACTCTTCAATTTTCTTTTGATTTGCTGTTATATATATTTTTTTTCTTTTTAATTATTATTGTGGGATTCAGGACGCATTAACAACGGTGCTAAAAGAGAGTAAAAGAAAATTGAAGCAAAAAGTAAATGATATATTTCCAACGGTGCTGTAGAAATAAAGATCTAAATAAAATAAAAGCAAATAGCAAAATAGGAGGTAATTAATCAGTTCAATTACTCTTTAATTTTCTCAAAACTGTTGACGAGGCTCATGTACAAAAGTAAAATTAATAAATAGAATAAATGAAATGAATAAATAGATTGCAAAATAGGGAAATTAATCTTCTCAAATTGATCTTACATTTTCGCAAAGCTTATGTAAGAAATCCTTCATTTATTCAACGAGCGAAGAAAAGGTCTTCGATGGCCCGCGTTCGAAAAAAAAAATGTTAACTTTTTCCTTAATTCCTGTTGCCCTAATGCCCTGGGTACGCATGGCCTCTCCTCCCCTTCTTACCTTAACCTCCTGACGTTGCTTTCTTACCTATCCCTTCCCCACCCTTCACCCTTTCGCTCTCTCGCCTTCTCTTAACCCATCCCTTGACCCACCCTTAACTCTACCCCCCTCCTATCGCCTTCCCTTAATCCCTCCCCCTGTCGCCTTCCCTTAACCCCACTTCCAACCCCCTTCTCTCCCCCCCCCCCGCCCCTTCTACCCCTTGAAACTTCTGGGACATGTCATGACCCAGGGCACGGTAGGGTGGGAAGAGGGGTGGGTTAATGTGGGCTAAGGGGGTTAGAGGAGGGGGAGGGGGAGGGGTAGGGGGTAGGGAAAGAAAGTCGACCGGGTAACTCCATTCTGCGACCTCCTCCTCCTCTTCTTCTTGTTCTTCTTCTTTTTCTTTTTTTTCCTCCTCCTCTTCCTCCTCTTCTCCGTCTCCTACTCCACCGCTTCCTCCTTCTCCTCCTCCTCCTCCTCCTCCTCCTCCTCCTCCTCCCCTCCCCTCCCCCTCCTCCCCCTCCTCCTCCTCTTCCTCCTCCTCCTCCTCCTCCTCTTCCTCCTCCTCCTCCTCCTCCTCCTCCTCCTCCCCCTCCTCCTCCTCCTCCTCCTCCTCCTCCAGCAGGAGCATCGAGGTCTCTCCTGAGGAAGTACACATCCCGTTGTTTGTGGCTTGGCTAAAGGGTGTTAAGCGGGCGGGGGTGGGAGGGGGAGGAGGGAGGGGGGACGGGGAATAGAAGGAGGAAAGTTGTGGGGAGGAGGGAGGGAGGAAGAGGGAGAAGGAAGGAGGGAGGGAGGAAGAGCGAGAAGGAAGGAGGGAGGAGGGAGGGAGGAAGAGGGAGAAGGAGGGCGGGAGGAAGAGGGAGAAGAAAGTAGGGAGGAGGGAGGGAGGAAGAGGGAAGAAGGGTGGAGGGAGGGAGTGAAAAAGGAGGGGGAGAAAGAGAGAGGGAGGGACGTAAAAGGAGAGGCAAGAATAGAGAGAGTGAGAGGGAGAAATGTAGGAGAGAAAAAGAGGGAGAGGAAGTTAGAGAGAAGTCAGAGGGAAGGCGAGAAGGAGAGAGAGATACGGGGAGATGAAGAGAGAGGGAGAAAGAGAAAGATGACATAGGGAGTAGAAGAAAAGGAAATAAAGAAAGATGAATGAGGAATGGAGTATAGTTAAGCCTATAACCACAATTAATACCAGTGTCTGAGAGCAACAAAACTTTTTTTTCGTATTCATTTTGACAAATTTAGAAAAGGCATTTAACCGGTTTCGAATATTTCTTCGTCAGAGATACATGTGAATCCGAAATCGGTTAAATATATTTCTTGTATTGTGAGGATATTCATTCTCATTCAATTCAACATTTTTTTCCCGAGGGCCGGTGACAGATGTTCACAAATTACGTTCTCGAATCGTGGGATATTACTGATAAACCTGGATCGATAAGATAAGAAAATTAAGCCAATTATTATCAGCGACTGGATTTCGAAGTATTGACGTTTTGGGTTGTGTAATTCCCTCGAAATTACAATGTGAAGTTTTAGTCCACGTGAATAAAAAAAAGGTGGAGAGGGAGAGGGGAGTGAGAGAAAGGAGAGAGGAGAGGGAGAGAGAGAAAAAATAAATATATGTGTGTGTGTGTGTGTGTGTGTGTGTGTGTGTGTGTGTGTGGATATATATATATATATATATATATATATATATAGAGAGAGAGAGAGAGAGAGAGAGAGAGAGAGAGAGAGAGAGAGAGAAATAGTCAGACCGACAGACAGACAAAGAAGTTAACCTCCCCCTGCCTATTTTCTTTTTTCTACCCATTAAGAAAATCACCAGAAATGTCAGTTTCAACCTCAATTAGCTGATCAACTCACCCCCACCCCTTTCGCCAAAACAGTTCCGTGAGCCAAGCCAAAAGGCAGTGATAATGCTGCATTCGGAAGTTGCAACAGACGTCGCCCACTCACGCATCTCTCTAATTCGTTTTTCTTTGTCATTCTTTCATTGGGATTGTTTGTTTTTGTCTCTTTGTCTCTGTCTTTCTTTACCTTTTCTTGATCTTTTTCACTTCTTCTCTTTCTCCTTTTCTCTCTCTCTCTCTATCTATATTTCTATTTATCTATTTATCTCTCTCTCTCTCAACCTTTCTCTCTCTCTCTCTCTCTCTCTCTCTCTCTCTCTCTCTCTCTCTCTCTCTCTCTCTCTCTCTCCTCTCTCTTCTCTCTCTCTCTCTCTCTCTCTCTCTCTCTCTTCTCTCTCTCCTCTCTCTCTCTCTCCTCCTCTCTCTCCTCCTCTCTCTCGTTGTCTTTCTCTCTTTCTCTCTCTTTTCCTCTCTCTCTTTCACTCGTTCCACCCCCCCCCCGGGTCACACAGAGGTCACAGATGGAAGGACCCCGGCGTCACCCTTTGAACTTGCGACCTCGTTTTTGTCTTAATCAATTTGGGTTGATTTAGGGAGGGGGAGGAAAGGGGAGAGATAAAGGGAGGGGGAAGAGGGAGGGGAAAGAGCGGATAACGGGGAAGATGTAGGGATGGAGGTACACTTAGAGATATACGACGGTCTTAATCAATCTATAGTAGATGTACATGTACAGTAGGGGAGAGGAGAGATGGGAGAGAAGGATGGGAGAGAGAGAGAGAGAGAGAGAGAGAGAGAGAGAGAGAGAGAGAGAGAGAGAGAGAGAGAGAGAGAGAGAGAGATGCTTTAAAGTAAGAAAATAACTGAATATGAAACAAAGAATAAGCAAAGACTGTATATCACGTTGAAATACGCTACCACGTGGTCCCCTACGATCAGCTGACGCCACAGGGTGAGGAAATATCACAGGGGAGCAAGAGAAGGCGGGCCGGTACGTTAAAAGATACAAATATAGTACTGACATGTTAAGAAAGATACAGTATAATACGTTAAAAGATATAGATATAGGCATGTTATGAAAGGTGCGTTAAAAGATACAGATGTAGTACCGGCATGTTATGAATGGTACGTTAAAAGGATACAGGTACAGTATCGGTACGTTAAAAAGCTCACAAATATAGTACCGGTACATTAAAAGATTCAAGTGTATTACCAGTACATTCAAATGTGTGTGTGTGTGTGTGTGTGCATGTGTGTGTGTGTGTGTGTGTGTGTGTGTGTGTGTGTGTGTGTGTGTGTGTGTGTGTGACCAACGGATCGTAAATGTTTACCGGTCGGGTTGACTTTCAAAATAGGGTTAAACGCACGCCCACCCACCCTCCCCCCCCTCTCCCTTCCCCCTTTCCCTCCCTCTCTCCTCCCCCCCCCCCACCTTTCCCTCCTCCTCCCCCTCCCCCCTCCCCCTACCGCTTCGCCCAGGGTGTAGGGTGTTGAAGGGCGGTGTTTTCACTCAAGGGTGGGGTGGGTAGGGGTCCAGGGTGTTGTTGTTAAGGTGTCGCTCAGTCGGGAGTCGAGTGGTTGTAACTACACGTGTCTGGTGGTTGTGTCGGCTCGTGGGTTGGGTGGTCGGGTGTGTGCTGCTGTTGTTGTTGTCGTTGTTGTTTTTGGTTCTAGTTCTTGTTTTGTTATTTTTTGTTTGCATTATTATTTTCTTGATTATGATGATGTTTAGTATTAACATTTTTTTTGTTGTGACTATTATCATTATTGTAATTATTGTTATTATTATTATTATTTATTATTTAATTATTATTATTATTATTATTATTATTATTATTATTAATGTGACTATTATGATTTCTGCCCTTCATTTCTCAGTCCCCCTCCCCATCCCCCTCCTCCTCATTTCGCCCCACCTCCCCTCTCCCCCCTCATTTCGCCTCCCCCCTTTCCCCCTCCACCTCAATCCTCCCTCTCCCTCCTCCCTCCCTCCCCCCCTCATTTCCGCCTCCCCCCTCCCCCATCTGGGCGCGAGGAATAAGCGAGATTCATTTACATGTGTCATTCAAAAGCGTTGATTCCGAGAACCTTTGACCTGACTCCGCCCTTGTAATGCTATAGGCCTATGTGATTGTGATTTCGTTGTTTTTGTGTATTTTTAGTTAGATGTTTGGTTTTCTTGTTATTGTATTTTTATGTCGTGTTTTTTTTATGTTTTGTTTATTGTTCTTTGTATATATTTTTTTTCTTTCCTCGGTCTTTCTCTCTCTTTCTTTCTCTTTCTCTTTCTCTTTCTCCCCCCTCCTCTCTCTCTCTCCATCCCTCCTTGCCCCTTTCTCTTACCCCCCTCCGTTTTACCTCTGTTTTCCTCCCTCCATTCTCTCCTTATCTCTCTCTCCATCTCCATCATTATCCTCCCCCTCCTCTCTCTCTCCCCTTACCCCCCCCCACCCTCTTCCCCACTTATAAGAACACTTGAGAACCGGTTCCCCTTCCCCCCCCACCCCCCTAAAAGCACCAGGGGGGAGGGGGATCGACACCCTACACCCTGTGACGTCTCGCACCCTGATGATTCCGGGCGGGGGGGGGGGGGTGAATACAAGGGATGAGCATGTTAGGGAAAAAGGGTTTGATGCAAATTATCGGTCGGATTTCGTTTGTACTTGGGGCGTCTGTGTGTGTAGACAGCATGCGCACAGAAATAAATACGCATGCTCGTTAATTGATATGCATACATACGTGGCTGCTTGTGTGCGTATATTCGTAGGTTTATATGTATATACACATGTGTCTGTGTGTGTGTGAATTATGATACTTTGTTCGTGTGTGCGATGAGGTCACACACACACACACACACACACACACACACACACACACACACACACACACACACACACACACACACACACACGCACACGCACACGCACACGCACACACACACACACACACACACACACACACATATGTATGTGTTTGTGTCTGTCAGTATCTATCTATCTATCTATATATATCTATCTTCTATCTATTATATTATTATTATATATATATATATATATTTTTTTTTTTTACATGTATATATGTATGTAGGTATATGTATATATATGTGTGTATGTATATATATGTATATATATGTATGTATATATATATATATATATATATATATATATATATATATATAATGTATGTGTACATTAATCCATAAATATGCCAGAATGAAGTTCTCGCAGGCTCCTTGCCTCCCGGCGCCTTCCCGAGGAGCCGCGTGTTGACACAGCTAACCTTTCCCTTCTCGTTGCAGGGGCGATGGCACGGGGGGCCGGCCAGTAGCATGCAAGAGGGCTTCCCTTGCACACCGGGGAATCCGTCACCAGCAGGAGAAGAGAGAGAGAGAGAAAGAGCAGAGCGGAGCGCCTGCTTGCCCCGTAAGAGAGTCAAGTTTGCCGATTAGCTTGACGTCCGCCATACGAATCTCGGTTGGAATAAAGCATCCCGGAGAGAGAGAGAAAAAAAAACGGGAGTGTGGTGTTTCGGTGTATTAATTAAATCGCTCGTGTTTGTTTGTTTTGCGCGTGTGTGTGTGTTTGTGTGTGCGCGGGGCCTTCACTATCCCGGTTCTGGTCCTCGGTCCGCGGGATAATTCGATAACCGCTCTAATAACAGTGGATGATCTTTCACTCTCTCTCCCCACCCCCCACCCCCCACTCTCCCTTCCTCCCTCTCCCTCACTCACTCTCTATTTCCTTCCACACACACCCCCATACCCCCACCCTGGTGCTTTCCCTCACCCCATCTTCCCTCCACCCCCCCCTCTCACTGTTTCCTTTTCAAGAGGTCAGTTACACTACGTTAATTTGCGAGACCTCAATACGCGCCCAAGTGCCTCGCGAAGTGCAGTGAAGTGAAGAAGATCAGTGAAGTGTAGTTCAACGCCCAGGCTCCGTAGTGAAGTGAAGGAACGGCGTTAAAAGGCGATATACATACCCGATCGCTTTGTGAATTACTGCAGCAACATATAGATGTATACATATTTTTTTTTGCATTATGTAAGAAATTCTATCTTGAGTTTTACGTGAATTGAAATCTCTTGCGTCGTCTCTGCAATCGAATCCTATGAAATCCCATCGCGTTGCACATGCATCGATCTGAAAGGGAAAGAGAAAGAAAAAATTAAGAGAGAGAGAAAAATCCTCGTGTTTGGCGCCGGTGCTTATAAACCCAAACCACAGAAGAAACGAAGAGGAAGAGAGAACCGAATAAACGAAGGAACAGAAACGAAGAGACGAAAGATAAAAACAAGATAAACAGAAAAGGAAAGGAACAAGACCGACAAAATAACCAAGATAAAGAGAAACTCGAAGGAACCGCAGGGCACAGGAACGCCCCATCAACTTGATCAGTGTGTCGCCCTCCGCCCTTCAGATCCGGCGCCATGCTGCCCTCGCCCATGAGAGCCCTTCGTCGGGAGCCCAAGGACAGGTCTCCCGACGAGCTGCACCTGGCTGTGCTCACCGGCAGGACCAAGAGGATTAAGCATCTACTCAGGAAAGGTAAGGAGGAGCCGCCCCTCGTTTGGTGTGGGAGGGATTGCCTGTGGTTTCGGCTTTTGTTTTGGGTTTCGGGTTGTTTTGTCTTGGTTTGTTTTGGTGTCTGGCCGGGTTTTTTTTTTGTTTCGTTTTTGTTGTTGATTTGTTTCGTTTCGGTTGATTTGTGTTCGTTTTTGGTTGAATTGTTTCTGTTTTTATCGTTTTGGGTGATTTGTTCGTGTTTGTTTTTTTTTTTTTCATTGTATTCGTTTTGGTTACTTTCTTCGTGTTTCGTATTTTTATTGAGTTCGTTTTGGTTGATTTATTCGTGTTTTGTGTCTTTTTTGTCTGTTTTTTCCCCTCCCTTCCTTCCTTCTTTCCTTCCTTCCATCCTCCCTTTCCTCCCTCCCTCCCTTCCATCTTCCCTTTCCTTCCTTTCCTCCCCTCCCTATCCTTCCTCCCTCCCTTCCATCTTCCCTTCCCTTCCTTCCTTCCTCCCTCCCTCCCTCCCTCCTCCCTCCCTCCCTCCTTCCCTCCCTTCCCCACTTCCTTCCTTCCCTCTCTACGCAATTCGTAGGCAAATAAAGCCTCCTTATTGACAGCGAGTGAAGCGTTCGGCACTATGTGGAGCGTGGTCACGATCCCCTAATTGAAAACGACGCCGCGCCTCCGATCGATACCTGAAGGAGGGACGGTGGGGTAGGATGTGGTGCTCGTTGGGGTGAGGGGAAATTGGGGGGTTGGGGGGTTGGGGTGGGGGGGGGAAGTTGGGGGTTGGGGGTGGGGGTGGGGGAGGGGAAGTTGGGGGGTTGGGGGTGGGGGTGGGGGAGGGGAAGTTGGGGGTTGGGGGTAAGGGATGGGGGGTAGATGCTCAGGTATCCGACGGTCATTTATCGGGTATCAACGGGATGGTTTTGGATTGCACGTCGTTTGTTGCTGTTGTTGTTGTTGCTTTGGATGATGTGTTGCCTTTTCTTATATTTTTCTTTTTGTTATTTTTATTATTGATTTATTATGTTATTATAATTGTTATTATTATTGTCATCGTTTTCGTCATCGTCATCGTCATCATCGCCATCGCCATCGCCATCGCCATCATCATCATCATCATCATCATCATCATCATCATCATCATCATCATCATCATCATCATCATCACATCATCATCATCATCTCGCCATCGCCATCGTCACCATCAACATCATCATTGCTATTATTTTGTATTATTGTAGTTATGATTGCCATCGCCATCATTAATCATTACACATATTACTCATTTTTTCGACCGACATTTT
This sequence comes from Penaeus monodon, assembly GCF_015228065.2. Lineage (NCBI taxonomy): Eukaryota > Metazoa > Arthropoda > Malacostraca > Decapoda > Penaeidae > Penaeus > Penaeus monodon. The sequence continues at coordinate 24,888,359 of NC_051403.1, forward strand.
TAAGTAGTAAAAAAAAAAAAAAAAAACGCGCTCAGTAGTAGCGTAATATCAATTTATCAGTCTATCACTTTATAATATCAATATCTATCAAGTTATCAATCTTTGTGCAACATATTCAGATCATCACTCTATATATCCGCCCGATATAATATTCTATTTCACTCACCACGATTGTGATAGGAAGATTGACTTCATTTTCGTAATGCGCATTTACTGAATGAACAATATTTCCTTTTTTTTTTTTGTAAGAAACATGTTTTATTCAGCCTCAAATAATACGGAGAAAGAAAAGAAAATAGTGACAAATTTAGGTTTAAATTTTTTTCTGATTTTCGTTATTTTCTCATTCATTCATTCGTTTCTCGCGTATTGTTCTTCGTATCTCCTTTTTGCATGGCACTTCCTTCGTTCAAAAAAATAAACAAATAAAAAAATAGATAGATAAAAAACAAAGAAAAGAAAATAGATGTTCATTGTTCCTCTTCGGAACGCCGAGAACACCGTGATAAAAAGGAGGTAAACCACCATCGTTTATGAACCTGAACAACGGTATCGGAGTTAGTTGCTTCATTCTTGTTGGATTTTACTTGCTTTATTTTATTTATTTTTATATATATATATTTTTTTGTATATTGTATTTTTTATTTATTTATTATTTTTTTTTTTGCTTCTGTTCATTTAGTTAGTTTTATATTGATTTATTTACCTTGATATGTTTTATTTATATTTCGTATATTTTATTAGGTTTCTTGTCTTCGTGATTTTTGTTGTTTTGTTCTATATTTAGAATTCCCTTTTTTGGTGTTTTTTTATATTATTATTTTCTATTTTTCTTCTATTTATATCTCTTTTTATTTATTTATTTTTTCTCTTTTTCTTTCGGTTATTTGATTCTATTTTTTTTTTCGTCATTATTGTGTCTGTCTCTTCCGGTAATCAAAGTCATCTTCCCATTATGATGTTTTTGTATAATTTTTCATTTTCCTTTTCTTTTTCATTGTCTTTCATTGCTTGCTTTCCCTTCTTTGTCTCCTCCTTTCACTTCCTTTTTTTTCTTCTTCTTCTTCCTCCCCTCACAGTTGTTCTTCCTCCCCCCCCCTCCTTTCTCTTGTTTACCCTTCCTCTCCCCTTCTTCCTATTTCTCTTGATTAATTTCATCCTTCCGTCTTTTCAAATTGGCTTTCTCCTTCGCCTTATTTACCCTTCTGTTTTTTTGTCTCCTTTTCTTGTTAATACTTCCTCTGTTTTCTCCCATTTTCACCTTCTCCGCCTCCTCCTTCTCACGTTTTTTTTTTCTTCCTCTACTTCTTCTTTTTCTCCTCCTCCTCCTCCTCCTCCTCCTCTTCCTCCCTTTCCCCCTCCTTTCATTTTCTCCTTCTCTTCTCTTCTTCCGTTACTGTTCTATAATAGTAACGGAAGGGGGAGGGCGGAGGGGACGTTGAGTTATTCCAAAAACCGAAATAAAAAAAAAAAAATAGAATAGAGATTTCTATAATTTCAAAGCACCCGAATATATGAATGGTGTTTGTGCAGATGATTAACGCTGTTTGTTACTAGTTCTTGCGTTTATTTCATTGTTTT
>NC_051403.1:24895848-24913348 GCF_015228065.2 Penaeus monodon
TCTTTCCCTTTTTTTTTCCTTCTTCCCCCTTCCTTCCTTTCTTCTTCTCTCTCTTCTTTTTTCTCTCTCCCCTTTTTTCTCTTTTTCCTCCCCTCCCTCTCCCCTTTTCTTCTCCTCTCTCTCTCCTCTCTCTCTCTCTTCTTTTTCTTTCTGTCTGTTTCTGTCTGTCTGTCTTCTGTTGTCTGTCTGTCTCTCTCTCTCTCTCCTCTCTTCCCCACCTTCTCTCTCTCTCTCTCTCTCTTCCTCTCTCTCTCTCCTCTCTTTTCCCCCTCCCCTCTCTCTTTCTTTTTCTGTCTGTCTCTGTCTGTCTATCGTCCTCTCTTCTTTTCTCTCTCTTGTCTTCCCTTTTCCTCTCTCTTTTTAACCTCCTCTTTTATCTTTCTTTTTCTGTCTTTCGTTGCTCTGTCTGCTGTCTGTCCTTCTGTCTCTCTCTCTCTCTCCCCTTTTTCCCCTCCTCTCTCTCTCTCTCCTTTTTTCTCTTCTCTCTCTCTCTTCTCTCCTCTCTCTCCCTTCCCCTCTCCTCTCCCTCTCTCCTCTCTCTCTCTCTCTCTCTTTCCTCTCTTTCTAATCACAACTCCTCTTCGATTTATATATTCTTAACTCAATTCTTATTTTTCCCTTTTTTTGAAAACATTATTTAAATATCAATGTCATGTTTTTGCTTCCCCTTAAGTGAAAAAGGAGTAAAAAATTTTTTTTTTTTTTCATTTTAAAAATATTTTACTTCTTTTGCTGACGAGTGACGGGGAGACTGTATTTTTATTGCTTTTTTAAAAATCTTCATAAATTCACGCTTTGTGGGGTGTGGTGGGGATGTGCAATGAAATATTAATTTTATAAATTTATAAAAATATATATATATATATATTATATTATAAATATTATTATAATATAATTATATTAATATAGTTTATAAATATTATATATAATTTTAATTATATAATATTTAAAAAAAGAGAGAGGGAAAAAAACAGATAATAACACACAAAGACCATAGAAAAGACATAATGAAAGGGGAAAAAAAAGAAAAACAAAATGCGACAGGACAGCAAGAAAACGGAAAGGAAGAAAACGGGAAGAAATAGGAAACGGAAACGACAGAAAATGGTTAAACGGGGGACAACTAACGAAACGACATCCCCAAGAAAACAACAATAATAATTTTGTATCTAATCTTCTTTTCTTTCCATTTCGTCCTCTTCCACCACAGAGAAAAGCGCCTCCGCATATTATAAATTCGACTGAAGAGAGAAAATGGAATATCGAGTACATAGAACCGTACGGCAGGTGAGTTTGGAGGGAGAATGATGCTTTGTTTTTAAATGATCTAAATACACTATATTTTCAGTCGATAATTAACTATTTTTTTTTTATTTTACCAAAGGGATTGTGTATTAGTATTTAAAGCAACTCCTTACCCCCCATATATATATATATATATATATATATATATATATATATATATATATATATATATATATATATATATATATACATTGTATCTAATAACCATCACAAGCATTATTTTCTCTGTATATCGTCATTATTTTGCAAATCACATTTCCAGCCATTAGATCCTAACACGAGTCATGTTAATCGTAGTGACATTATAACAAAAAAGAAAATAATCATAACAATAAATAAATCAATGACTATTCCTCAAAATTCACCTTGGCTTACCTACGTGACACCCTTTCCGCGCTCCTTCTGCTTCGCCTGCTTTAGACAAGGTGACCCCATCTCGTCATCTCTCCTTAGTTGGTCTTCCTTTCTCCAGATTTTTTTTTTTCCTTCTTCGTTGTCTTCCCCAAACCAAGTAACCCCTTCCCTCAGTCCTCCTTCATCGCCTTCTTCAGATCAAGTAACCCTTTCTCCCCATTCCTCCTCCGCCTTCTCCCCATTCCTCCTCCGCCTTCTCCCCCCCATTCCTCCTCCGCCTTCTCCCCATTCCTCCTCCGCCTCTGCAGATGCACGGTCCGCCACCAGGGACATCGCAGAGGGGGGGTGCTGTTCGTGGACCACCCAATCATCACGGGGGCCCCAAACAGAACTCGGAGCTCATGTGCCTCGGCGCTAAAAGGCAACTGGAGAGCTGGGACAAGTACCAGTGTGCCAAGTAAATGCTTGGGGATGGGTCATGTTGTTTTCCCGTTGTTTTTCTGTTTTATTGGTGTCCGTTGGCAGTTGTTTTCTGTTTGATTTTGTGTCCGTTTTTCTGTTGTTTTCGTTTTCTTTCCTATCCTTTTTCTGTTATTTTCAGTTTGATGTTGTGTCCCGTTTTCAGTTTTTTTTTGTTTTTCATTGTCTATCGTATCCGTTTTTTTGTTTTTTTTTCATTTGCTTCCGTTTCCGTTTTCTGTTTGATCTCGAGTCCGTTTTTTCTGTTTTTTTGTTTTATTTTTGTGTCCGCTTTCTGTTGTTTTCCTTTTCTTTTGTATCCGTTTTCTGTTTTTTTTTCATTTTCATTACTATCGTATCCGTTTTCTGTTATTTTCCATTTTCTTTCGTGTCCGTTTTCATTGCTTCCTCCTGTTTTCTTTCGTATCCATTTTCTGTTTCCCGTGTTCCTTTTCCCATCCGTTTCTGTTCTTACCATTTTCCTTCCTTCTTTTCAAAATCCCCAGAATGCAATGGATATTTTAGATCTCTTTTTAGTGTGAAACTTGGACTTCTTGTTGGCACGACTGTAGAATTCATGGCCAATTGTTGCGTAAATTCTCACTTAAAACTATTTTTGCTTTTTCTAGATCTTTGGGTATTTAAGATAAAAAAATACATATAAATTTACGTCTGTATCACGATCCCTCGCCGAACCCCTGTAAAAGGTTCACGAAACATCGGTTATGAATCATTGCCCTAGACTGTCCTTCGTGAGTTTAGATATTAAACCGCTTCTCTGTTTTTTTTTTAAAGTGTGATATTGATATATGTTGGGATTGTTGAACAGAGTTTCCGAAGTTAATAAGGCTTTCCACGTTTTAAGTGCAGATTGACACTAACCTCAAGACAATAATTACAAGACCCCTTTTAGAATATTAAACCAAAAAAAAAAAACCACCTCACCAAACAAACCAAAAACCACACTATAAACCCCCCCAAAAACCCCAAAAAACCACTTTTAAAAAAACATCAAAAAAAACCGCATAAAAAACCCCCCCATTAAAACCCCAAACCCCAAAACCAACCCATTATAATAAAAGAAAAAAAAACCTCCCCCAAATCCCCTCTTCCACAACCTGCTCCCCCAAACCCCCCCCCCCCCTTCGCGGGTGGGGGTGGCCCATGTGCGTCCTGAGTGCGAAAGCCGCGGTTACCCCCTCCTGGAATGCACGGCTTACCGGCAGCCAACACAAGCCCGAGCTAAAAGGATTTTGGCGCGATCAGTTATGTACGATCTATGCCCTTGAGGGGGGTATTTTGGGGGGGTTTTAGTATGTGGAAATTTTCGGCTTATTTTGCGAAATTTTATATCATTCAAGGTTTTTTTATATTGTATTAGGAATTTAAACACTGTCCAATTTTTGCATCAGGTTTTTATCCCCTTGGCATCATATTCTATCAAGTTATATCATATATCAAGAATTACTTCATGCAATATAAAATAACACATCCTTTCTTATCAAAAACTATCCCAAAAAATTCCACATTCAAAAAAAGCAAATGCACTAACATCACTTCTCTCTCCTTCTCTTTCTCTTCCCACCAACGGGTGCTTCTTCTCCAGAATTTCGAGAAGGACAAATGGGAAACCTTGATGGCGATGGAGACCACAATGACCTCAGACGCGCACCGAACTCTGGGACAGGGAACAGGTATGGCAAAAGCAGAGGGGGGAGGGGGTTTAGGGGATAGAATGGAAGGGGGAGGGGGAAAGAGCAAGGGGGAGGGGTAGAGCAGAGGAGGGAGGGGGAAAGGGCAGAGGGGAGAGGCAGTAGAGCAAAAATAGGGGGAAAGTGGAATTGGGTTGGGGAGGTGTTTTATTGGGGAAAATAGGAAGGATGTTGAGATAAATTGGGAAAGGGAGACTGGATAGATGGGTTAGATGGTTTTGATGAGAGATTAGTGTAAATGGGGAGTAGGTAGGGATATGAGATCGGCGTAAATGGGAAAATTTAGGTGGTGTAAATGGAGATTAGGCTGGAATAGGGGCATAAATGGTTGGGATTAAGGGTAGGATTACCCTATATGAGATTTCGTAATAGGGAATGGGCTGGGATAATACGATAGATGACTTGGAAAAAAAATTTGGGGATGAGCAGGATATCGGTTGGGATAGGAGACTGGTGTAATTGCGAAATAAGTTGATTATAATTTTAAAGGATTATATAGGGTAGATACTGGAATAGATAGGTAGAAAATAGGTCGGGATGATAGGGTAATTATTTGGAATAAGTAGGGAGCAAGTTGGGTTAAGAGATTGGGAAAATTGGTTTGGGTGATTAGTTGGGGGTAGAAAGTTGAAAAATAGGATAGAGATTGGATAAGAGAGGGACTATGTTTTGGAAAAAAAAAATATGAAAAATCATTCCTTAAACCAATTTCTCTTTACAGACCAACAAAAATCGATCAGGAAAATTCCCGATAGAATGTAAATGATTCCTTATATCAAATCTCATCACATCTAAAAATCCATCGGGGAACCTCATTTAGAAAGTCAATAATCTAAATCAAAATCTAAAAAAAAAAAAAAAAAAAAAAAAAATCAAAACCAAAAAAAAAAAAACACATAAACAAACAAAATTTAAACAAAACCCCCCCCAAAAAAAATTTAATCAAACCTACTAAACTTGACTGACCCAAACGCGTTGATCGCCCGTCACTGAAATGAAACCTGACTGACCCAAAGGCAGTTTTAACCCAGAGTCGCCCGTCAAATGAAGTCTCTCTCCACAGACCAACGTCGTGAACTTCTCCGCAACAAGATCAAAGTTGACGTCGACGAGGAGACCCTGCTCCATTTACGGGCATCTGGACGTCAACTGCCACGAGTCAGAGCTAACCCGGTGAGTCTGCGCTGAGAGGGGGAGTGGGTTTGGTGGGGAGTGGTTGGGTGAGCGGTTTGTGGGAGTGGTTGGGAGTTGAGCGGGTTTGGTGGGAGTGGGTTGGTGGGGAGTGGGTTGGGGTCGAGTGGTTTGGTGGGAGTGGTTGGGGGTTGAGCGGGTTTGGTGGGGATGAGTTGGGTTGAGGGGGTTTTGGGTGGGGAGTGGGTTGGGGGTTGAGCGGTTTGGTGGGAAAAGTGGTTGGGTTGAGCGGGTTTGGTGGAGTGGGTTGGGTAAGCGGTTTGGGGAAAATGGGTTGAGGGTTGAGGGGGTTTGGTGGGAGTGGGTTGAGGTTGACGGGTTTGGTGGGATGGTTGGGGTTGAGGGGTTTGGTGGGGAGTGGGTTGGGGTTGAGTGGGTTTGGTGGGGAGTGGGTTGGGGGTTGAGCGGGTTTGGTGGGGAGTGGGCTGGGGTTGAGCGGGTTTGGTGGGGAGTGGGTTGGGTTGAGCGGTTGGGGGGGAGTGGGTTGGGGTTGAGCGGGTTTTTGGGGGGGTGTGGGTTGGGGTTGAGCGGGTTTGGTGGGGAGGGGGTTGGGGGTCGAGTGGGTTGGTGGGGATGGGTTGGGGTCGAGTGGGTTGGGGGGGTGGGGGTTGGGGTTGAGCGGGTTTGGTGGGAGTGGGTGGGTTGAGGGGTTTGGTGGGAGTGGGTTGGGGTTTTGAGCGGTTTGGTGGGAGTGGGTTGGGTGGAGTGGGGGTTGGGGTGAGGGGTTGTGGGGAGTGGGTTGGGGTCGAGTTGGTTGGGGGTGAGGGGTTTTTGGTGGGGAGTGGGTTGGGGTTGAGTGGGTTTGGTGGGGAGTGGGTTGGGGTCGAGTGGGTTGGTGGGGAGTGGGTTAGAGTGGAGTTGGTTGGGGTTGAGCGGGTTTGGTGGGGAGTGGGTTGGGGTTGAGGGGGTTTTGGTGGGAGTGGGTTGGGTTGAGCGGGTTTGGTGGGGGGAGTGGGTTGGGTTTTGGGGGGTGGGGTTGGTGGGGAGTGGGTTGTGGGTCGAGTGGGTTGGGGGGGGAGTGGGTTGGGGTTGAGCGGGTTTTGGTGGGGAGTGGTTGGGTGGGGAGTGGGTTGGGGCGAGTGGGTTGGGGTCGAGTGGGTTGGTGGGGAGTGGGTTGGGGTCGAGTGGGTTGGTGGGTTCATTCTTCCAGCCATTCAGTTATTAATTTGCACATCCACCACGATATCAACAACTTCTCCATTCATTCATTAATCTACACATCCACCAAGTTCTCATTCATCCACCCATTCATCATTAATTTACACACACCACCAAGCTTTCAACAGCTCTTTATTCATCAGTTCATTCATTAATTTACACATCCATCAAACTATCACAAACTTCATTCATTGGTCCACCCCTTCATTCATTCATTTACACACCCACCAAGCTATCACAACCTTCAGTTATTTATATAGCCATTCATTCATTAATTTACACACGTCACCAGTCTATCACCAAATCATTCATTAATTTACGCACACCACAAAAGGTATCAACAACTCCTTCATTCATTTACAAATTTACAAATAAACTCCATTCATCCATCCACCCATTCTTTCATTCACTCACTCACGCCACCAAAGCTATCACCAACTCATTCATTAATTTACGCACACACACCACAAAGCTATCAACAATTCCTTCATTCATCCACCCACTCATTCATTTATTTACACACGTCGCCAAAGCTATCACCAACGCCTTCATTCATTAAGACGGGTAGCATTCATAGAGGCCCGGGCCTCGCTGCCGGGGGCTTATATCGTCGCCCGAGCATGCGCGACCACTCATGCCAAATACCAGCATCCCATGCCGTTTCTTCGTAATACTACGAAAATGTTGTATTTTCAGTTTTCATTATTTTTTACAGTCTCTACTTGCCAAACTTCCTGATAAATCGAGACTGAAGGGTATTTTTGTTGTTATATAGACTCCATAGTTGATCATTATTCGGTCTATATCGAATAAAATAAGCGTGTGCGCATCATGGAGTTGAAAATTTTCGGTTTTGTTGCATTTTTTTGTTTGTGACTGGTAAAATGAGAAAGTGTTAAACCGAATTAATCACACTTTCACTGCAGAAAAATAATCTTTTGCCGTGATTGTAACAAAAAAAAAACTCATTGGCTGTCCATGCATCTCTATGGCATGTGCGTTTCGTGCCCCTGGAGATGGTCCGCCATGCCATGGCATTACGACCTGCCACCGTCGGAATGGGTTAATTTACACCGTCGCCAAAGCTACCACCAACCCCTTTTTCATTAGGGTTTTACACACGTCCCCCAAAGTTCTCAACAACTCATATCATTAATTTACACACTGGCCAAAGCTTTTCACCAACTCATTCATTCATTATTCATTTACAAAACACTCCACCAGGCCATCACAGCTCCTTCATTCATTAATCTATTTATTTACACGTCCCCAAGTTCCAACAAATTTCCCCGACCCCCCCCTCGCAGGGACCAAGGACGTACCGAGTACGGGCTCTCCCTCTGTGCGCCATGATGTCCATTTTGATCAATACACCACAAACCTCATGGATGATATGACGATGGTCGTGATCGCATCGAGCCTATCAAGAAGGGAGAACAGATGACAGGTGAGTAGAGCTACCACTGGATTTGTTTTTTTTCGGGAGAAGTAGGCCTGTGGGTTGGTTTTTTGATTTGTATGTTTTTTTTATTCTGGATCAGGGCTTTTTTTCGGATGTGTATGTAGTTATCTGGCTTGTATTATTTATTTATTCATTTAAGTATTTTATTGCTTCAGTTGTGATTTTTTTATCTGCTGTTTTGTTCGGATAACTTTCCTGTAGTCACTCCTTGATACACATCCATTCATTCATTCATTTAATTTTTGCATCTAGTTACCTGACTTGTCTTTTTATTTATTTATTTATCTATTTTATCTATTATTATCTTTTATTATTTTCCTTTAGTTGTGATATCGATGGTTCCGTCATTCTGTTATTGTTATTCTTTTGGCACTTTTGTTTTTGTTTTATTTTTCCTTGAGCCCCTTTATGTTCTTGTTCGTTATCAGAAGAGCCCTTTCAGAGTCCCTTAATGCAGGAGAGTGTCTATTTATTTCAAATGAGCTCCAGTCCCTTCTGAAAGTCTGTACACGTCTCAAGGTCTATCTACACACACACACACAACAAAACACACACACACACACACACACACACACCCCACACACACACACACACACACACACACACACACACACACAACCTCCCCCCTCCCCATAACACAACCACAAATCCCCCATACCCCAGCCCGCCAAAACAGCCACGACACACCCAGACACACATGCATCAAAATCGTCCCAACCCAGCACCCAAATACCCTTCACCTTATTTTCCAAGACAGAGTACTATCCAAAGTCACTGGGGAAACAACACTGGGCATATCGAGGTCACGGACCTCGACTTCGCCAACGATGTATCCCCTCTGAGTCTATGGAATCCCTGGGGCGGCTATTCATGCATTCAGCAATGCGGCGAAGCCTTTGGCTTAAAGGTTCCGTGGACCAAGACCAAGATCCATGATTTTGGGGGCCTGTTTTGGGGAACCTGTTCAGTTGATACATGCTTACATTGAGGACGTTGAAGCCACAGAGGGCTTTGCATATTTTTGGTAGCGCACTCTCAACCAGGAAGTCAGTAGACGGAATGGTCTGGCAGAGAGTCGCCGAGGGCCTGCCTAGAGGCTCGCCAGGAGGATGCGGCTATGCACCCCGTCGATGTCAGCTCCGTTGATTGATTGATAGATTACTTATCTCCATTTCTCCTCTCTCTTCTCCTCCACAGCCTCCTACAAACCACCTCCTCTCCGCCACGACCGAGCGGCGGAACACTGAAGTACGGAAATTTTTCGACTGTGTGTGTGCCGCTGTCCCGACGCGACGAGCCGGCACTTACTTCGGGCTCTGAAGTGCTTCAGGTGGATGCGGGGGGAATATCTGTGCCTAATCCGAGAGGTGGATAATGATGCCCCTGGAGTGTGACGAGCCAGTACGAGGAGGGTGAGGTTGGGAAGAGGTTACTTTGGGTTCGTGGGGGAAGATAACTCTTCCTCTCTCTCTGTCCTGTCCGTCTCTCTCTCTCGTTCCCTCTCTCTCCTCTCTCTTCTCTCCCCATCCTCTCCCCTCTCTCTCTCTCTCTCTCTTTCTTTTCTTTCTTCTTTCTTTCTCTTCTCTCTCTCTCTCTCTCTCTTCTCCCTCTCTCTCCTCTCTCCTCTCTCCTCCCTCCCTCCTCTCTCTCCCCCTCTTCTACTTCTCTCTCTCTCTCTCTCTCTCTCTCGCTCTCTTCTTTCTCTCTCTTGTGACTATTTACCTTGACTCCTGTATTTCTTCCCCCAAAAATTAGTGTTTTTCTTCGTATCTTTCTAACTTTCATCCCCCCCCCCCAAAAAACAAAAGACTCGCAACCTTATTTTCGAAGTTGTATCTATTCCATCTCTCGATTATTTCCCGCCCCCCCGGGTTATACCTCTCATCACTCGAATCTATTTTCCCAGTTCCCATCATCCCCCATCCTCATTGGATCATTTTCCCCTCCCATCATCCCCATCCTCAATTCGGATCTATTTCCCCCCCCTTTCATCCCCATCCTCATTGGGATCTATTTTCCACCTCCCCATCATCCCCCATCCTCATTCGGATCTATTTTCCACCTCCCATCATCCCCCATCCTCATTGGATCTATTTTCCCTTCCCCAACTTCCCCCTCCTCATTGGGAATCTATTTTCCACTTCCCACATCCCCCATCCTCATTCGGATCATTTCCCTTCCCCATCACCCCCATCCTCTTTCCCGATCTATTTTCCCCTCCCCATCATCCCCCCCATCCCTCATTCGGGGATCTATTTCCACCTCCCCCCACCCATCCCCCATCCTCCTTCGGAATATATTTCCACTTCCCCATCACCCTCCCTCTTCCTATAAATCGTCGGATCTATTTACTATATCCCCCCCCACTATCATCATTAGGAAATCCACTCCTCACCCCCCCCTTTTTTCCCCACCAAATCCTCCCATCAATCCCCGGACCCACCCCCCCCTCCCCTCCTTCCCCACATCAATCACCCGGACCAGCCCCCCTCCCCCTCTTTCCCCAGGGAGCATCACCTCCTCCCCCGCCCCCCCCTCCCCCCTCTTTCCCCAGGGAGCATCACCTCCTCCCAGCCTCCTCCCACTCCTCCCACCTCCTCCGTCGGATCCACTTCTGACCTCCCCTCTCTCCCCCCATGAAGGTGAAGGCAGCGACGGTCGAGCGCCTCAACAAGGTCGTGGCGTACGAGCTTCAGGAAACGAGGGAGGACAGCATCCCCGCCCTCGAGAGCATCTTCAGGAAGTACCAGTTCATCCTACATCCTCAGCACTTCCACATGGTTGGGATCAAGCACACTCTCTCACAGGTAATTTCTATTATTGTTATTATTTGTTATTGTTATTATTATTTATTTATTTATTTATTATTATTATATTTTCTTTTTTTTAGAGGAGAAAACGGGTGTTTGGGATGCGAAAAAAGGGAGGAAAGTTAGAGGGCAAATGGATGGTGATTGTAAATGTCGGAGTAGGTGGAGAATTCGGAGGTAAATGGTATTAAGAAAATAGAAAATATATAAAAAATATAATGATGATGATAAGAAAATAAACATTGTCAACTAAAATGAGGTAAAAGTAAAACTCGTAGGTAAATATTACATACAAAAAGATAGCGGTAATTGAAATGTGGTAAAAAAATCGTAGGCAAATGTTATATATATATATATATTATATATAATATTTTTTAAAATTATTAATATATTAATATTTTAATTATATTATTATAAACCTAATTGTAAATTTTGAAATCTCAAAGATTTGTTTATAATTCGAAAAAATTTTAGAAAAAATATAAAAATTTTTTGCAAACCCCCAAATTTCATAAAAATGTATGTTTTTTTTTTCCTTACTCTTAAACTAGAAATATGCGTACTTCAGAAACTACGTATCAAATAAACCATACCTTCCTATCTGTCAAAAATTTCCAAAAGTACCTGTTTACCAAAAGTATAAAAGAAAAAATTTTTTTTTTCAAAAAAATTTTTACATTTCAGTTTTTTCAAAAATAAAATTTTTTATAAGCATATAAGAATTTTTTCCCAATTTATTACTTTATCCTTTTTCAAATTGCAAAAATATCTATTAATCCAAAAATATCCTACTCTCCCTCCCCCCTCCCTCCCCTCTCCCTCCCTCCCTCTCCCTCCCCTCTCCCCCCTCCTTCCCCCCCCCTCTCTTTCCCTCTCTCCCACTCTCCCTCCCTCCCCATTCCCTCCCTTCCTCCCCCTCTCCTTCCCTCCCTCCCTCCTCCCCTCTCCCCCCCCTCTCCCCCCCCTCCCCCTCTCCCTCCCTTCCTCCCCCCTCCCTCTCTCCCTCCTCCCCCCTCCCCCTCTCCCCCTCCCTCCCTCTCTCCCTCCCACTCTCCCCCCCCTCCCACTCTCCCTCCCTCCCTTCCTCCCTCCCTCTCCCCCTCCACCAGGAATGGTCGGGGGCCTCCCGCTGCCCGGGAAAAAAAGGTCCTGACGCGGAAGATCGCCTGCTGCCGCGACCTGCTGAAAGTCCTCGATGTGCTGGATCCGGGCATCTCGCGACTCAGGGGTACGTTGGGGGGCGTTTTTACTGATTCTTGGGGGGTCGTTAAAGAATTCGTTGGGAGGGCGTTCTTGATTCTTGGGAGGTCTTCACTGATTCGTTGGGGGGGCTTAATGAATTTTGTTGGGGGCGTTTTGAATTCGTTGGGGGGGTCGCACTGTTCGTTGGAGGTCGAGTTTTTCGTTGGGGGTCGTTAAAAAATTCGTTGGGAGGTCTTCTTGATTTGTTGGGAGTCGTTCATTGATTCTTGGGAGGGGTTAATGTTTGTTGGGGGGTCGTTCTTTTTTCGTTGGGGGTCGTTAAAGAATTTGTTGGGGGGTCGGTTTTTTTGTTCGTTGGGGGGGCGTTCTTGTTCGTTGGAGGTCGTTCTTGTTGTTGGGGGGTGTTCCTGATTCGTTGGGGGTCGTTATTTTTTTTCTTGGGAGGTCTTTTTTTATTTTTGGGGGGTGTCATTTATTCGTTGGGAGGGGGGTTTTTTATTCGTTGGGGGTCGTTAATATTCGTTGGGGCGTTCATTGATTCGTTGGGAGGCGTTAAAGAATTCGTTGGGAGGCGTTCATTGATTCTTGGGAGGTCTTCCTGATTCGTTGGGGTCGTTCATTGTTTCGTTGGGAGTGTTTGTTCTTCGTTGGGGGGTCGTTCTTGATTTTTGGGATCGTTCACTGATCGTTGGGAGGGGGGGGTTAAAGATTCGTGGGGGTCGTTTTTTTTTTCGTTGGGGGGCGTTTATTGATTCGTTGGGGGGTCGTTCCTGTTCGTTTTGGGGGGGGCGTTCACTGATTGTTGGGGGGTCGTTAATTGATTCGTTGGAGGTCGTTCCTGATTCGTTGGAGGTCGAATAATTGTTGGGGGGTGTTCATTTTCGTTGGGAGGGGGGTTATTGTTCGTTTGGGAGGGGCGTTAAGTTCGTTTGGGAGGGCGTTCTTGATTTGTTTGGGGGCGTTTACGATTCGTTGGGAGGTCGTTCACTACGTTGGGGGGGCGTTAAGAAATTGTTTTGGGGGGTCGTTAAGATTCGTGGGGGGGGGTTTTGTTTATCGTTTGGGGGTCGGGAATGAACGTTGGGAGGTCGTTGTTTTTTTTGGGGGGGTCGTTTTTGAATTTGTTGGGAGGGCGTTCATTTTTCGTTGGGATTTGTTCACTGATTCTTGGGAGGGGTTTGAAATTTGTTGGGAGGCGTTTTTGAATTTGTTTGGGGGGGTCGTTTACTGATTCGTTGGAGGTCTTCATTGTCGTTGGGAGGTCGTTTCCCGATTGTTGGAGGCGTTAAAGAAATTTTTGGGAGGGGCGTTTTATTTATTGGGGGATCGTTCACTGTTTGTTGGGAGTCGTTAAAGAATTTGTTTGGGGGGCGTTATGATTCGTTGGGGGTCGTTCACTTATTCGTTGGGGTCTTCTTGATTTGTTGGGGGGTCGTTCACTGATCGTTGGGAGGTCGTTAATGAATTCGTTGGAGGTCTTCACTGATTCGTTGGGAGGGCGTTATGAAATTTTTGGAGGGGCGTTCACTGTTCTTGGGAGGCGTTCACTATTGTTTGGGGGGTCGTTTACTTTCGTTTGGGGGGTCGTTTTGAATGTTGGGAGGTCGTTCATTGATTCGTTGGGAGTCTTATTTCGTTGGGAGGTCGTTCATTATTCGTTTTGGGGGGTCGTTCCTGATTCGTTCGTTGGGGGTCGTTCATTATTTGTTGGAGGGCGTTCACTGATTTTGTTGGGGGTCGAAAGATTCGTTTTGGGGGGGTCTTCACTGATTCGTTGGGGGGTCGTTTAAAGATTCGTTGGGAGGTCGTTAAAGAATCGTTGGGAGGGCGTTTTTTGATTCGTTGGGGGTGTTAATGAATTCGTTGGGGGGTCTTTTTGTTTGTTGGGAGGTCTTCATTGATTTGTTGGGAGGGGCGTTCATGTTGTTGGGGGTCGTTTTTATTGTTGGGAGGTGTTCTTGATTCTTGGGGGGTCGTTTACTGATTTGTTGGAGGTCTTCACTGATTTTGGGGGTCGTTTTTTGAATTTTTGTGGGAGGGCGTTAAAGAATTGTTTTGGGGGGTCGTTCCTTGTCGTTGGGAGGTCGTTAATGAATTCGTTGGGATCGTTCATTATTCGTTGGGGGGTCGTTCATTGATTTGTTGGGGGGGTCTTCCCTGATTCGTTGGGGGGTCGTTAATGAATTCTTGGGGGTCGTTCCGATTCTTGGAGGCTTTGAATTTGTTGGGAGTCCGTTCTTGATTTGTTGGGAGGTCGTTCACCTTGGGGGGTTTTTTGGTTTTGGGAGGTCGTTAATTTTTTTAATTCGTTGGGAGGGTTCACTGTTTCGTTGGGAGGTCGTTAATAAATTCGTTGGGAGGTCGTTCATGATTCTTTGGGGAGGCGTTAATGAATCGTTGGAGGTCGTTCATTGATTGTTGGGGGTCGTTAATTGATTTTTTGGGAGGTCTTTAGTTTTTTCGTTGGGAGGCGTTAATAAATTCTTTGGGGAGGTCGTTACTGATTCTTTGGGGGGGCTTTTCACTGTTCTTTGGGAGGGTTAATAAATTCGTTGGGGGTCTTTTCATTGTTCGTTGGGAGGTCGTTCATTGATTCGTTGGGAGGTCGTTCACTGATTCGTTGGGAGGTCGTTAATGAATTCGTTGGGAGGTCGTTCATTGATTCGTTGGGAGGTCGTTCACTGATTCGTTGGGAGGTCGTTTGTTCATTCGTTGGGAGGTCGTTAAAGAATTCGTTGGGAGGTCGTTATTGATTCGTTGGGAGGTCGTTCATTGATTCGTTGGGAGGTCGTTAATTGATTCGTTGGGAGGTCGTTCATTGATTCGTTGGGAGGTCGTTCATTAATTCGTTGGGAGGTCGTTAATTAATTCGCTGGGAGGTCGTCAGATAATTCGATGGGAACTCCCTGGTAATTCTTGCAGATGAATTCGTTGATAATTATTGATTCTTGGCAATTCTTTTCCAAGTAATTCGTTGGTAATTCTTGCTAATGAACTAGCTGGTAACTTGCTGGTAAATATTGATAATTTAACTATTCGTTAATTATGTATGTTAGTTAATTATGTAGGGATTATTGTTCATTTAGGGAGTTGGGAATCTATTACTTGAATTGGTTGGTGATTCTTGCTAATTGCTTGTTCTTTTTCTTGGTCATTTGGCTGGTTACTCTTGTTAATCTAAATACTCTGGTTACTCTTGTTAATTTAACTGTTGGTCATTCTCGCTAAGTAACTCGTTTGTAGTTCCAACCAATTTAACTCGTTGGTAATATGTAAGGTATGATTGTAAGGTATTTTTCATATGCTGGTGCTATTAATAGTATTTTTTTTTTTTTATTATAATGCTATAATTTTTGGATTCACGTCTACGTTAGTCACTGCCACCAATATCAGTCACTGCCCCCACCTATAGATTTTTAAAGATAATATAATACCCCCTTTGTAGATAATACAATGGATTCTTTTGAATAATAGAACAGGTTTTGAAAAATAATGCAGTAATTTATTTTAAATAATGCAACTTCTTTTTTTTAACAATACTATAACTTTTTGTAATTTTTGTTGTTGATATGATCTCATCTTCTAGTTTTTTTTATTATACTTTTTTCTTCTTTTTTAATAATACTATAATATTTGTAATATCTTCTACGTTAGTCACTGCCACCACCCCCACTAATCATATCAAATAATGCATTAGATTCATTTAGATAGAACAGTATATATAGTTTTTAATAATACTATAATCATTGTAATATCTTCATTAGTCACAACCACCAAAACCACCAACCACCTATAGATATCTTAAAAGATAACACATTATATTTTTTAATGATACAACAGATAAAAAAAAGAACTATTACAATTTCTTATACTTTAGTCACGACCACCAATACCACCCACCGCCATCACCTACAGATTAAAATAATACAGTAGGTTTTTTTAAATGGTACAGTATATAATTTTTTTAATGATCCATTAGATTCTTTTAAGTAATATAACAGATTCTTTTTAAATTATACAACACATTCATTCAAATCATACAATAGCTATTAAAAAAAAAAAAACTATATCTTTTGAAATCTTACAGGCCTGACCTTATACGAGCTCCACGCCCCCCTCCTGATCGCAGCCAACCGAGCCTTTCAGGAGACCACCCTCAGGAAGGCGCAGTTCCTGGAGAAGTTGCACGAGGCTGAAGGCTACCTGGAGAGGACGGTGTATTGCCTGCAGTTCGAACCCAATTCGTCGGTGGAGGGTCAGATCTGCAAGGTGGGATGGGGGGGGGGGGTTGAAGGGGGAAGGGAGGAGGGTGATGTTTTTTTTTTGTTGGGGGAGGGGGGCGTGGTTGTTTGTAATTTTGTTGATGTTATGGTCATTGTTATTGTTATTAGCATTATTTTTTCTGGTTGTTATTGTTAGTGTTTGTGTTGCTATTGTTGTTACTATCATTGTTAAGATCATTATTATCATTATTATCATTATAGATATTTCCACAACAACTGTTATTACATCACCACCCACCCACACACCAACCCCCTCCCCCTCCCTCCCCATGCAGATCGCCCGAGGTTCCCTGGCAGAGCTTAAGACGTGGATCCAGACGGTGAAGGAACTGCCTGTCTCACACTTCTTGCCTGAAGAGGACGAGGAGGTGAAGCCGCAGTACAGCGAGGAGGACCTGACTCTCGAAACGTTGCTGAAGAAACTGGAGGAACAGTGAAGAAGGCGAAGGAGGAGGTGGGTGGGGGAGGGGGGAAGGGAAAGAGGGGGGGGGGAGTAGGAGAGAGAGAGAGAAGATGAGGAAAAAATGGGAAGGAGATAGAGAGAGAAGGAGGGATAGAAAATAGGATGGAGAGAGAGAGAGAGAGAGAGAGAGAGAGAGAGAGAGAGAGAGAGAGAGAGAGAGAGAAGTAAAAGAGAGAAAAAGTAAGAGAGCGAGAAAGAAAAAAGACAAAAGAGTGAAAGGAAGAAAATGCAAGAGACACCGAAAATGAAAAAAAAGAGAGAAAAAGAAAAGAGAAAATTCAGAAGTATAGATGACGAATACGATTGAAAAAAAAAAAAATCTACAAAATACTTGTCCTGTAAAAGTTTGTACAGTATTTTCAAAATTACTTTTTAAATCCTATATTCTAAATCATGCTTTCTCTTTCTTCCAGATAACCCCAAGATGCAAAAAGCTGATGAAAGACATTTGACTGAACGGATGAATAAATAAATAAATAGGGAAATAAATAAATAGACAACTGGATAGAGAGAGATGAATAAATAGATAAATAGATGGATAGATAGGTGGAGAAATAGATAAACTGATGAATAAACAAATACATTAATTGATTAGAAAAAAAAAGAAGGAACTGCACAAAAAGACAGAAGAATAATAATAAAAAATAGATAAGCGAACGGCAAATTTTAAACATTTCATAATGTTTTTTATCGTAGTAGATAGAAACGAAATGATAGCTATAAGAATATCGAATTAAAGTGGAAGATTGTATTTAATATCCTATATTTTTATTTTTATTTTTATTTTTATTTATTTAGTTAGTTAGTTAGTTTTTTTTTACTGAGACAAAAATCTTAAAAGTCTATCTTCGTGTTAAAAAAAAGAACCAGCTTTTCAACGGTAAATGGAGAGAGAAAGAAACTAGTGATGATGATAATGACGAACATAATATTCGTGATGATGTATGATAATATAATTCTGTTGCTGACGTTGCCTTGACTGAAAGGAATATCCATATATTATCTTTATTATCTTCATTTATTTATTATCTTTATTTAATGATTTTTTAAAATATATTTATTTATCATTTTCTATTTATTGTTTTATCTCTATTTATTTA
>NC_051403.1:24918348-24926023 GCF_015228065.2 Penaeus monodon
CCGAACACGTTAAGTCTGAATCAGCCGAAATCAGTCTGAATCACTGAACAGGTTAAGTCTGAATCAGCCGAAGTTCAGTCTGAATCAGCCGAAGAAGTTCAGTCTGAATCAGCCGAAGAAGTTCAGTCTGAATCAGCCGAAGAATCAACTGAATCAGCCGAAGAAGTTGTTCAGTCTGAATCAGCCGAAGAAGTTGTTCAGTCTGAATCAGCCGAAGAGTTCATCTGAATCAGCCGAAGAAGTTGTCAGTCTGAACAGCCGCCGATGCAGTTCAATCTGAAGCACCGAAGAAGTTGCTCACAGCCGAAACTTCCACCGATGCTTTTCAGCTCTGAGCCACGAAAGTGCTCTGAGGGGCCGAAAAGCCCAACTGTGTCTTCACCTCAGAGCCCTAACAGCACGCATTTTCATGGGCTCACCCCCTTTGTTCTCAAACCCTAATCACAAGACCGGCTCGTCTCAAGAGCCTAATCAGGCAAATTTTAAGAAGGAAGAATAGAAGAAGAAGCTTTGAGGCAGGAAATTTTGAAGAAAAAGGAGAAGGAAATGAAGGAAAGGCCAGACGGCTTCGTTGTTATTGACGGTAACCAACACGTGGTCGCCATAGGATCAGCCAGTAGTTATGAAATCATTCACGAAGTGGAACACAAGATCCACGATTCCTCTGCTCACACGACCAAAAAGATATGGGTGAAAAGAAAAAGAATAAGCGAGGAAAGGAATTTGGAAATTCCGACAAGCGACAGCAATTGGCCGAAGAAAATCGTCAAACTTTTCTTAAACTCGCCCTGGGACATATGGAGAGTTACCTTCGTGAAAGCCAATAACCTCCTGGTGAACAAGATCTATCTGGGGGGACCTGGTAACATGAAAACTTTTCTTCACAAGATGCTGCCACAGAAGATATCCACGGTAACCGAGATCATCAGTGTCGGTCGATCTGGCAAGTCGGGTCTCTACGATCTGATGAAAATATTATTGGAAGAAGAAGAGAGAGGCAAAAGGAGGCAATTAAGAAGGCTCAGCAGGAACGCAGAAAGGAGGTCAACTCCCTACGTAATTTGCCACTTGACAATGGCAAGAAAAAGCACTAACCTGGCAGGAGCAAGCACGGGAAATGGTACCCCCTGTTCCAGAAAAGAAAAGGGGGAGTTGAAACTGAAAAAACGTGAGGCGAGCAAAAGAAGTCGCCAGACGCAGGCAGCGCAGAAAAAAACAAAACACGATTGATCAGCAAGTGGGCCATGAATCCCTTCACTGTTATGGGGACCTTTGGGCTCGAGCCTATCAAAGGGCAATAAAAAAACATTTTGTTTTAAAATCAACGCATGTATCGTGAAAAGTCCCCCAATAGCACGATGCCCAACGGTTTTTGCCCGAACCGCGGTTGTTTAAAGAAGTGTATCCAATCAGGTAAGGGAATGTACCAATAAGGTAAGGCTCTAACCACTGGCGATGGCCGAGTTCAGTTCCCCGTCGGGGGCAGTCTAAAAATGCCTGCGCTCCGATGCTGGCTCGATCCGATCTCCCGGCGAGAACGACATATCGCCTTGGGGGGGCGCAGGTGTCGAGGGGAGCCCCCGCCGTGGAAAGGGTGTTAGCGCGCCAAACCCGGGGTTTTGATTGGGAAAAAGGGCACCCAATCAAAAAGGGGGGCACTGCCAAAAAAACCTCTAAATTTAAAAATTTGAGAGGGGCCTATGTCCTATCATTATCTATCTATCTATCTATCATCTATTATTATTTTATATATATATATATTTTATTATATATATATATATAATTATATATTTTATAATTTATATATTATTTTGCCAACGTCACTCTCCGGGGAAAGGAACTGGGGCCCCTACCATTATCACCCCAAAGAGATCACAACTAAAAAACTACAATTAAGATCTGCTGTGACCACGGCGGTCAAGACATGACCTACCGTTAAAAAAAAAAAAGCCTACATTTTTTTTATTTATTTTTCGGGGGAAAAAATTGTATTTTTTTTTATTTATTATTTTTATTTTTTTTTAATACCCCAAACGCGTGAATCATACCCCTTTTTCAACAACAGGATACGACCTTTTCTCGCTAACTGCTTAATTGCGAAGACCGATTTAATCACAAATCTGAAAAAAAGACGAAAAGCCCCACTCCGGTCCACCCTTTCCCTTCGTTCAAAACCCATTTCAGCGAAGTCTTGCAGTTTTATCCGGTTTCAGCGAGTTTAAAGGGCTTCAAAACCCTGGGAGTCCTTCCCGTCTGCAGGTGGTCACTGAGTTACTGTGAAAAGGGTTTGTGAAGCCAGGGCTCGGGGCGGGCGCTGGCGACACACGCGTCTGGGCCACCCCCAACAAACACGCAGCACAAGCGTATATATTTTATATTATATATATATAATATATAATATAATATATATATATATATTTATTATATATAAAATATATATTTATATTATATATATTATATATATATATATATAAAAATATTTTTTTATTTTATTTATTTTTATATACGTAATTTTAAAATTTATTTTATCATTTATTTATCAGTATTTTCTTTTTTACCGGTAGGTTCATGTCTGAGCTGCCGTGGTCACAGCAGACACTTATTTAGTTTTCATGTTTGATGCTCTTGGAGTGAGTACGTGGTAGGGCCCCCATTTTCCTTTCCACGGAGAGTCCGTGGACCTTTTAGGTAACTTTCTCTATTATCCGAGCTTGGACTACCTTGACTTGGGCTGGTTTGGCCCACCCAGGGGCTAGGTGGGAAATAAAGGTAAATTTCCCTTTTCCCAAAGGGGAACAACGCGGCGGCGGTGACTCGAACCCTCGCTAAATTTGCTGTCGTGACAGTCTTGAGCCCGACGCTCAACCTTTCGGCCACCGGGCCTTTGACGATCAGGGGCTTAGGGATTTTTTTTTAGAATTTAGAGCGGGGGTTTGCATTGCCTTCCCCCCGGGTGTTTTTATCGAGTCTTTCCTCTTTTTACCCGCACTGACTTAGCTGGCGGGGGCCACCCAGGGCTGGGCAGCAATCGGGGTAAAGTTCCTTCCCCAGGGAAAAAACACCCCGGGCCCGTGACTCAAACCCCTCGAACCAGATTGCCGTCTGCAGTTTGATATATATAATATTATATATATATATATAATAAATAAATAATGCTCAAAGGCCCATACCTTTATTGATGTGAATTAAAATATATATCATCACAATAAGGGGGTTTATGCTCATGTTTGATACCGTGGACCTCCCCCACCATCCTTCGCCACTAAATTCGTTTCTACGTTTTCTTTCACTTGTACATCGACACCCCCGCAAATATCTTTGATTTTGTCGCTAAATCTTGTTTTCTTTTTGCCCTTCCTCGTTCCATCACCCCCCTGTTCAAAATTTTTTTCCAATATTTTACTTCTCAACATGCCAAAAATTTTAATTTCCTCTTGTTCAAGATGTCCAACAGTCGGTCTTTACAATTTTTTTTTTTCACCCTTTCTATTGTCTTCTTCTCTGTCAAGCTAAAGCAGTACTCGTCTGAACACCACATTTAAAAACTATTATTTTTTCCCTTGTCTATCTACTTCAACCCCCAACACTCGAACCATATAAAATGCGATTAAAAAAACAAATGAGTTCAAAAACCTCCTTTGTCCGAAAGGGTAATGCTTGGGTCTTTCCAGATGTTATTGGAGAAATTTGGGGCTTTTGGAAAGGGTAATTTTTTTTTTATCTCCGGTAAATCATCATATGTTTTGTTAAACAGCTCCAAGAAAGAATCTACATTTTCCCCCCAATCATTCCATTGATTGAAACATGTTCATCATTTTCATTCCCGTTATCTTCGAATCTTCATGACTTAGTTTTTTTGGGATTAAGAAACAACCCTTTTTCCTTGCTTCTTTTAAAATTTATCTAGTGTTGTTGTAGTTCGTGATGCTGCATAAAAACTATTTTGGGCGTACCTCAGATTTGATATTTTGTATCCTCCAACCCCAAATTTCCTTCAAATTCTCTAGAGCCCCTTCATAATTATATATTATATTATATATATTATATAAATATATATAATAATAATAGTCATCTCATAACGGTTCTCTTTTTGAGCAGCCGTGGACCTCCCCACCACAAAAACGTTATGGCTCATGTTTGAGCCGCCGTGGTCCAGCTTATTTATTGGGGTTTTTATGTTGTGATCCCTTTTGGGAGTGAGTAGGGGTGGGGTCCCCAGTTCCTTTCCACGGAGAGTGCGGGGTTCCCTTTAGTAACATTCTCTCTTTTTTTTCCGGGGTTTGGGGCCCAGCACTGATTGGGCGGGGCTGACCACCTAGGGGCTAGGTAGCAATCGAGGGTGAATTTCCCTTGCCCAAGGGAAAACGCGCCCGGCGGTGACTCGAACCTCGACTCAGATTGCTGTTTACAGTCTTGATCCGATGCTCTAACCACTCGGCCCCCCGGGGCCCTATTTAACGGTGTTCATTTTGAGCCGCCGTGATCACAGCAATACTAATTGTAGTTTTAATGGTGATGATTTTGGGAGTGAGTAATGGTAGGGTTCCCAGTTCCTTTCCACGGAGGTCCCGGTTTTATTTTTTGGAAAATCATTCCCTCTATTTTGGGGTTTGGGGCCCACTGACTTGGGGTGGTTTTGCCCACCCAGTGGCTAGTAGGGTTCGAGTCACGACCGGGCGTTTTTCCCTTGGGCAAAACTTCACCCGATTGCCTACCCGGGCCACTGATTTGGCAAGGGTTTTTTTTAGGGGTTGGGTGATTTGGGCCCCCCTTTGGTATTTGATCTCATGATCTTTGGGTTTCTTTACAAGCCGGGCCTTTTGTATCTTCTCTCTATTATATTTAAAAATATATATTATATATATTATATATTATATATTATAATATAATTTTATATATATATATATAATAATTTTCTCTTCAAGTCCCTTGTCCTTTCAGGGCGTGGCGATCATGGTTTTCCATCCGTTCTGTTTGCTGACAACTTTGGCAGTTCCTAAGTCACTTCTGCCCATATTGAGATCTTTGTTCAAGCTGGTGATGAACTTCTGCCTTTGTCTACCCCTGCTTCTCTTCCTTCTATCTTTCCTGTTTAACACTAAGTTTTCCAATCCTTTAAATATCTCATTACGTGTCCTAAAAATTACATCTGTCTTTTCTGATAATTTTCATTAAGGTTCTTTTAACTCCTGCTCTTCTCAAAACTTCACATTAGTAACTCTTTCTGTCCTGAAATCCTGAGCATTCTTCTGAGGAACCCATTTCTACTGATTTTAATCTTTCTTTCATTTTTTCCCATTGTACTTACCTTCAACTGTCTGTTCTTAAAGACAGCACTCATCTTGTTGAGACTTTTTTTGCTAGGGGTTTAATATATATTATATATATATATATAATATATATATTATATAATATTATATATATATATATATATAATATATATTTTGGTGTGTGTGTGTGTGTGTGTGTGTGTGTGTATGAATTTTTATTTTATATAAATATATATAAAACTTATATATAAAATATTATACTATATATATATATATATATATATATATATATTATATAATTTTTTTTTTTTTTTTTTTTTTTTTTTTTTTTTTTTTTTTTTTAACGGTAGGTTAATGTTTGAGCCGCCGTGGTCACAGCATGATACTTAATTGTGGTTTTCATTTTGTGATGCTCTTGGAGTGAGTACGTGGCAGTGTCCCCAGTGTTACCTTTTTAGGTAATCATTCTCTCTATTTTATCTGGGCTTGCACTGAATTACATAATCTTAGGTAAATCGAACCTATATACGATGAAGTTCCTTGGGCAAGGAATTCACCTCGATTGCCTTTTAGCACGGGGCTGGTTCCCAAGCCCGGAAAAATAAGAGAATGATTACCTAAAAGGTAACACCAGCACTCTCCGTGGAAAGGAACTGGGGACCTACCACGTACTCACTCCAAGAGCATCACAACATGAAAACTACAATTAAGTGTCATGCTGTGACCACGGCGGGCTCAAACATGAACCTACGTTAAAAATAAGTAAATAAATAAATAAATAAATAATATAAAAAAATAAAAATATATATATATATATATATATATATATAATATATAATAATATTTATATATTATTGTTTATTAGTGTGACCACACTTACCAACCAGCCCTCAGCAACAGCCGTACATAAACCCTCCAACACCCTTCCCCCGAATGAAGAATTCCGTGCATGACGCCATACAATTAACGAACGTCGCATCGGCTCCTCGAGTCACGCCATGCACGGCTCTGATTGTCCCTGACGCTTCTCGTGGCATGATTTTTGAAGGATATGTTTAGAGGATTATGTAGGGAACCGCCATGCAGAAGGTGATGACCGCTGTGGTTTCGCTTCAAGCAGGGAACTGAAATGAAGTTTTTTTGATAAATTTCCTTTTCTTTTCTTTTTCTTTAGTTTTGGCTTTAGTCTTTGTGAAACGTTTATTATTTTATTTCCTCGTGTGTGGAGTTTTTTTCGTTATTATTTGTTGTCAGTATGTTAATCAATATGTACATCTTGAGCATATACATGCATATACATATATATTCATGTACATATCCATTTCTTATACAATTTCTACGAGGTGATGGTTGCTGAAATATTTATCATGTATTTTTTAATACTTACTTATTTTGATGCGTATCGTGTCTTTCCCATTCCCCCAAAGAGTATGGGAGATGATAGACCTATTTTGTTATCGCTTTTTTCTCTTATAGAGTCTTTGACAAGAGTCCTTCGTGTTTCTCTAAGTTTGATTTTGTTATATGGAGATTTTTTTTGGGGGGGGGGCAAATGTACTTACGAAAATGTTGTATTCAGAAGGATATACTTGTTTGTCAGCACCAAAGGGCAGCGCTAGACGAATTCGCTTGACTACACCGAGGGAATTTACCGCGATTGGATACATGAATGATTGAGAAGCATATGTCGAGTATCGTAAAAAGATTATACTTTATTGATAGCAGTCTTATGGATATGCTTGGGATACTCCATGTGCGTGTATCACATCCAAAACACACACACACACACACACACACACACACACACACACACACACACAAACACACATGTATATAATATTTGTGTAAGTGCGCATGTATGTATACAAGTGTGTATGTAAAGCATGTATGTATGTATATGCGGAGAACGTATATACGCATGTATATATGCATGTATTACGTGCGTATGTATGTATATAACGCCAATCAGGCTGTGTAATCAAATGCTACCCATCTGCCTATTTGAAGGGGCTTCGCGACCCCACGGGGCTGGAGGCTCACAAGGTTTTACTTTCATATTAGTTCGTGGGGTTTGAACGCTCTTAAATTAAGGCTCGAGATGGGCAGATATTGAATGGATAGGCTGGTGGGTAATGCATAGGAAAAGAGAGATAGAGGTGGTGGGGGAGAAAAAAGAGATAGATAGAGAGAGAGAGAGGAGAGGGTAGGGGAGATAGAGATAGATAGATAGATAAATAGAGAGAGAGATATAGAGAGAGAAGGGGAAAAGAGATAGATAGATAGATAGATAGATAGATAGAGAGAGAGGGGGGGGAGAAAGAGATAGATAGATAGATAATAAGAGAGAGGGGGGGATAGAAGAGAAGAAAGAAGAAAGAGAAAGAGAAAAGGGGAGAAGGGGGAGG
>NC_051403.1:24926123-24946123 GCF_015228065.2 Penaeus monodon
CCCTTTCTCTCTATTCCCCTCCCTTTCTCCTTTTCTCCTTATTTGTCCTTCCTCCCCCCCCTTTCCCTCTCCTCCCTTTTTTTGTCCCCCATCCTCCTTCCCCCTTCTCCTTTCCTTCACCCTCCCCCCCCCCCTTCTCCTCTCCTCCCTTTCCTTCTCAGCCCCTCCCCCCCTCCCCCCCTTTCCTCCCCTTTTCCCTGGTCTCCCCACCTCCCCTGCCCCTCCCCCCCCTCCCTCCCCCCCTCCCCCTCCCTCTCCCCCCCTCTTTCCCCCCTCTTCTCTCCCCTCCTCTACCTACCGCCCCCTCCCTCTCCCTCTCCCTCTCCTTCTTCCCATCCTTTACCCGAGCGCCCCCTCCCCCCTTTCCCTCTCCCCCTCCTTTATCCCTTATCATTAGTTTCGTTCCGAGGCGTTGGAACGTCCCTCTGTTGCAGTTGTTGTCTCTCGTTATCACCATCTCTTATCACAGCTCATTCTTTCATTATTATTGTTGTTATTATCATCATCAACTTCATCATCATCTCTTTCTCTTTTTTCTCTTTCTCTTTCCCTCTCCTTCTCTCTCTCTCTCTCTCTCTCTCTCCCCTCCCCCCCCCCTCCCCCCTTCTCTCTCTCTCCCCCTCTCTCTCTCTCTCTCTCTCTCTCTCTCTCTCTCCTCTCTTTTCTCTTTTCCCTCTTCTTCTTCTCTCTTCTCTCCTCTCCCTTCCTCCATCACTCCTTCGCTCCTTCTTTCTCTCCCCTCCCTCCTTTCCTCCTCCCTCCCTCCCTCCCTCCCTCCCTCCCTTCCCCTTTCCCTCCCTTCCATTCCCTCTCCCACTCCCCTTCCTTACACACCATAATGTTGTTGAAGGAAAAAAGTAGAGAGTTTTTAAGAAAGATTTCAAACTGTAGATGAGAAAGTACTGTTTGTTTATCTAACTGCTGTTTTTGCATGCAATGAAAGCGATTACACGCGCACGAACACGCATAATTCCCCCCTTTCCCCTTCCGCTATTTCCATCTCCCCCCATCCCTATCCCCTCTCCCCCTGTCCATTTCATCCCTCCTTACCCTATTCCCCTCCCCCCCAACAATTCTACCCCTCCTTCCCGTATTCCCCCCACTATCCCCCCCTCCTCGCCCTATTCCTCCCTCCCCCCTCCATTCTGCCCCCCTCCCCCCAAAAAGGGAAAAAAGGAGCAAAAAACAACAACAACAACAACACGCTGTCTTGACCACGCGAAACGTTCTCGAAAATAATGATCATCGCGCGAGATTTAAGGAGGCCGTTTGTACGTTCCAGCGCCTTCTCCACGCCCACTACTTCCTCACAGCCCTCTGGCGATCTGTGTTGGCGGGCGGGCGGGTCATGCGTGTCGTCTCAACCCTTGTCTTGGCGCCCACCCACGCCCACGCCCGTCAGACCGTTCGTTTCCGGGATTCAAGGGCGTGAGGAAGGGCGAGAAGGTTGAAGGTGGACTCGCCGACGAACGTTTCGGATGTAAACAAACGTTTCTTTTCAACAGCTGATCGCGAGTCGTATCAAGTGCCGTCGCGAAGGTATCGTTTAGTGGGCGCGTTGGCATGTGGGCGGTGCTTGGTGGGCGCAGCATGCAGGCGAGTCTCGATGGGCGGGGATGGGCGGCATGGTTCACGGTTGAGGGCGGCGCTGGGAGGGCAGTGGTGCGTGGGTGAGGGCGGGGTGCAGCCGCGTGTGAACTGGATGTGAAATTACATTAGCGTCTGAAGGAAGGGGTTGTAGGGGGTGGGGGGAGGGGGGGTGTAAGGGGATGGAGGAGGGGGGTTGTATGGGGGCGGGGGAGGGAGGAGGGGTTGTATGGGGTGGGGGTGGTAGGAGGGGGGTGTATGGGGGTGGGGGAAGGGGAGGTGGAGAAGGTAGGGGTTAGGGATGGAAGAAGAAAGGAGGAGGGGGGTGGGAAGGAGATAGGTGGGGAAGGGAACAGGTAGGGAAGGGAATAGGTAGGGGTAGAGGAGAAGACGAAGGGAGGAGGGGATGGGGTAGGGGTGAGGTGGGGGAAGGGAGAGACAGCGTTGGAGGTAGGGGGAGAGGGGGTGCAGGTGCGGTAGAGCGGAGACAGGTGCTTCCTTCCGGCGTGGAGAGTGGGGAAAGGGGGGGGGGTGAGAGGGGCGGAGAAAGGGTTAATGGAGAAAGGGGAAGGACATTTAAACACGTGTTATGTAAAGGACAGGAGCGGCGAGAGAAGTTAGAAGGGAAGGGAAGAAAGAAAGATAAAAATATCTATATATCTTTTGTAAATAATCATAGAGCATGTAGAAGGAATATGAAAAAAATGAGAGGAAAATAATCGTTAGTAGAGATGGAAAGATAGCAAGAAAGAGGAGATGAAGGGGATAGAGAGAGAGAAACAAAAGCTAGTGGGAAATCAAACATGAAATTTCCCAAGAAAGCTTAATCGCCACTTATAAACGTGTTAAAAGCATTAATTACACAGAGGGGAAAAATGTGGTTATGAGTGAGTATGTTATGGGGTTTGTAATGCTCTCGCTTTCTCTCTCTCTCTCTCTCTCTCTCTCTCTCTCTCTCTCTCTCTCCCCTCTCTCTCTCTCTCTCTCTCTCTCCCTCTCTCTCTCCCTCTCCCTCCCTCCCTCCCTCCCTCCCTCCCTCCCTCTCTCCCTCCTTCCCTCCTCTCCCTCCCCCTCCCTCTCTCTCCCTCCCTCCCTCCCTCACCTTCCCTTCCCTCTCTCTTCCTTTCCTCCCTCCCTCCCTCCTCCCTCCTCCTCCCATTCATTCACCCCCATCCCCCACAAACAAGGATTCCCCTGCAAGAGTCGTTCTGTCTGCTTGCCTTCTTGCCTGCTTGCCTGCCTTCTCGCCGAGGTCTGTGCGCGTCGCTAGGCCTGAGGCGTCGCGGAGGGGGGAAGTGGAGTCGGTTGCTCTGGGAGAGAAATGGAGGAGGAAGGTGGTGAGGGGGTGAGGGAGGAGGGAGGAGAGGGTTGGAGGAGATTGAAGGAGATTGGAGGAGATTGAAGGAGATTGGAGGAGATTGAAGGAGATTGGAGGAGATTGGAGGAGGAGGAGGAAGAGGAAGAGAAAGAGAAAGAGAAAAAGAAAGAAGAAGGAGACGAAGAAAGAAGAAAGAAGGACAGGAGGTGGGAGGAGAATTTGGAGGAGGGAGGAGGAAACAGGTGTTGTCGAGAGGAGGAATTTGGAAGAGGAGGAAGAGGGTGAAAAGGAAGTAAAAAGTGTAGGGAAAGAGAAAGAATGGGGGGAAAATAGAAAGGAGAATATCAAGAAGAGAATTACATAGACAAAAAAAAAAGGGATCATGGATGGAGAATTATTTTTAGATTATTATTGAGAATTATTAGATAATTATTTTCATTGCCGGTATCGTATTATTTCTATTTTATGAATGTATTTTTCTTGATTTATTTATTATTATTTTTTTTTTTATCATCGTAATTGTTTAGGGTCTTATTTCACGTCATTTTTTTTATTTTCTATTAAGTAGAATGAGACTTAGCCAGGTGTGTGTCGTTTGCAAGGATATCTGTCTCAAAAAGTGTCTTGACACCGAGAACCGTCTGGTGTCACGTTCGGTTTGTTGACACTTGGCGGAAGTATCTCAAGTACCTTCAGATTTTGTAGCTTTGCCATATTCTTCTTTGCATAAATTTTGCCATCTTTTATTGAGCTCTTTTTTTTTTCTGTTCCATGCCTCTTACACCTTTTTTTTTCTTTTTCTTTGCATTTCCCTCTCTCTTACTGTTACTTTCTCTCTCTCTCTCTCTCTCTCTCTCTCTCTCTCTCTCTCTCTCTCTCTCTCTCTCTCTCTCTCTCTCTCTCTCTCTCTCTCTCTCTCTCTCTCTCTCTCTCTCTCTCTCGCTCTCTCTCTCCCCCTCGCCCATTGCCTCTCCCTCTCCCCATCCCCCTCTCCCTTCTCTCCCCCTTCTCATCCTTCCCCCATCTCAACCCTCTCTCCCTTACTCTCCCCTCCCCTCTCCCCTCCTTTACTCTCTCCCCTCTCTCTTTTTTCTCTCTCCCCCTTTTCCTTCTGTCACCTCGTCGTCAGCCAGCAAAAGTTCAGAGCAAGTCATCTGTGTCAGCGTCTACGGTCGTCCACAGCCGCGTCAGCTGATTTGCGACAGGTGCCAACGAGGATTTTTTCACGTTTATTTTTTTTTTCTTCTCTTTCTCGCATGCTCTTTCGAAAGCGAGTGTCCTGACTGGTTGTCTTGCAGGTGACTGAACTTGGGTTTTAGATTTTGAATATGTCTGTTAGTACCCATACGCGTTTATTTATTTATTTATTTATTTATTTTTCATTCTTTATAACTCATTTTTTGTTAATATAAATGGCAATTATTTTTGGCAAAACGGAAAGATTGCTCTTTCTTCTTCTCCTTCTTCTTCTTCTTCTTCTTATTATTATTATTATTATTATTATTATTATTATTATCATTATTATCATCATCATTATTATCATATCAAGAAGATCACAGATGCAGGCGATTCGTAAGTCTCCGACGAGTGAAATCCAGAGAATTCAGCCGAATGATGTCGATTTAGGTCCTTGATATCGTCAATTGATTGGGTGACTGATGTGAAGAGTGGCAGCGATAAACAGGCCTGGCATTTAGGAGGTTTATGGGGAGATGAACAGGAAGGGGAGGAAGAGGAAGGAGGGGGAGGAGGTGGTGGAAGGTGGAGGGGAGGGGGAAAGAGGAGAGAAGGAGGGGGAGAGGAGAGGGGAAGGGAAGGGAGAAGGAGAAGGAGAAGAGAGGGAGAAGGGAGAAGGAGAAGGAGAAGGAGAAGGAGAGGGAGGGAGAGGGAGAGGGAGAGGAGGAGAGCGAGAGGGAAGGAGAGCGAGAGAGGAGAGGATAGAAGAGGAGGGCGAGAGCGAGAGGGCGAGAGCGAGAGCGAGAGCGAGAGCGAGCGAGCCAGTGATCGAGTGAGTGCGTGAGCGACGAAGGAACTGAACGAGAGTGCTCGAGGTGCGTTCTCGTCTCCAGCCATCCCACAGGTCGGAAACCCTGGGCTTCCGGTGGGACTACTCAACCAGGACCATATTCCTACACAGTGGCTTATGTGGCGACTCCCGCGCTGCGAGGGCGTGTGTCTTGGTCCCTATCTCTTTCTCTTTCCCCCCCTCTCTTTCTCTTCTTCTCTTTCTGTCTTTTTCTCTTTTTCTATTTCTCTTTCTCTCTATATTTCCCTTCTCTACATATAATTTTCCTTTCATTCCCTCCTCCCTTCCCTCCCTCCCTCCCTCCCTCCCATCCAACTCCTTTCCCTCACACCTACAACTCTCGACGCCTCAGTGAGGGAGAGAAAGGTATACGTGCCTTCCTTTGTTGTCATTTGATGTGAGACTTAGACATGACACGCGTCCATACGGGACATGCATGTTGGCTGCTGCCTTCCTCTTTCTTTCTGTCTCTGTATCTCTTTTGTTTCTATGTCTCTCTCTCTCTCTCCTCTCTCTCTCTCTCTCTCTCTCTCTCTCTCTCCTCTCCTCTCTCTCCTCTCTCTCCCCTCTCTCTCTCTCTCTCTCCCCTCCCCCTCCCCCTCTTCTCTT
Source organism: Penaeus monodon (assembly GCF_015228065.2). Classification (NCBI taxonomy): domain Eukaryota; kingdom Metazoa; phylum Arthropoda; class Malacostraca; order Decapoda; family Penaeidae; genus Penaeus; species Penaeus monodon. Next base: position 24,931,664 of record NC_051403.1, read on the forward strand.
CCTCTTTCCTCATTCCTCCCCGTTCCCTTTTCCCTCTCCCTCTCCCCTCTCCCTCTCCCTCTCCCCCCCTCCCCAACCCTTTCTTTCTTTTCTTTCTTTCCGTTGAGAGAGGGGGGGGGGTGAAAGAGAGAGAGAGGGAAAAGAAAGAAACGAAGAGGTGAGAATAGAGGTGGGTGAGTGCGTACATACGTACATGCGTACATATACACATAAATAAACACATAGATACGTACATTATTAACAATCAGCCATATCTCATCAGCAGTTTTCTCACACGTCCCAAGGTAAAGACCAAGACTTTGTAATGGCTGGCTGGCGTTGTGAAAGATGTTTGTTTTCTCATTCTCTCTCTCTCTCCTCCTCCTCCCTCTTCTCTCTCTCTCCTCTCTCTTCCCCCCTTCCTCTCTCCCTTTTCCCTCCCCTTCTCTCCTCCCTCCCTCCCTCCTCCCCCCCCCCTCCCCCCTCCCTCCCCCCCTCCCTCCCCCCCTCCCCCCCACCCCCCTCCCTTCCCCTCTCCCCCTTTCCCTCCCTTGCTCTCCTCTCTCTCTCTCTTCTCTCTCTCTCTCTCTCTCTCTCTCTCTCCCCTCTCCCTCCCCTCTCCCTCTCCCTCCCTCCTTCCCTCCCCCTCTCCCTCTCCCTCCTCCCCTCCTTCCCTCCTTCCCTCCCCCCTCTCTCTCACGCTATCACCACCACGGAGAAACCAAACAATGGTTTTCGAATTTGGTTTCAGAAATTCCGAATCGAGATGTCAGGTTTCGAATAAGGAACCAGCGGCGGTTTCCACTGCAGATCGGGGGAGAGGAGGAGTGGGGGAGGGGGGGAGGGGGGGAGAGGGGGAGTGGGCGAAAGGGGGATGGTGGTGCTGTCGACATTCCATTGGCGACGTCGTTGTTGGGTTTAGGTGAGAGGGGGAAGAAGGGTGCACGGTGGGGGAAAAAAGGTAGAGAAGTAATTAATTTTATTATATTTTTATATAATATATATATTATATTTATTTATATATATATATATTATTATATATTTTTATTTTTTATTTATTTATTTATTTAATGTGTGTGTTTTGTGTGTGGTGTGTGGTGTGTGTGTTGTGGTGTGGGGGTGTGGGGGTGGGGTGGTGTGTGGTTTTTTTTTTTTTTATATAATATATATTAAAATATAATTTATATATATATATATATATAAAATTTTTTTATTATTTTTTATATATATTTTTTAATTTATATTTATTATATAATTATATAATTTAAAATTTTAAAATATATATTATATATTTTATAATATATATTATAATATTTTATATATAATATATATTTGTGTGTGTGTGGTTACTGCTTTTTTATATATGTTGTGTTGCCCCTCGACTGTAACACGCCGCCCCACGCCAACAAGGACCACCCGGGGTTTCAAGCCCTCGAGCCACGCCCAGGTTATGTTTTTCTCCCGACTCTTTTCACCCCTTTTCTTAAAGAACCCCTCTCTTCACACGTGGTCTACACCCCCCCCCCTTCCCCTGCAATCGGAAGGTTGCTAGTCCCTAATTAGCCCCCGAATGATAGCAAGATGATTTGCAAGATGAGGATGACTCGCTCCTAATCAGCTGACCCGTTGAAAGAGGGCGGCTTGGGGAGGACTTTGTCACGGGTGGGAATGTGGCGATAGGGAATAACGGGGGAGGAGAAGAGGGGGGAGGAAGGGGGGAAAATAATAAGTAATATAAAGATAAAAAATATCCCTTCTTTCCCCCCTCCCCTCCTCTCCCACCTTTCCTCTCCCTCATCTTCCCCCTCCCCTTCCTCTATCCCTTTCCCTCTCTCTCTCCCTCCTTTCCACCCAACTCCCTCCCCTCCCCCTCCCTCTCCCCCCCCTCCCTCTCCCCCAACTCCCTCTCCCTCCCCCTCCTCTCCCTCCCCCTCTCCCCGCACGCTCACTCTCCCCTGTCCGCGCCCAGCCATCCCTTGACCTCCCGCCGTCCTTAATGGTGCGTCTGTGCAGATTGAGCTCCGGGACCTGATGGGAAGCTGATGGGGAAGGAGAGGCAGGTGGCAGGAGGGAAGGGGGGGGGAAGGGGGGAGGGGAGGAGGGGGAAGTGGAAGGAGGGAAGGGGGATGGAAGGGGGTGAGGGGAGGAGGGGGAGGTGGAAGGAGGAAAGGGGTTGGGAAGCTGATGGGGAAGGAGAGGCAGGTGGCAGGAGGGTTAGGGGGATCGGAAGGGAGGGGGGGAGGGGAGGGGAAAGTTATGGCGAGAGAGAAAGAGAAAGCATGCGAGAGAGATTAAGAAAGAGCAAGCGAGAGGAAGAGAGGAGAGAAAAAAAAAGAAAGGAGAAAGCAAGCAAATATAGAAGAGAGAGGAGGAGAGGGAGAGAGAGAGAGAGAGAGAGAGAGAGAGAGAGAGAGAGAGAGAGAAACAGCTACATAGGCAGACTGAAGAAAGGAAGAGAGAAACGCAGACAGAGAAACAGATACGCATGAAACATCCCGAAAACCACAGTAATTTCGTTTCCTCCCAGCGCTGTTGGAAAGGGGGAAAAGAGGCGGATGGCGATAAAGGGAGAATTGAGGGAAGAGATTACGAGGAGGGGGGAGGAAGGGGATAAGAAGAGAAGGTAAGTAAACTGTTTATTTTATTTTTTTTTATCCTATTTTCTCTAATTTATGTGTTTTCTCTCTTTTATTTTTTTCTTTCCTTGTCTGCTTTTTTTCCTTCTTTATTCGTCTCCTGTTGTCTTCCTCATTTTCACCCTCTCATCTCGTTTCTCTTTTCTTACTTTCACTTTTTCCCTCCCTTATTCACTCCTGCTTCATTCGTTAATTATCCTCCGTTCTTTGCTTGCTCTCCCTCTCCCTCTCGTTTTCCTCTCTCCCCCGTCTCCCTCTCCCTCTCTCTTGCCCCCCCCTCTCTCCTCTCTCTCTCTCTCTCTCTCTCTCTCTCTCTCTCTCTCTCTTCTCTCTCTCCTTTTTTCCCCTCTCCTCTCTCCTCTCTCTCTCTCAAGCCCAAGTCCCCCTCTCCGATTCCTCGTTTTTCCCCTCCCCCTCTGCGGCTCGCGCTACATGAGCCAAGCCGCCATTCCAGTTGTTGTCCGCCCTTGGCGGCGGGGCGGCGTGAATGTGCGAGCCAGGACCAACGGGTAGTTAAGGTCGGCGGGGAGGGTTGGCGGAAAGCTGGTGAGGGGGAAGGGTGGGGGGAGAAGGAGAAGGGGGTGAGGGGGAAGGGAGTGGGGAGGGGGATGGGTGAGGGGGGGAAGTGATGGGTGAGGGGGATGGGGGGAAGTGATGGGTGAGGGGGGGAAGGAGAAGGGGGTGAGGGTGATGGGTGAGAGGAGGGGGAGGGTTGAGGAAGGGGGAAGGAGAGGAGGAGGAGGAGAGAGGATGGTGAGGTGATGGGGGTGGGGAAGTGTGAGGGTGAAGAGAGGGGGGGAGGATAAAGGATAGGGGAAGTGGTCAGGAAGGGGGAGGATGGTAGTGTTGGTGAGGATGGGGAAGGTGGTGAAAGGGGGTGATTGTGAGGGTGATGGTGATGACGGGGATGCTGATGGAGATGGAAGTGGGAAGAGGTGAAGCTGGTGAGGGAGTGAGGGTGAGGATTGGTGGCAGTGGTTGGAGATTGTGGCGGCACCAACGGCAGCGGCAGCGGCGGTAGAGTAAGCGTTCGGTCTCGCTCTTCGCTCCGCTCTTCCTGTTTACTCTTTCGGGCCGAGGGAGGGGGGTTGGGGGGCGTAGAAGGGTAAGGGGGCTCTTCGGGGGGGGGGGCAAAGGGAGGGGTAGAGGGAGGGGGAGGCAGAGGAGGGGTAGGGGGGAGGGGTTAGAGGGGGGTACCTGATTGAAAGGGTCAAGGGGGGTTGGGGTTCTTGCTTTTCCCTTTCGGTTTTCCATTTTTTTGTGTTTTTATTTATTCATTATTTTTTTTTTTTTTTCCTTTTTTTAATGACTAAATTACTGGAAACTTACACACTATTTCTGAATCCCATATTTCTTTTCGTTTTTTTTTTCGTTCCATATCGGTTTTCTCTAATCACCATTTCTCTTTCTCTTTTTCCCCCTTCGTTTCGTCTTCGTAATTTAGCTTTCTCCTTATCTTTATTTATTCTTTTTTTTTAACACAGTTTTCAACCTTTTCTTTGGATTTTTCCCTCTTCGCCTTTTTATTTATTTATTTATCATTTATTAATTTAATTATTTATTATTTATATATTATTTATTTATTTTTATATCAAATTAAAGTCTTAAGGTGATGAGGGGGGGGGGCTTAGATGATTTTTTTAAAGGTAAAATAACGCTGGAAATGATAACGTTGGCGAAATAGTCTTCAAGGTGGACGGGAGGTGAATGATTGCCATAATTCGCCGCCAAAATATAAATGTAAAAAAAAAGAACATATAAGGAGTGAAAGGAATAAGAACGAAAGTGATATAAAAGGACCCCTCGAAAAAGGCCTTAACACCCCTCCCCCCCCAAAAAAAAAAGAAAAAAAAAGAATTGTAAATGATAATTTTTTTTCCTCATTCTCTCTCCGTCTCCACATGCAAATCATGCGCCGGGCCTTCTCCTGCCCCCTCCCCCCCCCCCCGCACCATTCCAAAACATCCTTGGCCATTTCCACATGACCCTCTCCCTCCCTCTCCCTCTCCTCCCCCCCCCTCCTCCTGTAAGGATTCTCTGAATACCCCCCCTCCCCCCCCCCTCCTTTAAACATCCTCGACCTCCCCGCCCCCTTTCCCTCACGACCCTCCCCCCCTTCCCCCCCCTCTCTTAAAACATCCTCCAACTACCTCCCTCCCCCCCTCCCCCCCTCCTTTAAACGTCCTCCTCCTCCTTTAAACATCCTCCCTCCCTCCCCCCCGCCCCCCGCTAAACATCCTCCCTCCCTCCCCCCGCTAAACATCCTCCCTCCCCCCGCCCCCCGCTAAACATCCTCTGCCCCCCCTCCCCCCCGGACGAGAGATAAGGCAAGGGACTCAGCCTCCGAGCGCCGGCGTTATCGTGAAGGTCCAGTTCAGTGACTCAAGGATACGGAACGGGTTTGTCTCGGGCAGCCCGGGGGCGCGCCTCTTCTCATTCTCCCTCTTCTCAGTCTCATTCTCATTCTTCTCCTTATCTTTCTTCTCCTTCTCCTCCTCCTTTATCTCCTTCTTCTCCTTCTTCTTCTTCTTCTTCTTCTTCTTCTTCTTCTTCCTCTTGTTCTTGTTCGTGTTGTTGCTGCTGTTCTTGTTCTTGTTCTTGTTCTTCTCCTTCTCCTCCTCCTTCTTCCTCTTGTTCTTGTTGTTATTCTTCTTCTTGATCTTCTTCTTCTTCTCCTTTTACTGCTTCTCCTCCTCCTCCTCTTCTCCCCCCCCCCTCCCCTTCTTCAGGTTAGGTCAGATTCTGTGGTCTTCTTGTTCCCCTTTTTCTCTCCTCCTCCTGCTCCTCTTCTCCAAATGAGGTCAGGTGGTGTGGCCAAACCCTTCTTTGTCTTTTTTTTCTTCATCTCCTTCTTCTTCTTCGTCTTCGTTTTCGTCTGCTTCCCCCCCTCCCCCTTTCTCCTCCCCCCGCGTGCCGCTCCCCTGCCCTGCCCAGTCTGCTTGCCTGCTCCTCCTCCTATCGTCTTATTCTTGTTCTTCATCTTTTCTCTCTCTCTGTCTTTTTATTCCTCCTTTTCTTATTCTTCTCCTTCTCCTTCTCTCGCTTATCTTCTCCTCTCCTCTTTCTCGCTCTCGTGCTTCATTTCCTTCTCTTCCTCCTCCTCCTTCTCCTTCTTCATCTGCTTATTATTATTATTATTAGAATTATAATTTTCCTTCTACCTCTCTCTCTCCTCCTCCCCACCTCCCCCTATCCTCTCCTCCTCCCCTCCTCCATTTCATTCCTCTTCACCTCCCCCCTCCCCTCCTCCTTCTACTCCCCCTTCCCCCTCCTCCTCCACCCCTCCTCCCCCTCCTCTTCCTCCTCCTCCTTCTCCTCCCCTCCTCCTCCTCCTTCCCTCCTCCTCCCCCTCCTCTCCCCCTTCTCCTCCTTCTCCTCCTCCTCCTCCTCCTGCTGTTGTCTGCTTGGAATGTTTTACCTGTTCGATGCTCGCCTGCCTGACTGGTCGCGTCTATGTTTATCATCATCCTAGACTGCCTGTTGGAATTTATTTTCTTTTTTTTTCTTTCTTCCTCTGCCTTTCGACCCTCTCCCTCCCCCTCCCTCCCTCTCCCTCTCCCTCTCCCTCTCCCTCTAGGACCCGCAGAGAAAGAGAGAGAGAGAGGGAGGGAGAAAGGGAGAGGGAGAGAGAGGAATAGTAGGATAATATTATGAATATGAATAAGAAAAAAGAAGACGGAAGATGATGAGAAGAATAATCTATCGCTGTTTCGTCTCACCTGTGCACGAGGGGGAGGGGGGCGGTAGGGAGGGAGGGGGAGAGGGGGAGCGGTAAGGAGAGAGAGAGAGGGGGGAGTACTAGGGAGAGAGGGAGGGATGGGGAGGGGGTAGGAGGGCTCGGTAAGGAGGGAGGGGGGAGGAGGGGTCGATAGGGAGGGAGGGGGGAGGGGATCGATAGGGAGGGGAGGGGGGAGAAGGGGGATAAGGTAGTGGGGGTATAGGAACCACGTGGTCGTCGAAGGGGGTAAGGGATGGAGGGGGGGGGGCGAACAGGTGACTTTCAAGCATATAGGGGGGAAGGGGGGATGAGGGAGTAGCTAATATGGTCGTTGTTTGTGATTTGTTGCAGATATTGGGGAGGGGGGCGGTGGGGGGGGCGGGGTCGTCACTCCGCGCTCTCCCCCGCGGGTGTGGTCAAGGACGACCACCGGGTTGTTTGTGTTGCTTAGGTTTTTGTGTTTGATTTGCTTGTGTTTAGTGTTGCTTACTTTAACTGAGAAAGAGGATTCAGTATCTTAATAACCATCACTAGACCCGTTGATGTTTTTTTTTATCGTGAGAATAATAACAGTAGTGATGGTAATGATAATAGTGATAATACCAGTAATAATAAAAATGACAGTGATTATAATAACAACATATATAACGTAAATCATAATACTGGCAATAACAATAATGATTATGAAAACAATAACAATAACAGTGATATAAAGAACATAACAATAGCTAATAACGATAATAATTATGAAAACCGATAACAGCGATGGCGTCAGTAATATAAATGCCACAAACAACAATACTGATATTAACAGAAAACAACAACAATGACGATAACAGGAATATAATTAACACAAACAACAATACTAATATCAACAACAACGTCAAGAATAACGAAGAACATTCCCCGCGGGCCGCAGAACAGAGCGTCTTCCCCGCAGCCTCCAAGACGCGACTCGAAAGCAAACCTCGTCCCGATAGTTGCGTAATTCTTGGCCGTGACGTCATTCTTGTTCTTGTTTGATATGAGCAAAAGGCCGTAGTGGGATTAGGGGGCGAGGGGGAGGAGGAGGAGGAGGAGGAAGAGGGGACGAAGGGGAAGGGGGTGGGGGAAAGGAGGAAGGGAGGGAGGGGGTGGTGGGGTAGGGGGAGAGGAGGAAGAGGAGAAGAGAGGAGAGGAAGAAGGGGCAGGGGTGGGAGAGGGAGGAGGAGGAGGAGGAGGAGGAGCAGGAGAAGGAGAGAAAGGGCAGGGGTTGGTGGAAGGGGGGGGAGGAGAGGAAGGGGTGAGGGAAGGGGAGTAGGAGAGAAGGAAGGGGTAGGGGGTGGGGGAAGGGGAAAAGGAGGAAAGGGGAGGGGTAGAGGGGAAGAGGAGGGCAGGAGGAGAGGACGAAGGGGCAGTGGGTGGGGGACGGGGAGAGGGAGGGGTGGGAGAGGGGAGGAGGAGGAGGAAAGAAGAAAGGGGAGGAGGACGAGAGGAAGGGGTGAGGGAAGGGTGGCTGCGAAATATGGACATTCAGCCTTCGTTGTTTATCAGTTCGTCGCCTTTACGTGCGTGCATGCATGCATGTGTACACACGCATATACATATACGTGGATACATGCATGCATGCATCCACCCGTACATACATACATACATACATACATACATACATACATACATACATACATACATACATACATACATACATACATACATGCACACATACACGCACCCACCCATAAACACACCCTTCCTTGTTTTCAGCGCTAAAAGCATTGCCAACACGTTGTCCATCTTATATCCCCCGCCCCTCCCTTTCTGCTTCCCTCCCGACTCTCCCCACGCCCTTCTGCTTGCCCTACGGTGCATTCGCCTTACCTATTCTTGCTTCTTACGCTTTACCTATCTCTTTCCACCTGTTTTTTTTTACTCCTTCTCTCATTCCCATTCGTTTCAACTCTTCTGTCTTCCCTTTCTCTTCCTCTGTTTACTTCTTCGCTCTCTCCTCCCTTCCCCCAACCCTTAGCTCTCAAGACCTCTTTCCCTCTTTCTCCTTACACCTTAACCCCCCCCCCTTTCGCCTTTCCCTTCTCCCTTCTCCCTTCTTACCCTTCTTACCCTTCCGACTTCCCTCCCTTCTTTCCTTATCCCTTAACCCCTTTGCTCTCCGCCTCCTCCCCCCCTCTCCCTCCCTCCTCCTCTCCTTCCCCCCCCCCCCTCGACTTCCATTCATGGCCTGGAAATTTACTGTGTTCATGCTAATCACGTGATGAGTTTCTTCTTCTCCTCTTCCTTATTATTCTTATTCTTATTCTTCTTTCGTCTTCCTTTTCTTCTTCTTCTTCTTCTTCTTTATAAATTTGTTTTATTTACCATTTTCACCCCTTCCGTGGCTTCGTCTTCGTCGTCGTCGTTGTTGTTGTTGTTGTTGTTGTTGCTTTTGGTGGTGTTGGTGGTGGTGGTGTTCGTGATGTAATGAACAACAGCAACAACAAAAGCATTATTCCCATTGTACCTGCAGCACAGTTACCATTTTCCTATCACTACATTCCCCATCAAACCCCCTCTCCTTTGCCTCCCTCCCTCCCGTCCCCTCCCACCCCATCCCCTCCTTTCAACTCCCTTCCCATTTCCTCCCATCCTCCCCTGCCCTCCCTTACCTTCCTTCCTCTCCCCTGCCCTCCCTTACCTTCCCTTCCTCTCCCCTCCCATTCCCTCCCCTCCCTCCTCTCCCCTCTTCCCCACACCAGAAGGCAGGAAGTCAGGTGTAATGTTTACGCTGCAACAGGAACTTGTGGGAAAGGCTTCACCTGGACGTCTTGAGGGAAGGAGGAGGGGAAGGAGGAGGGGGGGGAGAAAGAGGGGAATTGGAAGAAGGGGAAAGAAAGAGGGGAATTGGAAGGAGAGAGAGGGAGAGAGAGAGGGGAAGGAGGGGGAAGAAAGAAGGGAATTAGAAGAAGAAGAGAGGGAGAGAGAGAGGGGAAGGAGGGGGAAGAAAGAGGGGAATTGGAAGGAGGTAGAGGGAGAGAGAGAGGGGAAGGAGGGGGAAGAAAGAAGGGAATTAGAAGAAGAGAGGGAGAGAGAGAGGGGAAGGAGGGGGAAGAAAGAGGAGACTTGAAAGAATGGAGAGAAAAAGAAATTGTTATTGCTATTATTTTTGTTTTGTTGTTGATGTTTTTGTTTGTTATTTAGCGTTGGCAGCAGTTAGTATCGTCATACTTCAGAAAACACTTATAACTTGGCAAAAAAGTAGAGGGTTCACAGAAATAAATCAACTGAAAATATGACACAATAACTCACGTTTTTTTCGGGATTTTTTCCCCCCATCTTCCGTTTGATTCATTACCTCATTACTGGTCACGTGACGGATGTTTTAGAAGGGGGGGGAGGGATTATGGGAGGAAGTGACGTCATGGGAGGGGGTAAGGGGGGAGGAGGGGGGATGATAGATGTCAAGTGTCTTCGAGTTTTTCGGAAAGGGCGGAGGAGGTGCGGAGGGAGGGCGCGTCTGGGTGGAAGAGCGGGGAGGCGGGGCGAATGGAAGGGGAAAGGCGGAGGAAGAGGGAGAGGGTGTCTCTATGGAAGAGCCAATGAGCGGAGGGAGATTAAGGATTTTTTTTAATGAAATTTGTTTGTGTTGACGATTAATATCATGTTGGATTAATATCATGTATTTCAAAAAATAGAAAAGAATAAAAAAGAGAAAGAAAGAAAGAGACAAAAAAAGAAGAAGAAGATATTATAAGAGAGAAAAAAAAGAAACAGAGAAACAGAAACAGAAACAGACAGAGGAATATAATATCCTTCCAAACACGACCAATGCAGGATGCACGAAGGAGTAGAAAATACGTGAACTGAGTCGCTTAGAGGCCGCTAAGTGTGATCCAGAACAAGGGTGATTTGAATTAGATGGGCGAAAGGAGAGGAAACATTAAAGGAAAGATTTATCCGTTTATCATGGTAAAAGGAAACATAAAGGGAAGGTTTATCTGTTTACAAAAGGAAGAGGAAACAGTAAGGGGAAATTAGGAATGGAAACATTAAGGGAAAATTTGCCGTTTTATTAAGGTAGCAAGGAGAGGAAATGTTAAGGGAAGTTTTACCCATTTATTAACGTAAAAGGGAACGTGCATTAAAGGTAAAGGGAAACATTAAAGATTACCCGTTTATTAAAGTAAAAGGGAACATGAAGTGAAGATTTACCCATTGATTAAGGTAAGAGGAGTTATCATAAAAATTAGGAAGGAATGCAAAGAAAAAGAAAATATTCTGGAGTTGTGTAAGATAAGCGAAGACAAAAAACGGACAAAGATTTTCTAAAAAAAAAAAAAAAAAAAAAAAAAATGCTGAAATAAACGTAACATCTTGCATGACGAAGTGAATGGTGACGTAACGCTGTGACGTCATACTGCACGAAATGGCCGGCAAGCATGAACACAAAGAAAAAAAGAGGATGTAAAATAATAGTAAAAAAAAAATAATAATAAATAAAGGCAGATTGAAGAATGATTTTAATAAAAATTAATAGGATAAGGAGATTTATGGAAGTTGGGAATACATATACACCGCCAAGGGAAAATTTATTAAAAGGACATGCAAATACACAGAAATAAAAGCATATCTGTCAGTCTAGACATGCATATCAACCGCATAAATAGGTTGATAAATGTATATCTCTCTTATAGATAAACATTTGCCTTTATTTCTTTTCATGTGCATGTCCGTATATATATATATGAATATTCATTGAGGCGGGCGATAGGAAAATAATAATAAAGACGAAAAATAAAAAGATAGATTAAAAACTCGAAGCAAAGGAGGAACACGTGTCGCTGGATAATTCCTTTTCGGTTAATTCTTGTGGTTTATCGGTCGATGAAGGAATGACTCAAGCGACCGGAAGTGGCCCGCGTGCAAGGTGCAGACTCTTATTAAAGTCTCTGTCACACGTAGCACTTTCTTATACCTTTTTTGCGTTATTTTTGCATGAATTTGGAGGATTTCCGAAGACTGCAGACGTAGCTGTTTTCGTCTTGAGTAATTTCCGTTCCGAATTTGAGGTACGCAGGGTTTATTGTACACACACACACACACACACACACACACACACACACACACACACACACACACACACACACACACACACACACACACACACACACACATACATACACACACATACACACACACACACACACACACACACACACACACACACACACACACACACACACACACACATATATATATATATGTATGTATGTATGTATGTATGTATGTATGTATGTATGTATGTATATATATATATATATATATATATATATATATATATATATATATATATATATATATATTTATATATATTTTTTCTTTTTTTTTCTTTTTTTTCTTACTAAATTTTACTAATTTTGTTTGCTAAATTTTACTAAATTTACATTTTTCTTCTTCTCTTTTTGTAAATGGGATGAGGGTGGTTTGCGTAAATATATTCTGGTTTTGAATACTGTATTTCCATTTACATAATCCGGAGGATATATGTTTTATTATCATTATTATTGTTATTGGTAAATGGGGTAAGGGAAGTTTATGAAATATATTCTGTTGTTTTAGATTTTTTTTTGTAATACTGTAACATAACTTGGAGGATCTATTCCATTTTCTTTACTGATAAATGAGATAAAGGAAGTTTACGTAAATATGATCTAATATTTTATTTAAAAAATTGTGGTACCGTAGTCCACCTTATATATTTTGGAGGATCTATAGTACTGGGGTGTTTTATTGGGAAATGAAATCGTATGATATAATTTGTTATAAAATCCGTTTTACTTAATGCGGAAGATCTATAGTATTCAGATACTTTATTGGTAAATTAGATAAAGTATGTTTATGAACATGATCTAATCTAGAATATTTTTCAATTTGCAATGCAACAGTCTCTTTACGCAATTATGTTCACTTTAGGATGCCGTGATATGGATGAGAAAGCTTCCCCTCACCCATCTATCCTCATTCTCCCCTCCCCCTCCCCTCCCCCTCCCCATCTCCCTCACCTTCCCTCCTCCTTCTCCCCTTCCCCTCCCCCCCCCCCATTTACAAAGGTCAATCGATAACATTCAGTCTTTTTTTTTATATAAACTGGAGAAGTGGGGTCTTGGATCACTCTCTCGAGTTGTTGAAATCTTCGGCTCGGAACTGTAGGCCTACGTGTGTTTTTTGTGTGTCTTTGTTTGTTTTTGTCCTTGTTGGTGATGTTGTCGTTGTTGTTATGGCTGTTATTGTTGTTGTTGGGGATAATTGTATCGTTTTTTTTTGTTTGCTGTTATTTATATGTTTATTTATTATGTGTTATTATTGTCTTTGTTTCGTTGTCTTGATTTTTACTACAGATATTGTTATTATTTTTGTCGTCGTTGTTATTATTGTTATTAGCATCATCAGAATCACTTATCACCATCACTGTCACCATAATCACTACCATCACCACCATCACCACCACCACCACCACCACCACCACCACCACCACCACCACCACCACCACCACCACCACCATCATCGCCATCACAATCATCATGATCATCACCACCACCATCAAGATCATCTTCATCACCCCCCCCCTCCCCCCCTCCCCCGCCAAAGCCACGAAACAGTGGATGCCCCTTTCGTCATGATGACCGCCCCTCCGTTGCAGAAACAGGAGGCATGGAATATTATGGACGCCTGTTGCCTCACCTGCTTCTTCTGCCGTTATTTTTTTTTTTTTTTTTTTCGTTTTCTTTTTTTTTTGTGTGTGTTTTTTTTCTTTGTTTATCCCCTTCTGTTTTTTTTTTTCTTTTCATCTTGTTTTATCCCTTGTTCTTTTTCTTTTTCTTGTTTCATTTTCTTTCTTTTTCTTGTTTTTATTCTTGTTATTCTTCCTGTTCTTTTCTTTCTTTATTTCTTCTTCTTTCCCTCTTATTACCATTCTTCTTGTTCGTTTTCTTCTCATTTTCCTCCTCCTCCTCCTCCTCCTCCTATTCCTACACCTACACATTATCATTATTATTATTATTATCATTATCATTATTATTATTATTATTATTATTATTATTATTATTATTATTATTATTATTATTATCATTATCTATTATTATTATTATTATTATTATTATTATTATTATTATTATTATCATTATTATAATTACTATTACTATTATGAACCTTCCCCAGTCTCCCCCTCCCCCCCTCTTTTCCACATTCGGTCTGCTTGGCTGCTTCCAGATTATTATGAATTGCACCTGTTATCCCTTCCTCTCCCTTCTTCCTCCCCCCCCCTCATCGCCCCCTCATTCTCCCCCCCCCCCTTTGTTCCCCTGCCGGATGAGACTCCCCGCTGTTTTTCTTTTCTTTTTTTCTTTTTTCTTTTTTTTTTTGGCTACGAGAAAGCTGTTACAACCTTTTCAGGATTTCAGGATAGTTGCACTGTAGACGTGAGGGGAGAGAGGGAGAGAGAGGGAGAGAGAGAGGGGGGGGAGGGGGGGAGATGGTGGTGGGGAGGGGAAACTGGGATGGGGGGGAGGGGTGTAGGGAATTTGGGAGATTGAGCAGGGGTGAGGAAGAAAGAGAGAGGGAAGGAGGGAGTGAAAGAGAGAACAAGAGAAAAAAGGAGAGAGAAATAGCTAGACAATACGTAACATACGAACGAGTTAGAGAGAGAGAAAAAAATAGAAATAGTAACAGGCATAGAAAGAAATCATCTTTTCGCCTCCTCTCCCCTCCCCCACATCCCCTAAAACAAACAAACACAAACAGACAAACAAACAAAAACGCATTACCTGCTTTTAGGTTATTCCATCGCCTCAAAAGTGTGAATTCGATTACCTTTTTGCCATTAAATCCGATTGGGCATTTTCTTTCATGCGTTTGAAGGTTGAACTAACGGCGTCTGTGATCTTTTCTTGGTTGGTCTGACTGGGTATAACTTAAATTGTGGGTGGGGGAGGGGGGAGGGGAGAATGGAGTGAAGGTTGGAGGGGCATGGGAGAGGGTGGGGGGAGGGGGAGAGGGGAGGGGGTGTATGGTTGTGTGTGAGTGAAGGGGAGGATGTATGTTCGAATGTTTGCAGTGTGTGTGTGTGTGTGTGTGTGTGTGTGTGTGTGTGTGTGTGTG
>NC_051403.1:24948623-24953623 GCF_015228065.2 Penaeus monodon
TTCTCTCGCCCGATGATGTTAAATATTGCATGTGGTCGTTTCGGTTCTATGGTTTTATATATAAATATGAATATAATGGAGGGGGGATGCGTGCTTGAGTGAGTGAGTGAATAAGTGTGCGAGTGAGTGAATGTGTAAGTCAGTGAGTACAAAAGTCAGCGAGTGAGTAGCTATTGATTTGCGTGTGTGTGTGTCTGTTCGTATATCTACTTCCATCCGCGGCTTTCCTGTTCGTCTGATAAATATATTTTTGAGTGTAACCATTTACTTGTTTGTGTTTGTGTGTTTTTGTTTGTGTTTGAGTGTTTTTGTGTGTGTTTGTTTGTGTTTGAGTGTTTTTGTGTGTGTTTGCGTGTGTTTGAGTGTGTTTGTATGTTTGAGTGTGTTTACATGTGTTTGTGTGTTTATATTTTTTGCCTGTAACTGTTTACTTGTTTGTGTTTGCTATGTGTTTGTGTGTGTTTGTTGTGTTTGCGTGTGTTTTCTGTGTTCGGGATTAGCTAATGGACAGCAGGCGATTTTAGGAGACAGTCTTCACACGCGAGGGTTGTTTGTTTAGGAGAAAGGGGACGGACGCAATGAAAGGGAGACAGGGAGGGAAGGGAAGAATAAGAATAATCGATGATAGGAGAAAAGGTAGAGAAGAGGAGAGTGTAGCTTGAAATAGATTAATTAATTGGATTCACGGGTGTATTTCTGGTATCGTTTTATAAGTTGTAACTTTTATATTATGAAAACATGAAGTATGGTTTGACTGTATATTACAGTTAGATATATCGAGGGAAAATGTGTATATATTTTTATGATAGAAAGTCTGTAAGTGATTGCCATAGAAACTTTCTAAATCGATTTCTTTTATCAGGATTATCTATCTTGTTACTCTTACTCTTAGAAAAGAAAGGCTAGATTTTTTTTATTAACAAATTACAAATCTTGTCGAGTTGATCACTGGAGGTGAGATACGGTAATAACAATAATTTTATTAGCTTCATTATATACCCTTGGAATCGTCGATCTGTATTCGGCTATTAAGAGACGGCGAATATTGATTAAAACGTTAGTAGGTAGGTATTTTCAAAAGGTCTAAAATCCCGTTATGAAATACTTACAAGAAAACACCACCACCACCATCAGCAAAACAGCAACAACATCAACAACAACAGCAAAAACAACAACAACAACAACAACAACAACAACAACAACAACAACAACAATAACGACAACAGCACTTCGTAAACTCAAAGGAAAAAATCCCAAGACAAGAACACATGCATGTTAACACAGCGAAGTGCATGAGTTCGACCCTCGCGAAGGCGCGGAGTGGCAGACTTGGAGTAAAAGTGTGGCGTGATGAGGGAATTGGCCCGGGGGGGGGAAGGAATTGGGGGAGTATGGGAGGGGCAGGGAGGGGAGGGGAAGGGAGTAACGAACCTGGGGTAAGTGAGGGAAAGGGGAAGGAGGACGGGAGGAGGAAGTGAGGGAAAAGAGAGAGAGGAAGGGAGGAGGGAGTGAGGGCGAGGGGAGCGAGTAAGGAATTGACGAATATGGGATAGAGGGAGGGAGTAAAGGAGGGTAAAGAGATAGATAAGAGGAAGGGAGTTATGGAAAATGGATGAAATAAAGGGTGGAGAGTGAGGGGAATGAGGGTTTGTCGGAGAAAAAGGAGGGAAAGTGAAAAGCGAAGGAGAGGGAAAGAAAGAGATAGAGACAAAGACAGAGATAGAGATGAAGGGAGACAGTGATAGGGAGAGATATAGATAGAGATACATAGATAAAGACAGAGACAGGGAGAGATAGAGATAGAGAGAGAGATAGTGAGAGATATAGATAGAGAGAGATAAAGATAGACACAGACCGGGACACGGATAGATAAATAAATAGAGAGCAAGAAGGAAGGAAGGAAAGAGAGTGAGAGAGGTACAAGGCAGGTACAAGGGTGGTCCCGAGCGTGAGTCAACACTAACGCTCCCTCATTGTCACGACAAAGGGTGTAGTACCCTCGTGTTGCGCGTGCGTGCGTACGTGCGTGCGTGAGTGCGTGAGTTCGAGTTCGGTGAGCAGGTGAGGAAGCAGAGCGGCTACAGGAGAGAAAATGGAGGAGGGGGGGGGTGAAGAATGAGGAGAGGTGTTTACATTAGATGGATTGGCAGTGGGCAGTGAACAGACGAGGAAGGCTGTGCAGGTGATTGGTAGACTGATCGGTAGAGAGGTTGGTAGACTGGGTAGGTAAATGGGTGAAGAATGGCGTATGCGAGGGGTGAAATAATACAGGCTGTCTACCTGCCTCACATCACGCTCACACGCACATTGTTTCTCTCTCTCTCTCTCTCTCTCTCTCTCTCTCTCTCTCTCTCTCTCTCTCTCTCTCTGTCTCTCTCTCCTCTTCCTCCTCCTTCCTCTCTCCTCTTCCCTCCTCTCTCTTCCTCCTTCCCTCTCTCCCGCTCTCCCTCTCCTGCCTTCCCTTCCCCTTTCCATCTCTCCCTTTCCCTCCCTCTCTTGCGCAAAATAAAAACCCAGTCGGCACGAGCAACAAAGGGTGTTTACCCGGCGGGATTGGGGAGGCATCAGAGAGGGATTAGGGAGGGATCAGGGAGGGATTAGGGGATTGCTGTGTCATCCCAGCTCAGGCCTGGAGGAAAGGGTGGGGTCCTTGAGGGTCACTTGGCCTCTCCTCCTCTTTTTATCTCCGAGTGCTGGGGGAAGAGAGATGAGATGGTATTTGCAGTTCATTAGGTTGATTTGCATATTTATTTGTTTATTTGTTTAATTATTGGTTTATTATTGTTATTATTATTATTGTTGTTGTTGTTGTTGTTTTTGTTTTTGTTTTTATTATTGTTTTTATTATTATTATTATTGTTATTGCTGTTATTATGTTTATTATTATTATTATTATTGTTACTATTTTTCATTGTTATTTTTTTTTATTATTTTATTATTATTATTATTATTATTATTATTATTATTATTTTATTGTTATTATTATTATTATTATTATTATTATTATTATTTACTGTTATTATTTTGTTATTAATTTTATTATTATTATTATTATTATCATTATTATTATTATTATTACTATTGTTATTATTATTGTTATTATTGTAATTATTGTTATTATTATTATCAGGGAGAAGGAGAAGGAAAGGGACAAGGAGAAGGAAAAGGAGAAGGAGAAAGGAGAAGGAGAAGGAGAAGGAGGAGGAGGAGAAGGAGAATAGAGAGAGGCAAAGACAGAGACAGAGACAGACAAACATAGAGAGACAGACGGACCGAGATCGTGAGGGGGGTTGGGGGAGTACGTGTGCGCTCATTTATAAGATGCCAGTAATGTATGCCATTGTCCTGTCTGTTTACAAGGAGTCCTCCATTATTTAATTCTCTCTCTCTCTCCCCTCTCTAACGTCTCTCTCTCCCCCTCCTCTCTCTTCTCGCTCCTCTCACTCTCTCTTCCCTTTTCCTCTCTCTCTCTCCTTTTCCCCCATTCTCTTCTCTCGCTCTCTCCCCTCCCTCAACTCTCTCTATATCCCTCCCTCCTTTCCTCCCTCTCCTCTCCTCTCCTCTGTCCCTCCTACTCTCTCCCTCCCTACCTCCCCTCCCTCCCTCCCTCCCTCCCCTCCCTCCCTCCCTCCCTCCCCTCCCTCCCATCCTCCTCCTGTCCCCATCCCCTCTTCCCTCCCTCCCTCCCTCCCTCCCTCCCTCCCCACCCACCTATCTACCATTTACTTCCTACAGATCTTGATAAACAAATAAATATATATAACAAAAAAGAAAGAAAAATCTGGACCCTGAGAGGAGGGTGGGGGCCGATGGGTACTGCAGATTTCCGGGATGAGTGAGCTGAGATGACATCCGGGAACTTGGTGAGGGCGCGTCGAGGGTTGTCACCAGGTGCATTCCGACCGCACCTCGCCCGCACAGTGGGGGTGGGGGTGAGGGTGAGTGGTGGGGGTGGGGGTGAGGGGTGAGGTGGGTGGGGGTGGAGATGAGTGGGGTGGGGGTGGGGTGAGTGGGTGGGGGTGGGGGTGAGTGGGTGGGGGTGGGGGTGAGGGAGAGCGGATGGGGGTGGGGGTGAGAGTGAGGGTGAGTGGGTGGGTGACGGTTGAGGGTGAGGGGGGAGGGGGAGGGAGTGGGTTCGAGGAGAGAGAATTCTGAATGTATGTGACTATGACTTTGTAAACAATTAATCTCATATTTTTCGTGCATTGTTTTCATTCACTTGTTCATCCAGAATATTCTCTTTGTGGTTGCCAGAAACGTTTTTTTTTTAATATAATAACGTTTCTCCGTATCAACACAGATTTTGTTTCACCCTTCTTAAAATCTAATTTTGATTTTCATCCTATATTCAAAGCCAATTATATCCATCAGTAACATCATCTATGGAAACACATCGACCTAAAACTTAACTATTTCCGGTAATCAGTTTTTCTATTTATAAATCAATTATAAGGTAATGAAGACAAGAATGTTGCTTAGGTTAACCGTGTGTTGACGAAGACTAGAAAGCAACAGAGCGAGAAAATTGCCTGTATTGCAAGCAGGCAGCGTGCAGATTGCAACAGTATGGGTGTGATTATGGTGGTCACGCTGGAATTCAGAATTCGAATTCATAATCTGCGATGTGTAATAAAAAAATATTTTTGAAAAGGTGTTTTTAGCAGATTCGGCAATCGGCGGGCGGAATGTCAGCGTCGATAGAGCTGGCTTTAGCGGGATTTGACACGGGAAATGAGCCTTAATGGCGCCTTCTATGGGGAATGTCAATTAGCCGGGTAGAACATCTGCCGATCGGGGGGTGGGGTAAGGGGGGGGCAAGGGGAGTGGGATTTTCTACCTGTGGGCGTGAATGTGCAGCTTGGTTTGGGCACGTGTTGTGTGTTGCGGTTTGTGTGCGCGCGGGGACGGGTGCTCACACACACGCACACACACACACACACACACACACCAACCACACACATACCACACACACACACCACACACACATCACCACGCACACA
>NC_051403.1:24958701-24973701 GCF_015228065.2 Penaeus monodon
AAGGGAAATTTTTTTTTGGGCTGCCACCTCACCTTTCCCAAAAAACCCTTTCTCCCCAAGGGGGAGGGGGGCAGGAGCACCTTTGACGCCAATAGGGGAAACCAAGGGAAGGGGGAGGGTGACACTTTGTTTTTGCCCGCCGGTGACCAGCAGTTAGAGGGTAGGGTGGCGGGTACTTTGGGGGGTGGGGTGGGGTGAGGAGAGGGGAGGGAGGAGGTGGGGAAAGGGGGCGAGGGGAGGGGGGTGGGGGAAAGGGGAAAGGGGGATGGGGGGGAAAGGGAGGGGAGGGGGAAAGGGGAGGAGGGGAGGGGGGAGAAGGATGGGGGAGGGGGGAAAGAGGGGGGGGGGAAAGGGGGAGAGGGATGAGGAGGAGGGAGAGGATGGGGGGAGGGGGAAGAGGGAGAGGGAGGAAGGGGGAGGTAGAGGGATGGGGAGGAAGAGAGAGAGAGAGAGAGAGGAGAAGGCGAATAAGAGAGAAAGAAAGAAACAAAATGGAAGGGAAATAGAATAAGAGAAGACAGGGCAAAGCGCTAAAATAATCCATTAATAAAAAAAAAAAAAAAGTTTTAGCTCGCATTTCATTAACAACGACCTCCATCCTCCGCTAAAGCATCAGTACCTTGAATGAGCCTCATTAGGGAGCCGTAACAGGAGCATTTAAGGACTCACCTGTGAACTAGGGACGCGAAACAGGTGGAATTAGGAAATCGCCTGTGAACAAGGGACGCGAAACAGGTGATTTAGTGATACGCTTGTGAACTAGGGACGCGAAACAGGTGATTTAGGACTCACCTATGCACTTGGGATCCTAAACTGGTGCGTTTATGACTCAGAAATAGGCGATCAAGGACTCACCTGTGAACTAGAGACCCGAAACACTTACGGTTGAGATCGTGGGAACCTTCTCAACGACCTCTGACTTCGGGGGTAATGAGAAACGTATTTTTATTTTTATATTCCCTTTTCTTTTTTTTTTTCTTTTTCTTTTTTCTTTTTTCCCCTTTTGTATCCCTGTTCTTCTTATTTTCCTTTTCGTTTTGTATCCTTTGTATCCTGTTTCCTTTGTATCCTTTTTTAACCGAGTGGGATTTTAATTGCAATTCATTCTAGGATGATATATATATTTTTTTTCTTTCTTTTTTATTATTTATTTTGTGATTTTGTTACAAAAAATGTGCTTCGAAAAAGTTTTTTTTTGGCATCACGTCATTTTCAGAGCAAGAATAATGGCGATCATGAAAAGAGGATGAACATATTAATGTCCTTGAAGGAAGTGCTCGAGGAGGAGAAGAAGAAAAAAGAAAGAAAGAAAAAAAAACAGGGAAGAAGGTGAAGAAGAACAAGGACAAGAAGAAGAAGAAGGAAAAGTACTAGACGAAGAGGAAGAAACAACAACAACAGCAACAACTACAAAAGACTGCGCAATGACCCATGCCAAGATTCGCTCTTCAGGAAATTCCTCGGCAATTGCTGAGCTCACTTCCGGCCGTAGTCTTTCCTGATCCTTCTCCCCCCTCTCTCTCTCTCTCTCTCTCTCTCTCTCTCTCTCTCTCTCTCTCTCTCTCTCCCCTTTCCGTCTCCCCCTCCCCCTCTCCTTCTCCCCCTCCCTCTCCTCCCTCTCTCTTCCTCTTTTGCGAAAGCGAGAGTGAAGTCTTTGAACTTCTCTTTCTCACAGGTCGCGATGTCACAGGAGTGTAAAGTTCATTGACAAGTACTTTCTTCTCTGCTCTTCTTTTCTCTCTTTTTCTTTTCCTCCTCCTCCTCCTCCTCCTCCTCCTCCTCCTCCTCCTCCCCTCCCTCTCTTCCCTCTCCTCCTCCTCCCCCCTCCCCCTCCTTCCCACCACCCTCCTCCTCCTCCTCCTCCTCCTCCTCCTCCTCCCTTTCTCCTTTCTCCTCCTCCTCCTCCCTTCTCCTCTTCCTCCTCATCCTCCTTCTTCGTGACAGGAACTTCCGGTGAGATACTCGTGAGGCGCCGACGAAGACCCGGCCTAGAGACCACAGGCAGCGTGGCGTTCGTGCAACAATGCAACTATGCAACCGTGGCAATGGAGTCAGACCCTGATGAATGTTGAGTTTTTTTTTGAGTGGCAAGAAGGGGAAGGGAGTGGAGAGAGAGAGAGAGAGAGAGAGAGAGAGAGAGAGAGAGAGAAGAGAGAGAGAGAGAGAGAGAGAGAGAGGAGGGAGGGAGGGGGGGGGTAGTGGTAAGAAGGTGGGTGGGGAAGAGGGAAGGGGGAGAGGGAGGGAAGGAAGGGACGGGAAGGGAAGATAAAGGAAAGGAAAGAGGGAGAGAGGGAGGGTTTAGGGAGGAAAGGAGGGAGGAAAGGAGGGAGGCAAGAGAAATAAATCCAAAGAACGATAAATCCATTATTGCTTGGGTTAAAATATCATAATTCACTTCTTTTTTTAACGATCTTCTCAAATATAAGAAAACTTCAAATTTTGATTTTGTTTGGTTTCTTTCATTCTTACTCCAGCTGTCAGAAAAATGATGGGGATAATACAGGAAATTTGAAAGTTAACGGCATTCGTTGACCGGCCGCTGTTGCAGTGCTTGGAAGAACTCGATTTTCTGTTTCGGATTTAGTCACTGGATTATTTCATTGCTGTTGTTATTGTTGTCATCGTCATCATCATTGTTGTTGTTGTTGTTATTATTATTATTATTATTATTATTATTATTATTATTATTATTATTATTATTATTGCCGTTGTTCCTTTCTTTTTTCTTCTGTTCCTTTCCATTTTTTTCTTCCATTTCTTCTTCCTCTTTTTCTTCTCCTCTTTCTCCTCTCCTCCTTCTTCTTCTTCTTCTTCTTCTTCTTCTTCTTCTTCTTCTCCTCCTCCTCCTCCTCCTCCTCCTCCTCCTCCTCCTCCTCTCCTCCTCCTCCTCCTCCACTTCCTCCTCTTCCTCCTCCTCCTCCTCCATTCTTAAGAGGAGGAAAGGAATTTGCGAATTAACTTATTTATGGTCCGATAGTTTCCTTCCCGACCCCCCTCCCCTCTTGTTGTCCTAAATACATTACGTTCGTAGAAAAGTAAAGAAAAGTAAAAAAGAAGAAGAAAAGGGTTTTGTGGAAAACCGGCGGGTTGAGGATCGTCCATTTGGATTTTTTTTTTTTTTTTCGTTTCCCCTTCCTCGTCCTTAATCTCTATATTCTGTGTTTTTGTTGAAATTATGACTTATTGGAGAGAGAGAGAGATAGAGGCAGAGGCACAGAAAGATATACACAAAGATACAGACAAAGAAACAGGGAGACAGAATATGAATGAAAACCGTTGTTGAGAACCAGTGGTGGCCAGCAGCGCTCTCCTCCTCCTCCTCCTCCTCCTCCCCCTCCTCCCCCCCTTCCCCTCCCCCTTCTCCTCCTCCTCCTCCTCCCCCTCCCCTCCCCCTTCTCCTCTTCCTCCCCCTTCTCTTCCTCCCCCTCCATTCCCTTCCACTTCTCTTCCTCCCCCTCCCTTTTCCTTCCCCTTTTTCTTCTTCCTCCACCACTCCTTCCTCTCCCCCTTCCCCTCCCCCTTCTCTTCCTCCTCCATCTTCTCCTCTTCCTCCCCCACCCTTCCCCTCCCCTCTCTCTTCCTCCCTCCCCTTCTTCCTTCCCTCCCCATCCCTTCCCTCCCCTTCCCCTCCCCCTTCTCCCTCTTCTCCCTTTCCCCTCCCCTTTCTTCCTCCTCCCCTTCTCCTCTTCCTCCCCACCATTCCCTCTCCCCTCCCCCTTCTCCTTTCCTCCCCCCATCCCCCTCTTACCAATCTCTCCATTCCCTCCCTCTTTTAGCATTTCCGCTTCCAAGCCAGCAGGAGTCGAGCGGAAAATTGCTAAAGTTCGCCTCTGCTGATTTGTAGCAGTTGATCGCTCACGTCCCCCCCCCCCCCGGCTGTTTCGAGCGTCTATTGTGACGTTAATTTAGCTCGGTTCAAGTTGGTTTATTATTTATGTGTGTGTGTGTGTGTGTGTGTGTGTGTGTGTGTGTGTGTGTTGTGTGTGTGTGTGTGTGTGACTGGTTTTATGTATGGGGAATTGTTGTTTATGTGTGTGCTGTGGGCGGGGTGAGGTGGGGGGGGGTGTGTGTATGTGTGTGTGTGTAAGTAAAAAGTAAGTGTAAAGAGAGAACGAAACGCAATCAGTCAAACAAAAACAAAAAACAAACATAAAAAACAAACAAACATTAAATCCCTCCCAACTCCCCACCCCCCTCCAGAAAAAAAAAACACTGAAAAAAAAGTAATATATGTATTGGCCTACATCTTACAGAAAAGTGCCTTCACAGTGCCAAAAGTTTTATTTTTATTTTTATGTAATTATTATTATTATTATTATTATTATTATTATTATTATTATTATATTATTATTATTGTTATTATTATTATTATTATTATTATTATTATTATTATTATTATTATTATTATTAATGTTATTATTATTTATAATTTTTTTTTTATTATTTTTTATTTGACACAGACCAAAATACACAAGCTGGGGGGCAGGGAGGGGGGGGGGTGCGGTGTATCTGTAGGGAAAGTCGCCCGTAATGAGTGTAGTCTTGTCTTGTCCCTACACACTTTCACTCGTTAAAGTCTAAGGTGTAGAAATAAACGTCCTTTTTTCCTACGTACGTCCGTGCCATACTTCTCCTCCTTCCGTCCTTTCTTGTTTATTAATGTCTTCCTCTTTGTTGCCTCTTTTCGCCTTTTTTTGTTATCTCTTTCTCTTTGTTATTCGTGTATTTTTTTAATTCTTGTTCCTGTGTTTTTGTGGTTTGTACAAGAGGAAGGAAGAAAAAGAGGTGATGATAATTAATTGTGTTTGTGAGTTTAAAGTGATTCGTTTCGATAGATTATAGATAATTAGATTGAAAAAATTACTTCGATGGTTATTATTATCATGGTTATTAGTTATGGTTCGTTGTTATTAATGATTAACGGTTTCCTTTAAGTTGAAATGTACATTGGTGTTTGACCTGAATAAATGTAATAAGTCTTTAATATTAAAAAAAAGAAAAAGAAGTTAGCGGTGTTTGTAACTGTAAGAGTAATTCGTTACGATGCACCACGACAAAACGTGCTCTGTAAGACACTTTTTTTTATATTAGGAAATCAAGGGATGAAGATTTTTTTTTTTATTATTATTATTATTTTACTTTTATTTTTTAATTTTATTTATATTTATTTATATTTTTTTTCTTTATTTTGATTTCTTTTTTTTCTTTATTCATTTATTTTATTTTGGGTTTCTTCCTTTTGGGTCAGGTACTTGCCTTCTGTTTTCGTTTTTTTTTTTCGTTTTTTTATATAGACGTAATTTGTTTTAACTATGGGAATGTGGTCAGTGTTGTTTTAGTCGTTGCTTTACGTAAGAATCCAGAGTTATTTTTTGTTATACAGTGGATATTATATATATATATATATATATATAATATATATATATATATATATATATATGTGTGTGTGTGTGTGTGTGTGTTATTTGTGCAGTCGTGTGAGTGTGGTGTGTGGTGTGCGTGTGCGTGTGTGTGTGTGTGTGTGTGCGTGTGTGTTCATGTATGGATATGCAGATCTTTGCATTTTGATGATGATCATAGTAAGCATTTATTGATTTTTTTTGTTTATTTATTTATTTGTCATTATGAGTGTTGATAATAATAATAATAATTATGATGATGATAATGATAATAAGGATGATAACAATAATGATAATGGTAATGACGATAATGATGATATAAATGGTGTTATTATTATCTGCTTGTTAAAATACACATCCCCGGGATGTATATACTAATTTACATATATAATACAAAGATGCCTCACTCTAAGAACTCGAAGTAAGAAAGGGAGAAACACACACACATACACGCCCATGTGTGTGTGTGTGTGTGTGTGATTGTATTATTTATTTATTTGTTTATTATTTTCCTTGCCTCTGAGATTTAAAAGGAATTTATACTACACTTTCATATTTATTTAATTTTATGTGCAATTTTTTTTTCCAATTGTTTACCAACGATATTAAGCAAGTGTAAACTCCAGACCAGTCAGTTACCTGCTACCGATTTTTATTTTTTATTTTTTTACATGATCTTAAAAAAGAAAAAAAAATAGCGTCTTTGTAAATGTTTCCCAGGAAATTTTCCCACAACTTTTTTCCATCTCTCTTGCCTTTTGCGTGTATGGTTATTATCATATCCCCCCCCCCCCTTCAAATTTGCATAAAGCGACCTTGGCTGGTTAGTAAGAACGTGGTTTCGTCGCCAGCGCCATCTTGGGTTAATTGAGATTTTTTGGGGGTCTAAGAGACGATTGGGGAGTTGGAAGTTGCGCCAGAGGTCGCATTTGCATGTAGGCCTATGCGAAGCTGTTTTGCAATCTTTTTCTTAATTATTTAGATACATATGGATGCTTTCGGTAATTCGCTAGCTATCTCCCGGACGCATGCACGCGCATTCTCACACGCACGAACGAACGTACTTGCGCACGAACGCACTCACTTACTCACTCACTCACTCACTCACTCACTCACTCACTCACTCACTCACTCACTCACTCTTACACACACGTACGCTCTCTCTCTCTCTCTCTCTCTCTCTCTCTCTCTCTCTCTTCTCTCTCTCTCTCTCTCTCTCTCTCTCT
Source organism: Penaeus monodon (assembly GCF_015228065.2). NCBI lineage: Eukaryota > Metazoa > Arthropoda > Malacostraca > Decapoda > Penaeidae > Penaeus > Penaeus monodon. Next base: position 24,965,327 of record NC_051403.1, read on the forward strand.
CTCTCTCTCTCTCTCCCTCTCCCTCTCCCTCTCCCTCTCCCTCTCCCTCTCCCTGCTCCCCCTCGACTTCCCACGGCACCCAGCACTCTCCTGATTATCGTCGGTGCCAGCTTTGACCTGCGCCCAGAACGGGACGACATTACCCCCAGAGCAAGCGATTCCGACCCTTACCGCCGATCACTTTATAACTACGTGTAAACTTTTATCTTGATTATACTCAGAATGTTTGTTAGAAAATCCTTATTCTGAATCACTATGTTTGCAATCATTATTATTGACGATACTGTAGTTATCAAATGTTCACGATTTAATTGTACTGACATATCCAGTGTCCTCATCCAAACACGTGACCACAGAAACCTAACTCCTAAAAACAGAGTCGGCAATGACACTCCCACTAAAGATTAATCTTAACATTTTCTTGTGTTTAGTGAAAATTCTGTGACCACCTCAAAAACTCAGAGCCGAAGGCACTCTGCCCTCAGCATCAGCTCAATCAACACCTCTAACTCACACAGACCGCTTTCTCTCGTGGGCTTGGCAAGACGCTCCTGCCTGGACATCTTTGCCAGGCCTGTCCTCTTGTACTCTAGCAGCTATACTCCCGTGTTAATAAAGGCTAGAAGCTGCGACAACTTTAACACAACACCCAAGTACCAAACCAAAAGTACCATCACGGAGGGACACGAACTCACCACAGCATTATATTGGTGACAAACTAGTGCATACACTTCCTGCTATACATTACGTTTGGTGCCATTAGGTGGGATAATTTCTTTCACAAAACATTACACTCTCTCTCTTTCCCTCTCTCTGTCTCTCTCTAGTTCTCTCTCTCTCTCTCTCTCTCTCTCTCTCTCCCTCTCTCCCTCCCTTTCCCTCTCTCCCTCCCTTTCCCTCTCTCCCTCCCTTTCCCTCTCTCCCTCCCTTTCCCTCTTTCCCTCCCTTTCCCTCTCTCCCTCCCTTTCCCTCCTCTCCCTCCTTCTCTCCCTCCCTCTCACTCCCTCTCTCGAAAATACACAGAAAAAATGTGAAGTTTTGGAAGAAACTTGTGGTGGGTTAAGCCTGGTAAAGAGGGGTCACTGAGGGTCAAAATCGTGGCACCTTTCAGACAGGGAACAGGTGTGTGTGGGTGTGGGTGTTTTTTTTTGGGGGGGGAGGTAAGAGTGGGTGGTTATTTGAAAGTGTTTTTGTTGATTTAGGTGTCTGTTGGTTCAAAATTGCCCCTTGCTTTGTGGATATGTTTGTGTTTTCACTCATTCGTAAACTTACTTTCATTTACTCATTCGTAGACTTACTGTCACGCATTCATTCATAGAATTCATTTACTCATTCACATGCATTCTTTCATTCATAGATTCACTTTCATTCGTCCATTCACAGACTTACTTTCATGCTTTCATTCATAAATTCATTTTCATTCATCCATTCACAGACTTACTTTCATGCTTTCATTCATAAATTTACTCTCATTTACCCATTCACAGACGTACTTTCAAGCACAAACCCATGGACTTTATTCACTACCTCGTACTTGCGTAATTTATTCACTTAACCACCAATTACCTCACTCTTACTCATCATCATCATTAAGGTTCACACACTGTAAAATTTTAGGTCTATGCTGTTCTTTAGACAAACGTGGAGTTTATGCATCTTTCTGTATATATCGATTGGTATATAATTGATGCTAATTCTGATATATATATTTTTTCCCCTTTTCTTGGAACTAAGTAATAATTGTTATATGTGTTATGGAGTTTTTTTTTGTGTTATTTGCTTTAAGGAAAAATATCTTTATATGTGTTAAGGAAAAATATTTTTGTGTACTGTTATGTTTTGTTTATTTTTAATTAATTAATTTACTCATCCATCCGTTTATTTATTTGTTTATTCATTTATTTAGCTATTCATCCATCCACCCATTTGTTTATTCATTCATCCGTCCATCCATCTAGTTTATTAATTTATTTATTTATTCATCCATCCATCTATTTATTTATTTACTTATTTTCTATTTATTCATCCATCTATCTATATTTATTCATTTATTTATTTACTTATTTATATATCTCTTATTCATCCATCCACCCAGCTATTATTTATTTATTTATTTATCCATCCATCCATTTATTTATTTATTATTTTATTAATTTACTTTTGCTGTTATTTTGCCCTTTGTGACTTTAGATTTTTTTCTGAAGCTAATTGGCAAATAAGGTTGTTTGGTGTTTGTCGACCGGCCTTGTTATGGCGACTTTGGCGAATTAGCGAAACCGTGATGTTGCTAAATTCACTTGTTGTGCTCGCGTGGATTCTTGTAAGTTTTGTTGTATTTTGGAATTTCTTTTTTGTGTTTATTCGGTTTTTGGTTATGTTTATTTTGTTTGTTGATTTTGTTTTGTTTTTTGTTGATTTTAATTTTATTCGTTTTTTTTTTTTTCATTTTAGAAACGAACCTGTAAGTGTGTGTGTGTGTTCTGGTTTCTATATTCTATCAGATTTGATTGCACTCTCTCTCTCTCTCTCTCTCTCTCTCTCTCTCTCTCTCTCTCTCTCTCTCTCTCTCTCTCTCTCTCTCTCCTCTCTCTCTCTCTCCCTCCCTCCCTCCCTCCCTCCCTCCCTCCCTCCCTCCCTCCCCCTCCCTTCTCCCTCCCTTTCCCTTTCTGTCCCTCCCTCTCCCTCTCCCTGTCTCTACATATATAAATAATAAACTTGACGTTCGCGGTTCACGGTGCAAACACCACCACACGCTTGGGTTGGTACGTCTATCTTTTCATGTCCGTTTTCCGTGATTTGCGAGGGGTTGGTAGTACTGGTAGAAGGGGATAGGTAGGGGAGGGAGGATGGTGGCGGGGATGGGGGAAGGGGGAGAGAAAATGGGGAAGGGGAATGGGAAAAGGGAAAGGAACAAGGAGTTACTGTCATTTTTTTTTCATTTTTAGTCTTGTTATTGGTAGAAATTAGATTTGTGTATGGGAATCTGCCCCTCCCCTTCTCTCTGCTGCGCTGTGCTGTGCTATGCTATGCTGTGCTGTGCTGTGCTGTCTGGTGCAGCGGTAGCGATCTCGTCTAGCAACCTTGCTGACCTGCGTTCAAATCCCTCGCCGCCAGTGGATAGTAACCCCGGCCATTCCTTGTACACGAGGGGTAATTTAGAAGCAAAACAGCCAGCTTGTCACACTAGGAATATCCATTGGAAGAAAACTAAATTATTATTAAATTTATTACTCTCTCTCTGTCTCTCTCTCTCTCTCTCTCTCTCTCTCTCTCTCTCTCTCTCTCTCTCCCTCTCTCCTCTCCTCTCCCTCTCTCCTCTCCTCTCTCTCTCTCTCTCTCTCTCTCTCTCTCTCTCTCTCTCTCTCTCTCTCTCTCTCTCTCTCTCTCTCTCTCTCTCCTCCCTCTCTCTCCCTCCTCTTATCAGTCTGTGCACTCATCCATTTCTCTGTCACACACAAACATACTACAAATAGTCCTTTTTTGTGTGACAGTAAACATTTTATTATTATGATGTTAACCAAACACCGTCACGATAATCTAAGTAAAAGAAAAAGAAATAGAAGATGAAGGAGGAGGAGAAGAAGAAGACGTAGAATGAATGATAATAATAATAGTAATAATAATAATAATAATAATAATAATAATAATGATAATAATGATAGTAATGATAATAATGATAATGATAATGATGATAATGACAATACGAAGAAGAAAAAGAGAGAGGAAAAAAAACGAAAAAGAAGAAAAAATCACGCGCAATACCGGATCTTCACGCCCGTTGAGATCCGCCCGCCCGCCCTCACGCCCGCACGCCCTCCGCCTCCCTACGCCCGCCCGCGGTTCGTGCAGGCGGTCTGGAGTACAGCGAGGGTCGGGGCTCCTGCAGGAAACCGCAAATTGGAGGCGTGGAGAGTGCAATGTCTCGGGAGTCGCTTCGAATGTGGCTCGTTGCTCCTGTTGCATGAGCTTATGCATTTTCCTTTTATTATTGCTATTATTATTGTTATTATTATTATTATTATTATTATTATTATTATTATTATTATTATTGTTATTGTTATTATTATCATTATTATTGTTATTGTTATTGTTTTTTTTTTCTTTCATTTTAGGGTAGGTATTTATTCATGTTCCTTTATTGTATATATTTTTCGTACGTATATTTTCATATTCTTTCATCACTGATATCATTATTACTATTTTACTTGTTTTATTATTATACTTTTGTTAGATGTTTATTCATTTTCATTTTTCTGTCTGTGTGTTGAATTGTTTTTTTTTTTTACATTTAGCCTTTTGTTTATTATCTGTCTTTGTGTTATTAATGTAGTTTTAAAGTTGCTGGAACGAAAACTGTGCTTATATAGATAGAAAGCGAAAATTTTGGGAATTTGGATACATTTTAGATCCTTTTTTTGGGTAGGTGAGAAAACCGATAGCGTGTTTCGATCCTCTTTTGTTTTGTTCCTTTCGTTTATTCATTTATTTGTTTGTTTCATTCTTTGATTTGTGGGATCTGATTACTCTTTCGTGAATAGAGGCCTATTAGAGGAAACCGATGCGAGTGTTTTGATCCTTTTTTTTTCGTTTCTTTGTTTTTCTCTTCGGATCGTGGGATCCGATTACCTGTTCGTGAATATAAAGAGAAAACCATTTCGATCCTCTTTGGTTGTTTTAGTTTGTTCCGTTTATACCCCCCCCCCCCGATTTTTGGGATTCGATTACCTGTACAAGAATATAAAGGAGAAAACCAATTCGCGTTTTCTCGATCTTTATTTTTCGTTTATATTTTTTTACCCCGATTTGTAGGATCTGATTACCTTTCGCGACCCATGGCATCTACAGTTTATAAATAATTTCCTTTCTGTATCTCCGTATCTCTTTGTCTCTTTCTCTTATTTCTGTTCGTGTCTATGCAGTTTTTGTGAACGGCGGACGCAATTACCTCGCCATCGCTCGTATTATCCTTCATGAACGCAAAAGGAGCGCGTTTTATCATCCAAACCCTCGTGGATGCGTTGTAGTTTCCTGTGTTGGGTGAATGTCGGTTTATTTTTTTTATTCTCTTGTCTTTTTTCTTCGCCCTCTTTCTCTTATTCTCTCTGTTTTTGTTTTTGTTTTTGATTCTCTCTCTCTCTCTCTCTCTCTCTCTCTCTCTCTCTCTCTCTCTCTCTCTCTCTCTCTCTCTCTCTCTCTCTCTCTCTCTCTCTCTCTCTCTCTCTCTCTCCTCTCCTCTCTCCTCCCTCTCTCTCACTCCATCTCTCTCTCTCTTCTTCTCATCTCTCTCTCTCTTCTCCTCTTTCGTCTATCTTTCCATTCTTCTCGCTCGATATTCTCATCTGTCTATTGTCTTTATTCTCGTGATCTCTGTCTTTATGCTTTCTGTTCTGCTCTTCTTCTCTCTCTTCTCTGTCTTTTCTTTCTCGTTTTCTCTTTTTTCTTCTCTCTTCTCTCTCATTCGTTTTTTTTTAATTCTTTCTCCCGATTTCTGTGATTTCGAGATTTTCCGGCGGACAGGAAAATAGTTCGTCATCTGGTTGATGTTGAATATATTATTGCTCGTGATATCTTGGTCTTTATGCATGTTTGTTTGAGTTTTTTTCTTTTCTTGTCTTTTCTTTCTCGTTTTCTATTTATTTTATTTTAATTGTTTATTGGATTGTTTGGTTGTTGTGTATATTTTTTTCGCGGGATATCTTGATAGAGTAATCGATTGTTAATATATGTATGTATATTTTTTAAAGTGATTTACATATATGTGTGTGTATGTGTATGTGTGTGTGTGTGTGTGTGTGTGTGTGTGTGTGTGTGTGTGTGTGTGTGTGTGTGTGTGTGTATCTATATCTGTCTATCTATAAACCTATCTATCTATCTATCTATCTATCTATCTATCTATATATATATATATATATATATATATATATATATATATATATATATATTATGTATATATGTGCATAGCTCTATTCGTGTGTATATATATATATATATATATATATATATATATATAATTGTATATATGTATATACATATATACATACACATACATATATTCATATCCATACCGTTTTCACTTTTGCTGAGGTTTCGTTCAAATACCGCATAATTGGCGCCAAACAAAATGGCCGACGTGGATGAGCTGCCAGACGTGTTCTCAGCAAAGAAAGTCCGAGCGAGTGATTAAGGAAGACATAATAAGAGAGACAGAGCGAGCGTTCGTCTGTCAGTCTTGGCGTAATTGTTAATGAGGGAGGACGGTGATGGTTGAGGTAGGGAGGAAGATGGAGAGGAAGGGTGGAAGAGTGAGAGGGAGATAGAAGTGGTTGGGAGATGGGGGAAAAAGAGAGAGATTATAAGAAAGATATGGAAATAGAGATAGAGATTAAGAAATAATGAGAGAGAGAGAAAGAAGGAAAGAGAGGAAGATGGTTGGAGGCACACAGACAGACAGACAGTCATTCAGACAGACAGACAGACAGACAGACAGACAGACAGACAGACAGACAGACAGACAGACAGACAGACAGACAGACGGACAGTCAGTCAGTCAGTCAGTCAGACAATCTGACAGAGCCAGACAGACGCAGAGAAATATAAAGAGTCCTTATACGGAGGGGGCGGGGGGGGGGGGCGTAATGACACCAAATTACCTTCAATTTCCCGCGGAAATGACTCTATAGGGCGCCAGTTAACAGTTTCTTCTCATTTTCGAGAGCGGTTAAAGGGGGAAGTGTCTGTCAGCTGTGACGTCGATTATGAATTTTTTTGCGCTTGAGAGTTAAATGGAATGATAGTCGGTCTGTTCTGGGGATTTTTTAAAAGAATATTTGTATTCGTTTTGATTATTAGAATGAGACATATGCATGGTTTGTCCCTTTTGTAAAGATCAAATTAATCTTCATTTTTTAATGCAGAGATAAAGCATTCGATACAGATATCCAATAAGGGCAAATTCTGAAAAGTAGCAGAATATTCAGCAAGAGAAAAATAGAATAAAAATAAATAAAATATGTAAATAGAAATCACTTGAACAAATTGCGTTCGTGCAATCAATCACCCATTAACATTCGCACCCACTCCCTCGTCCCACCGGTCGAACGCGGGCGTGTGAAAGGGGGGGGGGCGTAACCAGGTGGGCGGCCAAGTGTGATTTCGGGCGTCGATGCGGGCGTCTGGCGGCATATGTGTGGGCGTGGGGGTGAGAGTGCACGTGCGTGTGTGACGATGCACGTGCGTTTTACCGTTTGTGTTGTTTTTCAATTGGGTTGGTTGTGTGTGTGTGTGTGTGTAGGTGTGTGTGTGTGTATGGGGGTGTATGTGTGGTTATCTGTTGTAGTATTGTCAATATTATTGTTAGTAGTTTTAGTGTTATTTTTTGGATCATCATTATTCTCCTAGACCTCCTTCTCTCCCTCTCCCCACCCCTTTCTTTACTCACTTATACTCCTTCCCATCCTTGCTTCTCTCCCTCTCCCCTTCCCTCTCCTCTCCCTCCTCCTTCCTATCCCTTCCTTCCCCTTCCTCCTTCTCCCTCCCCCCTCCCCTTCCTCCTTCTCCCTCCCCCCTCCCCTTCCTATCCCTCCCCCCCCTCACCTTCCTATCACCCCCCCCCTCACCTTCCTATCATCCCCCCCTCACCTTCCTATCCCTCCCCCCTCACCTACCACCCCCTCCTCGTAACACGTTGTCAGTGAGAGTGTTCGTCACGGCGTTACGGAGGGCGACGAGCGCCAGTTCGCGCGGCGTGCAAGGGATTCGCGAGAAAGATGAATATCTTGTTGCTTCGCTTTGCTTTGATTTGCGCGTCTTTTATTTATTTGTTTATTTTTATTTTTTATTTTTTATTTTTTTGTTTATTTGTATAATTTATTTTTGGTTTAATTTTTATTTTTGGTTTATGTGTTTAATTTATTTTGGGTTTTATTTCTGTTTTGTTTCTTATGTTTATGTTCAATTTATCTTTTTTTTTTTTTTTTTTTTTTGGTTATGTGTTTCATTTATTTTGGGTTTGATTTGAGTTGTCCTTTTAGGGTTGTTTGGTTTAGAGATTCTTTTTTGTTTGTTGTTTGTGTTTTTTTTTATTGTGTGTGTGTGTGTGTGTGTGTGTTGTTGTGTGTTGTGTGTTGTTGTGTGTTGTGTGTTGTGTGTGTTGTGTTGTGTGTGTTTTGCGTGGTGTGTGTGTGTGTGTGTGTGTGTGTGTGTGTGTGTGTGTGTTTGTGTGCGTAGATGTGTGAGTAGGTGTGTTTGTGTGCGTGTGTGTGTTTCATCTGTTTGTTATATAAATAGAAATAACTTTAAGTGTCTCGAACATGTGTGTACTTAAACAGACAAACAAATACGAACAAAAAAAAGACAAATTACTACCCGCAATTACT
>NC_051403.1:24978701-24983701 GCF_015228065.2 Penaeus monodon
TGTCCTCGTAAAACGGACGAAAGAACAATCTCAGGAAATCGTTTTGTCGCTTTGTCGTGTACGGACGTATGCGAGTAGACGCACATACATACGCACACGAAAGTAAAAAATAACACGCATTCACGCTGATACACACACTCCCACGCACGCACACAAACACGAACACACAAGGTTTATTAAGCGCACTTCCCTCCGTTGGGATTTTTTTTTACGGATATTTGTAGGAGAAGGAAAAGCAAGAGTATGTATGCACACTCTCTCACGCTCACTCTCTGTCTCGTCGTCAGTGTTTCCCAGGGTGTGAGAACCTCCCTCCCTCCCCTCTCCCTTCTAAAATAAAAGGGAAAAAAGACATCAACTGCACATGGCCTTTGCACCCATGGGAACGCATTTCCGACGGCGCAAAACCGATAATTTTGCTGAAGAAATATAACCAATGAGAGTGATTTTGCGTGCGATTAGCAGGGTTCCCGTTTTCTATACTTCCTGCGTGACCCTGAACCTGCCTTATGGGAAACTCAAATATTTTTTTTTGTGTGTGTGAGGTCCTTGATAGGGGTCATGGTTTCAAATAGATTTTTTTTTTTCGTATTATTATTTTTTTTCTTTAACTTTTGCTTGAAGGAAGTTCCAGCTTGTGGTTTTGAGTGTTTAGAAAAAATGAAAAAGGAAAGAAAGGGGGAAAGTGTTTTCTTTTTGGGGGGGGAGGGGGTAGGAAAGTGATTGATGTGTATTTATTTTTTTTTGTTTTCTTTTGTCGAATACTGCGAGGGAAAAGTTTTAGTCACGTTTTTAACCGTTTTTTTTTTTTTTGAACTGGGAAATATGTATGAATTTGAAAGTGGATATCGTTTATGAGCAAATGTGTGTTGGTGTTTGTGTCGCACAGACCACGAGCGCAAAGCATTTTTCACCTTCATTACGCTGTTTTTTTGCTGTTTCCCCGTTTCGTTTTCCATTCCTTACACGATATTTTCCTTCTTCTTCTGTTTTTTTTTCTCTTGTCTTGTCTTCCTCTTTTTTTTCTTTATTTTTTTTTCTCTCACTCTCTTTCTCCTATACTCCATTATCTTTCCTTCTCCTTTTCTCCTGTTCGATAATCGATGACGTTTCGCTTTCCATTCTTTACTCGATATTTCCCCTCTTGTTTATGTTTTTTCTGTCTTGTATTTTTCTTTTTTTCCTTTCTCTCTCTCTTCTTCGCCAGTATCTTTCATTTTCCCTTTTCTCATATTCGACAATCCCTTTTCCCTTTCCGGAAAATCGATAAAGAAAACGGCGAACTTTTCCCGCTAAAAAAGTGGATTACGTCACGAGCGGCGTTGAAATTCCTCCGCGTCATAATATTACGTTGGATTGACGCGGTTTTATGTACTGTAAATGACGTGTTTTTATGTGTGTGTGTTAGTACTGTGTGTTATTATTTTTGTTATTATTTTTGTTATTATTAGCACGTGGAAAGCCTGCATGGTGTGTACGACGGTATGAAACTGCTTTGCGTAAATTAGGAGAAAATTCTGTTCTTGTGGTTCTGCTTAAAAACCGCGCAATATTCCTGCGGAAAATTCCCTTCTTTCAGGATTGCTTTGTGCACTTTTCCTCGAATACTTTTAGGCTTCACTTTGCTTTCGCTTCCATTTCTTCTCTCTCTCCCTCCATTCCTCCGATTATTCGCTCCGCCTTTCACTTACTCATTCTCTCCTGCCAGCCGCTTTTTATTCTTTCCTTCTCTACTTCTCTCCATCTTTTCCTCCTTTCTTCTATCTCCTTTCGTCCTTTCCTTCGCCTTTCACTCCTTTCTTCCATCTCCTTTCATTCTTTCTTTCGCTCTCCTTACCTCTACCCTTCCCTCCGCCCACCTCTCCTTCCCTCTGCCCTTCCACCCGTTCCTCCATCTTTCTCTCTTCCCTTCACCCTCTCCCCCACATTTTTCTCCATTCTTCCTCCCCTTCCTCCATCATCCATCTCCCTCCATCCTTCCCTCCACATTTTCTCCTTCCTTCCTTCCTTCCCTCCATCATCCTTCTCTCTTCTCTATCCCTTCCTTCCATCCTTCGTAAACAACCGCGGAACGGAAGCGTGACCTACGATATAACGACCGAGAAATATCTGCCATTATTTCCTCGAAGACGAAGGGGGAGGGGGGAGGAGGAGGGAGGAGGAGGGAGGAAGGAGGAGGGAGGAAGGAGGGAGGAGAAAAGAGGAAGAGGAAGTTGGAGGAGGAAGGAAGAAGGAAGAGGGAAGAAAGAAGAGTAGGAGGAGGTGGGAGGAAGAAGGAAAGAGGAAGAAGTAGGGAGGAAGGAAAGAGGAGGGAGGAAGAAGGAGAGAGGAGGAGGGTGGAAGGAAAAAAGAAATGAGGAAGAGAAAAAGAAAGAACAAGAACAAGAAAAAAAGTCTTCCTGAAGAGGTTGACGAAGGAGGGTGACGGAGGGGAAGGGAAAGGGAGGGGGAGTGGAGGGAAAAGGGAGGGAGGGAGGGAGGGAGGGTGTAGAGACAGTAATGTACAGTTAAAAAGGGTGTGTGGTATAGTGTGTCTTATTTCGTTTCGTTCCGTTGCGTAAGATTTTTTGAAAATAAGGAACTTGACGGCGTAATGCGCAATTTGTTTTTACTCTTGTTTGAACTCGCGCGGGCTTCCTTCCTTTAAAAAAAATCAAGTATTCCATAACTCTTTACACATATAAAAAGTAGTTTATAAATGAATAGATTTGGAATGAATAAAATATCAGACTGCTAACTTTCCAATACCATTAACTGAATAAAAAAAAAAAAAAAAGAGTTTCATAACACGCGGTATCGATTCAAACGTGAAACCGTAACGTTTACCCCCCCCCCCCCCGTTGTCATGGCAACAGCTTTGGCGTCGTTCCTCCCACAAGGGGCGTGGCCAGCGGAGCGAGTCACGTGGTCACGCTGGGCTTCACCCTGCCGGCGTTAGCATGGTGGTTCCGCTCATTATGCTTATAAACCTTATTTTATGTTGGGGAGCGATAAGCTGTCCGTTATTGTTAGGTGAAATGTGGCTGGAAGGCCCGGAGAGTTTTGTTGTTGCTGTCTGTCTGTCTGTCTGTATGTCATCTTTGTCTTTTTCGTGTTCCTCTTCCTCTTAATCTTCTTCCTCTTCTTTCTACCTTTTCCTCCTCTTCTTTCTTCTTCTTCCTCTTCCTCTTAATTATCAATAATTTTTTCTTTCTTCGTCATCTTCCTCTTCCTCCCAATCCTCCTCCTCCTCCTTCGTTCCCTTCTTCACCATCATCCGATCCGTCTCCATCTTCCTTTGAATATATATTTTTTTCAACGATTTCCCGCGTCATCTAGCGTGAGTGCTCTTGTTGACGGCGCCGAGCATGTTCCGCCTTCCTCCACGCGACTTCCACGCCCCCCACCTCCCCACCTCCACCTTCTAGGCCCCCCCACCTCCCCACCTCCACCTTCTAGGCCCCCCTCCACCTCCCCACCTCCACCTTCTAGGCCCCCCCACCTCCCCACCTCCACCTTCTAGGCCCCCTCCACCTCCCCACCCCCGCTTCTAGGCGCCCCACCCTCCCCACCTTCTAGGCCCCCCCCCACCTCCCTCACCTTCTAGGCCCCCCACTCCCCACCCCGCTCTCAGGCCCCCCCCACCCTCCCACCCTCCGCCTTCTAGCGCCCCACCTCCCCACCTCCACCTTCTATCCCCCCTCCACCATCCCCCCCCGCCTTCTAGGCCCCCATCCCCACCTTCTAGGCCCCCACCTCCCCACCCCCGCCTTCTAGGACCCCCACCTCCCCACCTTCTAGGACCCCCACCTCCCCACCTTCTAGGCCCCCCACCTAGGCCCCCCCACCTCCCCGAACCACCTGGCTCAGTTCCCCTACTCCCTTCCTGGCTCCCTATCCCCACCCTAAAGGTCCCTATCCCCACCCCCTAAGGTCCAGCACCTGTCTCCTTCCCCTACTGCCCTTCCCCCCCTCCCCCCCTCCAACACCCTCGTCCATGATCCGTTACTTCCCCCCCCTCCTCTACCCCTTCCTTCCCCCTCCCCCTCCCCCCTCCGTCCGCACATTCAGACTTGATTTTGTTTATTTTCTGTCGTATGATTTTCTAGAAATGTTTTTGCTCTAGTTTTGTTTATTTTTATATATTTTTTGTTTATTTTTTTATTCTGATCTTTGATTTGCTTGTTTGTTTTCTTTTTGTTTTGAATCGTCTCTGTTTTATTTATTTTTCCACTAGTTTTTTTTTCTCGTTTTCTCGATCGTTGTTTTTTCTTATTTTATGTCTGTCTGGCTGTCTCTCTCACCCACCCACCCACCTATCCATCCCATCCACCCACCCACCCACCTATCCATCCCATCCACTCATCCATCCACCCACCCACCTATCCATCCCATCCACTCATCCACCCACCCACCCACTCAAGTCTCCATCCACCCAAACCCACTCAGACTCACCCAAACTCACCCACGGGCAGACCAAAAGAAGAAAAAGAAGAAAAAATACGAATAAAAATACGGGTAAAAATACGAATAAAACTTATAATAATAATTAAAAAAAAAACGAAACGCACGTCTGTCCAGGGTGAAGGAGGGGTGAAGAGGGGGTAGGGGGGGAGGGGAGTGGGAGTTATAAATCGTAACGAGCGGATTAGCGGATTAGCGGATCCCGGCGCTACGAGCGGGTGATTCGCCTGCCCTAGATCCGCGGGCGGTGGTCATGGGGAGGGGGAGGGGGAGGGGGAGGAGTGGGTAGAGAGGGAGGAGGAGGGGAAGGGGGGAGGGGGAGGAGTGGGTGGAAGAGTGGGGGAGTGGGAGGGGGAGGAATGGGTAGAGAGGGGGGAGGGAAGGGAAGTGGGGGGGAGGGGGAGTGGGTGAAGAGTGGGAGGGGGAGAAGAAGTGGGTAAGGGGAGGGGAGAGGAGAAGGAGGGGAAGAGGAGTGGGAAGGAGGAGGATGAGGTCAGAGGCAGGGGAGAGGGGGAGGGAGAAGAATGGAATAAGGAAAAAAGGAGGAAGAGGAAGAA
>NC_051403.1:24996201-25008701 GCF_015228065.2 Penaeus monodon
TCGAATATTAGTTTCATTAACTTCTTCATTGACTGTTATTACTAGGAATTTGGCCGTGTTTACTTTTACTTTTTTTTGTTACTGCTGTTCCATTTTGCGTTGCAGTTATTGCAAAAAGCTGTGAAGATTTGCAAATTTAACTGAATGGGAAATCCTCAATTGGGATGAAATCTCCGCTACGAAAAATTTATGTTATGTTATTTTTCTTTCGCTCTTCTTTCTAATGAACAATAAATACAGCGTTTGGTTTAATTCCTACAGATTTAACGAACCTTTTAATTATATTACAATAGATATAATCCTTTAAAAAAACAAAGAAAAATAAACATTTTAACATAATGATCATGTATTTAAACTCGTTTATCTCTCCTGCATGTGTCTTGTTTACGTACAATTGTCTCCGTTTGGGACATTAGGGACGCGCATGCGGTCAGTACGTGGGCGTGGGCGGTGGGCGGCGGTGGTTATGATAGCGGGGTTAGTTGAGGGAAGTGGAGGGAAGGGGAGGGAAGGGAAGGGAGGGAGGGGTGGGGAGGGAAAGGGAAGTGGAGGGAGGGGTGGGGAGGTAAGGGTTAGGGAGGGGAGGGGAGGGGAGAGGAGGTGGGGCGGTGAGCTGAACATCTGCTCCTGACGTCACGGATCCAGGGAAGAAAGGGTTAGGACTTTCTTTGGCGTAAAAACCGTTGCATTTCACTTCTTGCGTTCAGTCTCGCGAAACAGGTTGTTGGTTGCCTCGTTCTCTTTCTCTTTCTGTCTGTCTGTCTGTCTGTCTCCGTCTTTCTCTGGCTGTCTCCCTCTTTCTTTTTGTCTCTCTGCGTCTTTCTCTTTCTTTTTGTCTCTCTGTGTCTTTCTCTTTCTTTCTTTCTTTTCTTTTCTCTCCCTTCCTCTCTCTCTCTATCCCTCCCTCCCTCTCCCTTTCCCCTCCCCCTTCTCTTCCCTCTCCCCCCTTCCCCTCCCTCCCTCCCTCCCTCCCCTCCTTCCCTCCCTCTCCTTCTCCCTCTCCCTCCCCTCCCCCACTCTCTCTGCGTGCGTGCGTGTGTATCCATCTCTGCACGTGCTTTTTACCACGTTTTCTCTCCACCTAAATGTCGAAGGCACAGCTGTCATTCGCAATCAGATCTCCGTTATTACGTAATGTCGCGGACCGCGCTGGAACGCTCGGCCGGGAAAGCGCCGGCGACTTCCTTAATGCTCTGTTTCAGAAAACGCCTGGAACGGAACAGAAACAGGCGGGTTACTGCGACGTTGCTGTCATTGTTGCAATTATGCCTTTATTATTTCGACTGGGGGTTTGCACAGCTGATGGGGTGAGAGAGGGGGAGATGGAAAGGTACAGAGATAGAGAGGGAGATAGGAAAAGGGAGGGAGATAGAGAAAGGGAAAGAGAGAGAAAGGAAAATAGAGAGAGATGAAGGGGAAACTATATATAGAGAAAGGGGGAAATAGAGAGAGAAAGAGGAAAACATAATAGAGAAAGGGTAAATGGAGAGAGAGAAAGGGGAAAAGAGAGAGAGAGAGAAAGGGGAAAATAGAGAGAGAAAGGGGAAATAGAGAGAAGGGGGGAAAATAGATAAATAAAGAGAGAGAGAGAGAGAGAGAGAGAGAGAAGAGAGAGAAAGAGAGAGAGAGAGAGAGAAGAGAAAGAGAAAGAGAAAGAGAGAGAGAGAGAGAGAGAGAGAGAGAGAGAGAGAGAGAGAGAGAGAGAGTGAGAGAGAGAGAGAAAGATAGAACTGAAAAAAAAATATATCTCAATCTTCTGGTTACATTGGAGGAGAAATCCTGCTTGAGAGAGATTAGAGATGATGAATCAGAAAGGAAAATTTCGTGTTCGGAAGCACTCATTAAATTCATTAATGTCTGAAATGATATATTTGATTTTTTTCCGGTGGTGTGAAGGGGTATTTAGATGAACAGACAGATTTCTTAAAACGATTTATGAACAAGAGAGAAGGGAGGCGTGCAGGCATGTAAGCATGCAGACAGACAGACAGATAGATAGATAGATAGGGACAGACAGACAGACAGACAGAGACAAACAGGCAGACAGAGACGGACAGACAGACAGTTAGAGAGAGAGTTGGGGTGAATGAGAGAGAGAGAGAGAGAGAGAGAGAGAAGAGAGAGAGAGAGAGAGAGAGAGAGAGAGAGAGAGAGAGAGAGAGAGAGAGAGAGAGACGTAGAGCAGGTGGTCACCATGTCAAAAACCGAGCCAAAAGAAGTTGACAGAAAGTTGCCAAAGAACAGAGGCGTCCAAACAAGCATAGTTTCAGATCCTGCCACTGTGTTTACATGGCGCTGTTTCGACAATGGCAACCCTGTACGAGAATTAAAAAAGAAAGAAAGAAAAAAAAAGATAAAGAAAAGAATCTCGTATTTGTTCCCGTCTTAATAGGTCGAGAGATAAGACGAGTGTAGATATGTTTTCTTTTTTTCTTTTTAAATGGAGGAAGTTTGTTTGTGTGTGTGTACGTCTTTGCAAGTAAAGAAAGGAGGGTGAATGGAAATGAACTTGATTGCACTAAAGATATATATGATAAAAATATAGGAGATTAATGGAAATGAACTTGCATTGCATAAAAAAAATCTGTTTATCTGTCTATCTCTCTGTCTATCTATCTATATATTTTATGTCGTTTTAATTGTGGGTTATTTCATTTTAAAAGAAGTTGTTAATGATATTTTTTTTTATGAGCGTATAATTTTAATTCTTTTATTTAACGAAACCTTACTCGTGATCTCTACCCAGTGTCGTTAGTCTGTTTGTGTGACCGTTAAAACTGTAGCTGTCTTAATTTGGCCGAATTGATCAAGTTAAATGTCAAATTTGTCACTTGAGCTTTGACTTGTCGCGCCCATCTGTTGTATTTATTTGTTTATTGTTTTGCATGTTGAATTTATTTTAAGAATCACAGACACGTAGGTATCATGATGGGAAGAACAGGTGATGTTGATATTCGAAAATTGCAAATAACAAAAATTGCGAAAGAGGAATAAAGGATAGATTTCGATTTCAGAATGAATAGCGAAGTTCATTCATGCTAGTGCGAGTTGTACGTTATAACTGACTTGGCCGAAAGAGGTGACCGGGCTATGAGTAAACAGTGTTTGTTTTGTTTGTCGTGTTTGTGTGTGTCTTAACTCCTCTTTCTTTGCGTGTCTTTGTCTCTTTCTTTTGCTTTCTTCGTCCCTTTCTTTCTATATCTTTCTGTCTTTCTCTTTCGCTTTCTATCTTTCTCTGTCTCTGTATCTGTATCTGTATGTGTCTCTCGCTGTCTCTGTCTCCCTCCCTCCCTCCCTCCCTCCCTCCCTCCATCCTCCCTCCCTCCCTCCCTCCCTCCCTGTCCCTCACTCCCTCTCACTCAATTTTAACTCTCACGTCACGTTCTCTCTCCTTTGATTATTTAACGGGAACTGCTTGCTCTTCCTCCCTTCCATATAAAACCACACTACCTTTCTCTCTATTATTATTCCCCCCATTATCATTTGTATTATATTTTCATGCGTCACCCCATGATTTTTTTTATTCATTATCTTCCCATTTTCAGTAGGCCGAATTCTCTTAGAAAACGGATTGACGGCGCGGAATGATAATATTATCTTCGTGGCGGGAATTGGCGGTTGATTTGAAAAGGTGAAAAGGCGTAATGAGTCTATTTAAACTCTCGTGAGTCAGAGGAAAGGGGGGTGGGGTGCAGTTCGTTTTGAATAAACGAGTTTGTTTGATTTTGCATATATTGAGATGTGCGGTTAAAAATCGTTTTGTATGTTTCGGTCTCGCTGTTTGTCTGGTTCTCACTGTCTTCTCTCTCTCTCTCTCTCTTTCTCGTTCTCGTTCTCGTTCCGTTCTCCCTCTCCTCCCTCCCTCCCTCCCTCCCCTCCTCCCTCTTTCCTCCCCCACCCTCCCTCCCCTTTCCCTTTTCCCTCCCTCCCTCCTTCTCCCTCCCTCCCTCCCTCCCTCCCTCCCTCCCTCCTCTCATTTGGTAAGCAGCCACAGTGGGAAATACTCCTTTTTTTCTTTCTTTTGTCTTGCGTTTACTGGATTACATTTCTTCATGTGAGAGAGTTCACATTTCAGATAGTTCTCATTTAGATAAAGCATTGAGGGTTAGGAAAGAAGGAAACATATGTACGGAGTTTATTATACTTTGTTGACGATTCGTGTAATCGATTGATTGTACCACATTTCGGCAAGCCGGTCTCTCTCTCTCTCTCTCTCTCTCTCTCTCTCTCTCTCTCTCTCTCTCTCTCTCTCTCTCTCTCTCTCTCTCTCTCTCTCTCTTACTGTTTCCCTGCTCAGTAACAGAAGGCGGATCTCCGTGGGAAGAAACGGGCGCGGGGTAACAACAGCCTGCTCAGCCTTCCTTTGTCTTCCCAGGGATGTGTTTGTTGGACTCGGGGCAAGAAAATGTTCTCCAGCAACCCCTCGAGGAAAGATGGTAAAAGAACGAGAAAGAAGAAGAAGAAGAAGAAAAAAATGGAAGGGGGGGGGGGGGGAAAGAGGAGCGAAAAAAGAGTTTTAATTTTACAATTGTGTTACGAACTGTTGAGTGTCCACAAAGAAGCGTAATTGAGTGGGGAAAGATTTCCTCAGCAGCGCCCGGGTGGAAATACCTGCTGCACTTCCCTTCTCGTCTCGTCACACACACACACACACAAGCACACACACACGCACGCACGCACGCACGCACGCACGCACGCACGCACGCACGCACGCACGCATGCACACACACACACACACCACACACAAACACACACACACACGCACACACGCTTCTATTCCTTTCCATTCCCCCTTCTCTCCCTCCCCTCCCCTCCCCTCCCTTCCCCTCCTTGCCAAATTCAGTTCCTTATCCCCAAAATGCGTTATTCTGACCGTGACTACAACGAGTGAACAGTTAACAGACGGTTTCTTCTTAAAAATTAGTGAAAAAAGAAACCGAAAAAAATAGAAATAAAAAGAGATAGAGAGAGAGAGAGAAACAATATATCTCGTTATGCATTTCTGTTCTTTCCTTTGCATTTATTTGGTTTATTTATAGCACTTTTATTACTTGTTTTATTTATTTATTTATTTAGCCGAATTTGAATAATGAATTACCGTTGCTGAGCTTTTAAAATTGACGTGGGGAAAAAAATAGTGAAATGCAGACATAACTTATTTGTAAAGATACATATCCTTTAATAACTGTGCAAGAAACACGTTATAATTATATTTAAAAAGGAAAAAAAAGATACACGAAAAAAGTGGCTATTATCAATATATATATTTTTTCCTGTCAAAGCTCGTAAATCATTTTATGAAAGAAAGTGGGTCACCTTTCCGCCAATAATGCCGTTTTCTGTGATGATAGCCTAAGTTAGGAGAGAGGGAGAGAAGGAGAGAAATAAGTAAATTAAGAAATAAATAAAAAAGGAAAAGTGAGAGAGAGAGAGAGAAATAGACGGAAATAGAAACAGAAACAAACGGACAGAGAGAGAGAGAGAGAGAGAGAGAGAGAGAGAGAGAGAGAGAGAGAGAGAGAGAGAGAGAGAGAGAGAGAGAGAGAGAGAGAGAGAGAGAGAGAGAGAGAGAGAGAGAGAGAGAGCGAGAGAACGAGAGAGCGAGAGAACGAGAGAGCGAGAGAACGAGAGAGCGAGAGAACGAGAGAGCGAGAGAACGAGAGAGCGAGAACGAGAGAGCGAGAGAACGAGAGAACGAGAGAGCGAGAGAGAGAGAGAGCGAGAGAACGAGAGAGCGAGAGAACGAGAGAACGAGAGAACGAGAGAGCGAGAGAGCGAGAGAACGAGAGAGCGAGAGAACGAGAGAACGAGAGAGCGAGAGAACGAGAGAACGAGAGAGCGAGAGAACGAGAGAACGAGAGAGCGAGAGAACGAGAGAACGAGAGAACGAGAGAGTGAGAGAACGAGAGAACGAGAGAGCGAGCGAGCGCGAGTTCCTTCATCCTGCAATGCCCGGGAGTGATTGATGGCGGATTCACGAAATGCATTTCGGTCGGAGACGATGGCCGCTGGTCGTCTTCCCGGGTCGTCTTCCCGGGTCGTCTTACTGCCCCCTGGGAGATTTTACTGCGTGTTGGGTCATTTAGTTCGTCCATCTATCTATCTGTCTGTCTATTTCTGTCTTTTTGGCTATCTATCTGTCTTTCTTATTGTCTATATTTGCATGCCTGTCTGTCTAATTATCTGTCTATCTATCTCTGACTATCTGTCTGTCTATCTATCTGTCAATCTGTCAGTCTATCTATCTATCTATCTGTCTTCTGTCTGTCTGTCTATCTATGTATCTATCTATTTGTTTATCTGTCTTATCTATCTACATATCCATCCACCAATCCATCCAATAATACATCCATCTATCATCTCTATCTATCTATCTATCTATCTATCTATCTATCTGTTTATCCATCCATCTATCTATCTATCTCTCTATCTAAATAATTATCTATCTGATTCGATGCCATCCAGTAAATTTGTTTATTGGGAAGTAGAATAATTTATAAACAAGAAGATGGTAAGACAGTGATAAGCTAAGCTAAGGTAAACTGAACCTTATGAACTTATGAATACAAAATGAAGCATGTGTAAAAATATCCCTCGCAAGGGAGATTTTTGTGAAATGTATGGAAATGAATGTAGAAGTTCATGGTTTTAGAGAGAGACCTCTCCCCTGCAAAAAGTAGATGGGGAAACAGTAATAATAATAATGATGATGATAATGATGATGATGATGATAATAATAATAATAGTAATGATAAAATGATAATAATAATAACAATAATAATAATAATAATAACAATAATAATAATGATAATAATATTAATAATGATAATAATAGTGATGATAATAATGACGATAATGATATAAAGAGAAAATATTACTAAATTCCCCCCCCAAAAAAAAAAAAAAAAAAAAAAAAAAGTAATAACCGCAAAGATAATGATCTAAAAATTTCCCCTCTTCCTCTCCGCAGGTATCCGTCGCTGACTTCCCTCGTCGGGGCATCCGGTAATTGTGGGTAATTTGGAGGATAATTATGCAAGGTTATTAACTTCGGAGATTCATTTTTTTTCTGCCTTTTTTTTAAAGTCGTAAACATTCGAGTTTGTGTGAGTACTTTGGGCTGTGGTTAAAGGGAGTTGGTGGGCGTGAAGTGACTCTGTCTATTTTTTTTTTCTCTCTCTTTTTTTTCTACTTCCTTATCTTCCCTCTTCTTCTCCTCTTTTTCTTCTTCTCTCCTCTATATCTTGTTTTTTTTTTCTTTATCTCCTTATTCCATCCTTTTCGTTTTGCTAATTTCCCCTTCGCTTCTCTCTTGCCTTTCTTCCCCTCCTCCCCTCGCCTCCTCTTTCTTTTCCTTATGAATTACTATAACATCTGGTCTTCTTGCCTGAATGTCGTTATCACATTGTACATTGATATCCCACAGAATTTTCACGGCCTCGTTCTCAACAACACTCTCTGGGGTGTGTTCATACCACTTATCTGAATGCTCAAGCCCATGTTTCCTACACAAATCCCAGTGTACTTTCTTTTGCCCGTTATCGTGACGTCTTTTGTACTCTTTTCTGGGCTAATTTCTCGCACTCTGAAACAATATGTTGTATGCTTTCACCTCGTTTACCACACATTCTACACAGTGGACTGTCGTTGCTCTTATCTATATAATGCTTCACGTAGTTGGTCCTTATTGCTTGCTCTTGTGCAGCACATAGGAGTGCTTCCGTTTCAACCTTCAAATCACTCCTTGACAGCCATTCCCAAGAGTTAACCCTGTCTACCTTATCTGGCATCTCTCTAACGAATTGCCCATGCATTGCCTTTCCTGTCCATTTTTGTTTGAGCTCTTCTGCCTTTTTCCTTTTGAATTCTTCTTTCTCCATTGTTTCCTCTGTCTGTATGGTTCCTGATGCACACACACCTCTTATCAACAACTCTTCTGAGTTTGCCACATAAAAACCTAAGCTGTTTTCTTCTCCTTTTACACATTGTTCCACACTGATAAGGACACGACCTCCTTCCTTCCTTTTCATTATTATTATTATTATTATCATTATTATTATTATTATTATTATTATTATTATTATTATTATTATTATTGTTATTATTATTTTTATTATCATCATTATTATTACAATGATGGGGATGGTAATGATGATGGTAATGACAGTGATCACTTACCTACCTATCTGTCTATCTGTCTGTTATCTATCTGTCTGTCTATATACCTATCTATTTATCTTTCTGTTATCTATCTATCTATCTATCTATCTATCCAACTATCAGCCCATCTCCCTATCTATCTCTCCATCTATCTATCCATCAATCTATCTAATATCGTTATTTTTTTTAAAACGTGAGTAATAAAGACTAATTATTCAGAGAGCGATCGCGGGGAACGGAGCGGCCGCCTCGCTTTGGGTGACTCAGTTATCCGGACGGAGGAAAGAAGGGGGGGGATGGGGGAAGGGGGAGATGAGTGGGTTGAGGGGGTAGGAGTGGAGTGGAGGGGGGGGGCGGGGAGTGGAGGGGGAGATGGAACAGGAAAGATGTGTTTTAATTCCCTCCACTTTTTTGTGGATAATTCTGGTCGCGTCCTGTTCCTCCCCCCCCTCTCTCTCTCTCTTTCTCTCTCTCTCTCTCTCTCTCTCTCTCTCTCTCTCTCTCTCTCTTCTCTCTCTCTCTCTCTCCTCTTCCCCTCCCTCCCTTCTCCTCCTCTTCTTTCCCCGTTTCTTCTTTTTCTCTTCTCTTTATTATCTTTTTTTATTTCCTATTTCGTTTTTCTTTTCTTCTTTTTTTTCCTCTCCCTTTTCCTTTCTTCCTTTTTTTTCTTCCCCCCTTCTTCGTTCCCTCTCTCTTTCTCTCTCCTCTTTTTGTATTTCCTTTCCTTCCTTCTCTTCTTCCCCCTTTCCTCTCTCTCTCTTTTGCAATATTTATTTTCCTACATATTCCTTATCACTTTTTCTCTTATTTATGCCTTCAGATTTCGTTTTTAATTTATTTATTTATTCTCCTCCTTCCTCTTCTTTATTTCCCTCTTCTTTCGAACCCTTGTCATCTCCCTATCCCTCGTCCCCTATTCTCCATTCGCTTGCTGCTTCCCCATTCGCTCTCCGCCCTTCCTCTTGGCTCCCTGCCGTCGACAGCATAACATACACAATAGTTGATACTGATCTGTAAATCAACGAGAGAACCCCATGTTATGTACTTCCTCATCCTCTCTCTCTCTCTCTCTCTCTCTCTCTCTCTCTCTCTCTCTCTCTCTGCTCTCTCTCTCTCTCTCTCTCTCTCTCCTCTCTCTCTCTCTCTCTCTCTCTCTCTCTCTCTCTCTCTCTCTCTCTCTCTCTCTCTCTCTCCTTTCCTCACCCTCTCACTCTCTTTTCCGTCTTTCTCTTATTCTCCTTTCCATGCTATTTACTTTCACCGCTCTTTCTCTCCTCCCTTTGTTCTCTTCCTCCTGAAAAAGATAATAAACAAACCATTTCCTTTTCAAACATTACAGTTCTTTCGCGACATGTTTGAACACGTCCGTCCGGCACAAAGGAACAGAGCGGTTACGGATTCGAACACATACAAAATGGCGGAGGTTCAAATACTTAATACGTGGATGTATTATTTTTTTCAAGAGTTGATTTGAAATATTCGGTTTATTAAGTGCATTAAATTATGCGAACAAACTTGAAAATGGAACATGCATTTGCACAAATACATATAGGTATATGTAACAGAACCGAAGCACACTTATTAAACAAGGTGATTTTAACGCGGTAATCTCATGAGCATACGTATGCACTAAGTTATAATGACAACATAAGCACATACACACATACACAACATTCCATTAACTTCATAAGTTAACACATATAGTTTCAACGACCTCAGAAGCGCATACACGCACACTCGCATGCACACGCACACACACGCACGCACGCACGCACGCATACACGCACACACGCATACACGCACACACGCACAAACACACACACACACACACACACACACACACACGCGTGCGCGCATCTCCTCCCCCCCCCTTCACCCCTCCCCCACCCCTTCACCCCTCCCCCACCCCTTCAAGCCCCCCCCCCCCACCTCCACGAAGTCACGCCCTACATAGACCTCCACAGGACATCCGCCCCGATGTCTCGTAAGGCCATGTCATCGGCGCTGAGGCTGCGGAGGTGACATCCCTCGCCTCGCCACATCGCGTTTCCTCGTGAGGGACTTCGCGTGAGGCACTTTTCCCTTCCGGTCGTGGCATTTCCCTTTGGGGTTCCTTCTCCCTTTCAGTTTTTGTTGTGGTCAAGGATAGGTACTTTTGAAGGGTGGTTGTTGTTGTTGTTGTTGTTGTTGTTATTTTTGGGGAGGGGGGGGCGCGATGTTGGATGGGTGGGTGGGTGTGAGGATAGGAGGGAAGGAGGGTGGGTGGCAGGGAAAGAGGGTGGGAGGGAAGGAGGGAAAGAAGGAGGGAGGAAGGGAAGGAAGGAAAGAAAGAAGGAGGGAGAGAGGGAAGGAAGGAAAGAAAGAAGGAGGGAGAGAGGGAAGGAAGGAATGAAAGAGAGAGGGAGGAAGGGAAGGAAAAGGAAGTAGGGAGGGAGAGAGGGAAGGAAGGGAAGGAAGAAAGGAAGTAGGGAGGGAGGGAAGGAAGGAAGGACAGAAGGAAAGAGGGGTGGAAGGAAGGGAGAAGTGGAGAGAGGGAGGGAAATGGAGAAGGGGACAGATAGAGAGATAGACAGACAAACAAATATTCAAAGACAGAGACGAAGACAGATATGGAGAGAGAGAGAGAGAGAGAGAGAGAGAGAGAGAGAGAGAGAGAGAGAGAGAGAGAGAGAGAGAGAGAGAGAGAGAGAGAGAGAGAGAGAACAGATGCTACACAGAACAGAGGGAGGCAGAATAACAGAGAAGCAGATAAATATTAGTCATTTCCTTCTCATGTCACCCCAACGCCCCCCTAAAAGCAGGCAAGCAAGTCTACACCTGCACCCCTGATTTTCCCCGCCCTCCCCTTCCCCCTCTCCCCTCCTACCTCCCCATCCCTTCCCCTTCCCATCTTACCTCATGTCTTCCCTCCTCTTCCCCTCCTACCTCTTATCCCCTTTCCCCTCTCTTCCCTTTTCTTTCCCCTCTCTCCCCTTCCTTTCCCATTCCTCTCTCTCCTCTTCTCCTCCCTCCCTTCCTTCTTCTCTCTCCCTTCCCATTCCTCTCTTCCCTTCCTGTCCCTCTCTCCTCTCCTCCTCCTTCCTCCCATTCCTCCCCATCCCCCATCCCCATCCCCCATCCCCCATCCCCCATCCCCCATCTCCCATCCCCCCACACCTTCAAACCGGCCCTCCGCCCGCGCCGCCGTCATTGCGCTCCCGGCAGTCATGGAGTGAGGAGCCTCGCAGCCGTCGACCCGTATTAGTGCGAGTGCGCGGTGTGCGTGTTTGTGTCTCTCTCTCCTCTCTCCTGCCTTGTGTGTCGCTGTCCCGTTGGAAAAGTGATACAGTTATATTTTTGAGGAGGAGAAGAGGATTTTGTATATGTATACGTAAAAGGAAAGATTTTTTTTTTGTATATATATATATTTCGGGTGATTATTTTTTGAGCGAACCGCCTGGCTCCGGACTCTCTTGTTGTTCTCTTTGGAAAATAGACTTTTATTTTTATTTTTGATATTGTTTTTTTTCCTTCGGATTTATCAAGTGTCTCGGAACGGTTTGGCATCTAGAACACGGATTAGGGAGAGAGAGAGAGATATCGGATTGTGTTTTTTTTTTTTTATTGATTTGATTTCGTCTGGCGAGTGCGATTCGGTCTTCTTCAGAGGATTTGTACAATACGGACGGATTATTCATTCTCGGGTGGGACCGCCGGGGACTCTCGTGTCTCTTGGAACAGTAGACTTTTATTGTTTTTTTAGTGAATTGAATTGTTGTGTTTGTTCGGATGTATCAGTTCGGAAGGTTGGCAGATAGAAGGACGGATAGGGAGGGAGAGATGACGGAATGTGTGGTTTTTTTTTATTGATTTGATTCGTCTGGGAGATGGCGATTGGCTTCCCAGAGGATGAAATACGTACGGACGGAGCTTCATCCATTCCCCTCGGAGGCTGGGGCGCGCACGGGGACCTGACACGCGCTGGGAGAGCAGGTGAGTCGTTGCTTTTTAGGTGGAAAGGAGGGCAATGTGTGTGTGGTGTGGGAGGGAGGTGAGCGAAGGAGGGAGGATGAGGGAAGGGGGGAGGATGAGGGAAGGGGGGAGGATGAGGGAAGGGGGGAGGATGAGGGAAGGGGGGAGGATGAGGGTAAGAGGGAGGATGAGGGAAGGGGGGAGGATGAGGGAAGGGGGGAGGATGAGGGAAAGAGGGAGGATGAGGGAAAGAGGGAGGGAAGGAGAGAGAATAAGGGAGGGGGGATGAGGGAGGGAATGAGAGAAGGAGGGAGGGTGATTGGTAGGGAGGGAGGGAGAAAGGAAGGAAGGAAGGGTCGGAGGATGAGTGAGTGAGTGAGTGAGTGAGT
>NC_051403.1:25016201-25023701 GCF_015228065.2 Penaeus monodon
GGGGAGGGGGGAAGGAGGAGGGGGAAGGAGGAGGGGGGGAGGAGGGGGACGGAGGAGGGGGGGAGGAAGGGGAGGGAGGAGGGAGGGGGGGGGGAATAGCCAATCCACAGATTGACCATCGAACGACCTGCAACCCTGCAATTGAGGTTCTTCACTTTCCTCCTCCCCCCACCCCCCCGTTGCATGATGCGTTTGTGCCAGATGGAGTCGTTTCTGTTGTCTTCACCCCCTCCCCTACCCCTTTCCCCCTCCTCTTCCCCTGTCATGTCATCTTCCCCCCCCCCCCTCTTCCTCTTCCTCTACCCCTTCCCCCTCCCCCCCCCCTTGTGGTTGCGGTTGTTTTGTGTGTCTGGTTATTTAATGTTTGTTATTGTTGTTCTTGTAGGTAAGAGAGAGAGTGAGGAGTGGGCGGGGGGGGGGGGTTATCACCACTTTCGCGATCATTATCATTGGTACTGACATTACCATTGGCATTGTCGTCATCGTCACCATCATCACCATCATGATCATCACCATGATGATGATAATCATCATCGTCATCGTCTTCGTCATCACCACCACCATCATCATCATCATCATCATCATCATCATCATCATCATCATCATCATCATCATTATCATCATCATCATCATCATCATCATCATCATATCATCATCATCATCATCATCATCATCATCATCATCATCATCATCATCATCATCATCATCATCATCATCATCATCAAAAATGCATCACTAGATTATGAGAAAATATACAAAGAGAAAAAAGAACATATAAAAAACAGCACATTATGCAAAGCTTCCGGTGCACATAACGGGATACTGTTGCTACGTTTCACACACACACACACACACACACACACACACACACACACACACACACACACACACACACACACACACACACACACACACACACACACACACACACACACACACACACACACACACACACACACACACACAACACACACACACACACACACGCACAACAACAACAACAACAGCATTAACAACAGCACAAACATTAACAAAAAACAATAACATTCTAACTGTATTTAATTAACTGCAAGGCTAACAAGCTCTTTTCTTTGTCAGCCGGGCTTCGTTGTCTCGCCAGGAGGGATTCGAACCGCGGATGCGAGACTGGGGATTCGGAAAAAAGTGCGGGAATAATTAGTTAAAGTCGCCACGAGGATTTTGAGAGAGAGAGAGAGAGAGAGAGAGAGAGAGAGAGAGAGAGAGAGAGAGAGAGAGAGAGAGAGAGAGAGAGAGAGAGAGAGAGAGAGAGAGATGGAGCGGAGAAAGGAAAAGAGAGGGAGAGAGAAGAGGAAGAGAGCATTTAAAAAATATATATTTCAGAAAATGTGTCATTTGCATACGTTTCTTTTGCACACATATATAATCCGGCCGAATCACGGAAGGGGGAAGCGCCGAACAAAGCGGGAAGTGTGCTATTTCCGGCGACGACAGAGAGGACCATTCCCTCGCCATTTAATAATTTAATGATAATGCAGATAGAAGCAATAAGCTCATTTCCTCCGTGGAGAGAAGAGCGAGGTCTAATTCCCGCCTCGTTGTGTGTTAATTCCGTTCTCTCTGCTCCCGTGTCGAAATCCCAATTATGGAATTACTGGGGAAAGTCGTGGCTGGTGATAACAAAGAGATGAAGCGTTAATTTGAACGTCTTGGGTGAACGTGTCATGCACTTTCTGAGGAACGTCGGCAGGTGCAAAGGAGGTCATGGTTTAGTGCATGGGACGAGGTTGTTAACCATTTCTATTGCGGTTAAGGCGTTTCACGGAGGTTCTAGGGATAATACGTTCCTCGGTCCGTTCACTGATATCCCGTTAGTTTACGTTCACCGCGATTTTAATCCCTTTTTACCGGATGGTGGGTGAAGGGGTTGCCGTGCGTGGTCGGTGTGTGAGGCGCGTCGATGAGGGAGAGATGGGAAGTGAGGGATGAAAGGAAAGGCATTGGTAGGGGAGATATGAGGGATGAGAGACGAGAGAGAAGAAGCATGGGTAAGGGAGGGAAAGATGAGAGATGAGAGGGAGATATATTGATAGGGGAAAGATGAGAGATGAGAGGGAAGAGGTATGGATAGGAGAGAGATGAGAGATGGAGAGGGAAAAGACATGGGTAGGCGACCCCGGTGGAAGAGCGACAGTAATTGATATGAAAACGAGTGAAATTCGACAGGCCAATTACGTCGGTGAATGCATTTAGGAAGGACCCTTTCTAAGTATCGAAGAGTTTCCAAAGGGGATTGCGTGCAAAGGGAGGATTAGAACCGAGTCAGAATCAAGATTACAACCCCGATCGAAGTGAAGAAATTTGTATTCGATTGATGAGCGTTTGAAATGTCTTTTGAGAAATTATAATCTTGGATTAAGGTGGGGCAGGAAAGCGCAGATGATTACCAGAGGGCGGAGGGTGTTGACAGGTGTTGAATGGTGTTGATTAATGTTAACTGGTGTTGATTAGTGTTGACAGATGCTGACTAATGTTGAGAAGTGTTGACAAAGATCGACTGGGATTGATAAATATTGAAAGGTGCTTACAAGTTTTGACAAATATTGACAGGTGGTGACTGGTGTTGGCAAATATCGACTGATAAATATTAACAGGTGTTGACAAGATTTAACAAATATTAATTGGTGGTGACAGATGTTGATTAATACTAACAAACATTGACTAGCGTTGACAGGTTTTTATAGATGTTGCCTAATGTTGACAGGTGTCGACTACTTTTGACTAGTGCAGACAGGTGTTACCAGGGGCACCAGATGTTACGCAGGTGCGTCCGGGCGGCGTGGAGGCGGCCGATGACCATGCCTTCACACCTGCCTCATTGTCCTCATCACGGCCGGATTCCTGTCCTCCTTCAGACGATGGCGATGAGGGCCTTTGAGGGTCTTATGAGGAAGACAATGCGTCGTGCGGGAGAACAGGATGGGGGGGGGTGGAGGTGGGGGAGGAACTATTATTATTTCCTTTTCTTTTATCTTTCTTTTAAGAGGTATTATATAGTCTTTCTGTTTTGTTTCGTTTTCTTTTTTTTTTATTATTCCTTTTTTTGGGGTTTTCGTTTCGTTTTCAGGTTTTCTCTTATATTCCTTTGTCAAGTGTTTCCTTTTTTCTCTCATCTGCCTTTTTCGATTGTTTAAACGACCCGAAGCTTTAACGACCTGAAGCTAAAACGACCCGAAGATTTAACGACCTGAATCTAAAACGACCCGAAGATTTAACGACCTGAAGCTAAAACGACCCGAAGATTTAACAACCTGAAGCTAAAACGACCCGAAACAAAAGCGACCAGAAACCAAAACGACCAGAAACCAAAACGACCTGTCCTTGCGGCGGAACGAGGCGAAAAAAACCCGAGTACAGTGAACACGTTAACAATGCTCGAGCTCTTTGTAAGACCCGGCTGAACCCCCCTCACCTCTCCTCCACCCCCCCCTCCTCCTTCTCCCTCTTCTTCTTTTTCTCCTTCTCCTCCTCCTTCTTCTCCTTCTCCTCCTTCTCCTTCTCCTTCTCCTTCTTCTCTTCCTCTCCTCCTCCTTCTCCTTCTCCTTCTCCTTCCCTTCTCCTCCTCCTCCTTCTCCTCCTCCTCCTTCTCCTCCTTCCCCCCCTCCTCCCTTCCCCCTTCCTCTCCTGCCGGAATCTCTTTCTTTTGTGGAAGAATGAAAAAATCTCTTTGTTTATATCTTGGTCTATCTCTGTTGTGTTAGTCTGTGTCTATCTTTCTCTGTCGGTTTTGTTTGTATATTCCTTATTTCCCTTCTTTTATTTCAATTTCCTTCTCATTTGACTTCTCTTTATATATATATATATATATATATATATATATATATATATATATATATATATATACATACATACATACATACATACATATACATACATATACATACATATACATATACATACACATACACATACACATACACATACACATACACATACACATACACATACACATACACACACACACACACACACACACACACACACACACACACACACACATATATATATATATATATATATATATATATATATATATATATATATACATATATACACACACACATATATACATATATATTTTTAAAAATCTTTTCTTGTTTTGTTTTCACTTCACTTCTATCTTTTCTAGTCTCTTATCATTTATCTTTCTCTCTTTATTTATTCATTTATTTATTTTCCTTCTTTCCTCCCTTCCTCTCTCCCACCTTTACTCCCCCCCCCTCCTTCTTGGGCGTCTCCTCGAAGGATGACGTCACAGGACATGCTCAACGGACCTCCCACCCCTCACACGCCCACTCACGCCCACTCACGCCCTCGGGAACGCATTTCGCGGGACCCGACGTCACCCCCTCCCTTCGGGTCCAGCTGGAGTGCGTGGGGAAGAGGGGAAGGGAGGGAGGGAGAAGGAGGGAGATGGAGAAAGAGGTGGAAGGGGAGGGAGAGGAAGATGGAGGGAGAGGGAGAGGAAGACAGGGAAAGAGAGAGGGAGACGGAGGAGGAGATGGAAGAAGAGAGAGAGGGCAAGGGAGATGGAGGAAGAGGAAGAGGAAGAGGGAGAGGGAGAGAGAGATGGAGTGAGAGGGAGAAGGAGGGGTCGCTGCGTCACCGTGTGATGTGCGATAAGAAATACACCCGTTAGTTTGCCTCTTCTTGGGGGGGGGGGGGTAGATAGGGAAGAGGGGAACGTCCTCGCCTTGTGTGGATAGGATTGATAGAAATGTACACATACACGGTTCATGTCACGAATGCACATGCAACTGCACACTCATCCACACACGACCACTCGCACGCACACGCACATGCACACACATACGCACTGAAGTTTTCTCCCCTCTCTTATAATTCCCCCAAACTCCCCTTCTCTATCCACATCTCTCCTCCCTTCTCTCCTATTCTCGCCTATTCTCTCCTATTCTCTCCTATTCTCCCTTATTCTCTCTCATAAAACATACTTAAAACTGTTGACAGCTGCCAAGCATCTCGCCGACCCGACCGTTTACACGTGTACCCGTGTGCAGTGAACACGGGGCCTTGAACACGGGGTCGGCGAGGAATTGCGCTGAACATCATGAGACTTGATGGAACGGAGGGGAGGGAAGGGAGGGGGAAGGGGGAAGGGGAGAAGATGGAAAGGGAGAAGGGGGGGTAGGGGGAAAGGAGAGAGAGAGAGGGAGAGGGGAATTAGCTCCCGGGCTACGCTTTATGATTGGGGGAGAGGGGGTTGGGTGGAGGGGCAGGAATGGGGTGGGTGCAGGGAGGAGGAGAAAGAGGATATGGATGGTGGTGGCGAAGGAGGATGAGGGTGGGGGGGGGGGGGTGCCAGATCCTGAGAGACTTAAATTCCCAATCCCCTCATGACCAGAATTCCCAATCTACGGGAGATTAGAATCCCCAATCAGCGCGTGACCACTAATCTCCTGGCTCAAGCGACGCTGAAACAACCTTGGTGGAGCTGTTTCAAAACCTGCCGGAGAGAGAGGGAGAAAAGGAGGAGAAGGAGAATGATAAAGAGAAGGAGAAGAAGAAAGGGAGAATAAGGGGGAGAGTGGGGATGAAGAAGAAGAAGGGAGAGCAAGAAGACGAAGAAGGAAGAAGAAAAAGAAAGAAGGAAGAGGAACAAGAAGAGTAGATGAAGGGGGAATATCAGGAGGAAGAGAAGGAGAGGACGAGGGGTAGAAATGGACCAGGATCAGGAGGAAGGAGGAGGAGGATGGAAGTGAAAAAAGGATACAATACAATACGATACGACACGATGACGGACCTTCCTCTTATCCCGATTTTCAGACGTTTCACTAACCCATCCCCCCTTACCACCCCTTCTGCCCCCCCCCCCCCCCA
This sequence comes from Penaeus monodon, assembly GCF_015228065.2. Classification (NCBI taxonomy): domain Eukaryota; kingdom Metazoa; phylum Arthropoda; class Malacostraca; order Decapoda; family Penaeidae; genus Penaeus; species Penaeus monodon. The sequence continues at coordinate 25,022,079 of NC_051403.1, forward strand.
TCCGCCATTTTCTCGTCTTATTTCACGGTCACGGTCGGATTCCCAGACGGGGCTTTTCGTCACCCCCTTCGGCGCGGCTCGGCCTGCTGGGGGGGGGGGGTATCGCTCGTTACGTCCGAGGAGGGTGAGGGGGGGGAGGAAGGAATGGGGGGGAGAATGGGAGGGAGGGAGGGAGGGAGGAAGGAAGGAGAGAGGGAGAGAGGGAGTTTAAGGAAGGGGAAGGGTGGGGTGGAAGGAAGGGAGGGAAGGAGGGGATAGGGAGAAGAGGAGAGCTGTAGAGATGGTTTGAGGAAGGGAGTGAGGAGAGAAGAGAAGAGAAGAGGGGAGGAGAGAAGAGGGGAGGAGAGAAGAGGGGAGGAGAGAGGTGGGAAGGGGAGGGAGCCAGCGACCGTAAAGATGTTGTTAGACTTGCAGGCGTAGGCTGGGAATCAGGGCGGAAAGCGTGATTCGTAATTGTGTGCCTGGGTGGGGGAGGGAGGGAGGTTGAGTGTGACTGAGGAAGAGAGGGAGAGGGAGAGGGAAAGAGAAGGAGGAGGAGGAGGAAAGGGAGCCGGAGGTTGAGTGGGATTGAGGGAAAGAGGAAGAGGGAGAGAGGGAAGGAAAGAGATAGGAATAGGAAGAATAGGGAGAGCGGGAGGGAAGGGGTAGGGGAGGGGAGGGGGAGAGAAAGAAGGAGGAGAGAGAGAGAGAGAGAGAGAGAGAGAGAGAGAGAGAGAGAGAGAGAGAGAGAGAGAGAGAGAGAGAGAGAGAGAGAGGAAAACAGGGGTTGAGGGAGAGATAAATAAGAGTGGGGGAAGAAGAACGAGAAGAAGAAAGGAGGGGGCGACAGGAAGAGGGAGAGAAAGAGACGGAAGGAAGGAGGAGAGAAGAAATAGGAGAGAAAGAAGGAAAGGACGAGGAGGGAGGAAGGAGGAAAGGATAGAGGGAGAAGAGGAAGAGGAGGAGGAAGGGAGGTAGAGACTGAGAGAAAGAGAGAGAGAGACAGACAGACAGACAGACAGACAGACAGACAGAGAGACAGACAGATTGATTGATTTCATTACGTGTGTTACATTGTTTTTTTTTTTCGTATGTGCGTTTTCCATGGCGTGTATACGTATAGGTGTGCGTGCGTGCAAGCGTTTCAATATGTCACGAGTTTGCGTTTGTTCAGCACTTAAAACCTGCATTTCTGCGGTGAAAGTATGGAGATTGCACCGTGCTTTTGCAATACCATAAAAAAGGTAACATCATTCCCAGATTAAATCATCTCTCACAACTCGTCAAACAGAGACGAATCACCTGCCGTTATTATTTTTAGACTAAAAAAGGTAAAGGGAAGATTGATCCATGAAAACATAAATTGAGCCTGTCTTAGACTTTGTTTGAAGGTCGTAAATCAGAACATGAGGGATAGAGGGAGTGGGAGAATGAAAGAAAGGAGGAGGAGGAAGAGAGAGAGAGAGAGAGAGAGAGAGAGAGAGAGAGAGAGAGAGAGAGAGAGAGAGAGAGAGAGAGAGAGAGGGAGAGAGAGAGAGAGAGAGAGAGAGAGAGAGAGAGAGAGAGAGAGAGAGAGAGAGAAAGAAAGAGAGAGAAACAAAGAGACAGACAAACAGAAGGGGGATTTTTTAAAAAAAAAAAAAT
>NC_051403.1:25028701-25033701 GCF_015228065.2 Penaeus monodon
AAAAAAGGAGAAAAAGAGGGAGGGGGAGAGAGAGAAGAGGAGAGAGAAGAGAGAGAGAGAGAAGAAAGGGAAGAAAAAGGAAGAGAAGGGAAAAAAAGAAGAAAAAGGGAGAGGGAGAAGAGAAGGGAGCGAGGGAAGGGGGGAAGGGGAAGGGAAAGGGTTTTTGGGGCCAAAAGGAGGTTGGGAGACAGGAGGGAGGAGGGCAGGGAGAACCCGGGGGTTTTGGGGTTTACACCCTTCCTTGGGAAGTTGTGTGACGAATGGGGAGGGGGGAGGGGGAGGAGAGGAGGGGGAAGGGGAGGGGGAGGAGAGGAGGGGGAAAGGGGAGGGGGAGGGGAGAGGGAAGGGGAAAGGGGAAGGGAGGGGAAAGGGAAGGAGAGGAGGGGGGAGGGAGGAGGGGGAGGGCAGGGATTGTGGAGGTGGAGGAGAGGAGGGGGGAGTGTGAGTGGTAGAGGAGGGGGGAGGGAAGGGGAGAGGGGGGGGGTTCTAATCACAGTCACTATAGAGCGGAATTTATTATTCGATTTTTGTTTTCCTCTTCCTCGCCTTTCTTCTCTCTCTCGCATTCGGGAGGAAGGGCAAGAGGCTTCCTTCTCGTCGGCGGGAAAACGAAGGGGGCTTTTTGGTGCCGCGCTCAGTCCGGCCAGAAACTTCTCGGGGAGTGATTGTCTGTGTGTTGTCTGTCTGTCTCGTTCTTGCTCTATATCGTTCTTTCTTTTTCTCTCTCTCTTTCTCTTTTTCTCTTTCTTGCTCTCTCTTTCTCTTTTTCTCTTTCTTGCTCTCTCTTGCTTTCTTGCTTTCTCATTCTTCCTCTCTCTCTCTCTCTCTCCCTCTCCCTCTCCCTCTCCCCCTCTCTCTCTCTCTCTCTCTCTCTCTCTCTCTCTCTCTCTCTCTCTCTCTCTCTCTCTCTCTCTCTCTCTCTCTCTCTCCCTCTCTCTCTCCTTCTCCCTCTCTCTCTCCTTCTCTCTCTCTCTCTCGTTCTCTTTCCCTCTGCCTCTCATTGTGCTTGTGTGTGTGTATGTATCTGTGTGTGTATGAGCGTCTGTATGCAGGGGAATGTTTGCGCACATGAGTGAACAAAAGAGCATCGGCGCCTAGGTTACGGGGCGGGGGGGGGGGGTCAGTGGCCTCTGTTGTGGGCGTGAGAGGAAATGATGGTAACCTCCCCCCCACTCCCCACCCCCACCCCTTTTTTCCTTTTACTTATCTTCCTCTTTTCTCTCTCTTTTTTCCAATTCTCTTTCTCCTTTCCTCTTTTCCCCTCTTTTTCTTACATTTCTCCTTTCTTTCCTTCTCCTTTTCCTCTTCCTTCAACTCCATTTCCAACCACACCCCCACCCCCATCCCTTTCCCCCACCTCCCCCACCTCCCCCCACCTTTACTTCTTTCCTCTACCTGTTAATCCTATCGCCCCCCCCCCCCCTACCTCCAACATCACCCCCTTACTCCCCCCTCCACATCTTTCCTCCACCCCCACCCTCTCCTATAACCATTCCCACGCCCACCAACAACTTCACCCCCACGCCCACCTCCGTCCACCCGTACCGCTTTCCCCCACCCACGCCCATCCCCATCCTCGCCCACGCCCACCTCCAGCCACGCCTCCACGCCCACCTTTCTCACTCCGCTGACCCTGACCATTGACCCTGAAGAAAGGTCGTGCGACACGGTCAGACCTGACCTTAAGCAACTTCCTGTTTTGGTTGATTGGCTGCTTGATTGGTTGATTTTAGATTTTTTCTTTTTCTTGGGTGGTTGATTACTTGAATTAAAAAGAAATCTTTGTGGATCATTTAATTTGGGTTTGATTTTTTTTTTGCTAGATGTTTTGGTTATTCAGTATTGTTTTTTTTTTTTTTTTTTTTTGGTCTTGTTTATAATCTTTAATTTTTGTTTTTACGAGATTTCCCGGTTATTTGTTTTGGCCACGTGTAGTGCGGACGGGGAGGGGGGGAGGAGAGGAGAGGGGGAGGGAGAGGGGGAAGGAAGAAGAAGGGGGAGATGGAGGGGGAGGGGGAGAAGAAGAAGAAGAAGAAGAAGAAGAAGAAGAAGAAGAAGAAGAAGAAGAAGAAGAAGAAGAAGAAGAAGAAGAGGAAGAAGAGGAAGAAGGGGAAGGGGGAAGGGGGAAGGGGACACGTGAGAGCGAGGAGGTGGTAAAATCACGCCTGTAATAAGACCGGTATCCAGTGTCAGCCAGGTGTGCGTGCGCGTGCGTGAATGTGTGCGAGCGCGTGCGTGTTGAGTATGTGTGTGGGATGAATAGGAGCAGGAGAATAGAGGCAAGAAAAGGAAAGAATTGAGAGGAGGAAGAGGAAGAAGGGGAGTGATGTTAAAAATGATGATGGCGTTAGTGATAGTAATAGCTAATGCTTAATTGAATAGCGATGGTTACGTACCAGAGATGATTGTAAATAGATAATATAAGGTACTGATAAAGAGTAATAACAGAAAAGATAATGATGAAGATATAACAAAGATTATAAAGAAGGAAGAAAGGAAGAAGCAAAGGAAAGGTAATGAAAAAGGATGAAAGAGAACGCAAAATAAAGACGAAGAAAGTGGAAATAAAAAGGGTATTACGAAATCGAGACAAAAAAAGAAAAAGAAAGAAAAGAAAAAAAAAACAGACAATAAACGAGACCAAAATGATGTCAGTTCATTGACAAAAGTGACGTCACGGAATCACAGAAAATTATCAGAAAGGGAAACCCTCGCGAGGAAAATAATGGACGCGAGAAATCCACGAATTGGCAACTCGATCGAGTTTTTTTTTCTACTCTCACTTTTTATTTGTTTTTGTTTTGATTGTTGTGCTTTTATTTTATTTATTTGTCGTTAGTTTATTTAGTTTTTGTATTATTTTCATGATGTAGGATTTTTTTCTTTTTATACTTCTTTTTCTTGGTTTTATTTATTTTTTTCTATTTTTGGTTTTCCATCCGATATTGAGGAATTTTATCTATCCGCCTTTACTTTATATTTTCCTCCTTTATTCCATGTTTTACTTTCCTTTCATCTCCTTTTAATTAAATTTTACAGTCATTATCCTCTTGGTAATAATTCCGCTCTTCATTTATTTATTTATATTTTCTGTTTTTCATGATTTATTATAGAATTGATTTTACGGTCGTAGTCCCCGCGTGTCAGAGTTAACGAAAACCTTTTGTTTCGTCATTTTTAGTTCGTATCCCTTCGCGTGAGGCGTTAATTTGTGAATTATGTTAGTGATATTTATTTCCGGTGTAACAAAAAAAAAAAAAAAATAATAATAATTGAGTTTTAATATATATCTGTTCGGTTAGATGGTGTCTGATTCTCTTGATTCTCCTCTCTCTCTCCCTCTCTCCTCTCTCTCCTCTCTTTCCTTTTCATTTCTTGCTGTTCTTTCACCTTCTCTCCTTATCTCTCTCCCTTTCCTACTCCTCCTCGCTCTTTGCTTCTTCCCCACAGCTACTACTTCTTCTTAATCTTTTTCTCCTCCTCTTCATCCCTCCCCTTCCCCTTCTCCTCCTCCTTCTTCTCTTTATCCTTTTCCTTCTCCTTCTCCTTCTCCTTTTCCTTTTCCTTCTCCTTCTCCTCCTCCTCCTCCTCCTCCTCCTCCTCCTCCTCCTCCTCCTCCTCCTCCTCCTCCTCCTCCTCTTCCTCCTCCTACTTTTCCTCCCCTCTCTCTCTCTTTCTCTTTCTCTTTCTCTTTCTCTTTCTCTTTCTCCCTCTTTTCTCCCTGTTTCTGCTCCTCCCCCTTCTCCACCTCCTCCTCTTTCTCCCTCCTCTCCTCCCCTTCCCTTCCTCCCCTCCCCTTCCCTTCCTCCCCCCTCCCCCCAAACCCTTACCTCCATTTAGCACCATCATCACGCAAGCATTATATCCTCTGTCACGTGATGCAGCGGCGATGGTGACGATGGTGACGATAATGACGATGATTTGAGCCTGGGAGGAGTACCCACTTCTACCCGAATATTATGTAACGTGGCAGATACAGGTGTGGGTGGCCTTCGGGGTGTGGGTGGAGTGTGCAGTGGGTGGATTTTGTTATGATTTTTTTTAGAGGGAGGTTGGGGGTGTGTGGGGGGTTGGGGTGAAGGGGAGGTGGGTGGGGAGGGGTGGGGGTGGAGGTGGAGGTGGGGGGATGGGTCAGTAGGGGGGTGAGTTGGGGGAGTTGGAGGTGGGGGAGGGGTCGGGTTAGGGGTACGGGTTGGGTTACAAGGTGCGTGGGGGTGGGCGGAAGGTGGGTGGGGTAGGGTGGGTTTTGTAAGTGCGGAGAGATTGTTATGTTCCGTGTGTGTGGTGGGGGGGGGGGGTGTTTGTCTGTTGTTGGATTTTCTCTCTCAAGAAGTCGAAATAGAGAAAATATTAGGAAGAGGCGAGGGATAAAGAATAAAACGAAAGAAAATGCGTGATTATGGAAAGGGAAGGAAAGAGAAAATATGATTTGAAACAGGGAGGAAGTGAAAGAAAACGAAAGAGAAAATATGAAGGAGAAAGAGTAATTAGGAAGAATTAAGAAGACGACGAAGATCCGGCTATGAAAATATGAAAATCAAAACAAAAATAGATAAAAAAAAACAGATAGACAAGTAGACGAACAAATTAATGATAAAAAAAAAACACGAAAAAAGCCAGATAAATTGACTTAGACAAATATTAGATAAAGTTAAATACAATAAAGACAGAAAGGATACCAGCTGAACCAAATGACATAGATCCGAGTAAGAGAAACCAGGGAAAAATAAATAAATGAATAAAGAGAGTGAATAAGAGAGCGTAGAATAAGCCTATTGTGCGCGTCTGAATCACAGTCGACCGGAAATGATTGTCTTCAAGGTCTAGAGGACAGTGTACTGTGCATGACCGCTGCCAGGAGTCATGAATTGGCTCTCGGTTGCCTCGCTCGTCATGCAAGGAGCGCCATGCACAGGCCTCACTAACCCGTGCTTTTTATGGGCGTCTTTGTTGTTGTTGTTGTTGTTTGAGAAAATGAATAAGAAGTCGAGTCAAGAAGT
>NC_051403.1:25041201-25048701 GCF_015228065.2 Penaeus monodon
CGAGCAGTTTGCACCGCGCCGTGCCCCCGAGTGGACCCCCCCCCCCCCCCCCCCCCCCCGCGCCACGAGCGTCGGCGGCACACGTCGGGGCAGCTGCAAGGGCTCGGGTGTCGCCGATCGCGTGACCTGCAACCGCGGCTTCCCGGGAGGCGTTGCTCGGCGCTCCCGGGGACGCCGCGAGATATTCTGGAGCCTCGGGCTTCGCCGCTCGAGTTACGCGCGCTTGCTTGGCCGCTCGGTCGTGCGGCGCCTAGTTTCTATTCAGGTGTGGCGAGAAGTATGTATTTTTTTCTGGAAGGTGCCTTTGCACATTCTCCTTTTTTTCTTCCTTGTCTAGCTCTTATTATACCGAGGTTTGCGTATCCTGACCTCTGTCCTTCTTTCCCGCAGGAGTGCACATCGAGAGCGTCAACTCCCACGGCCAGACGCCGCTCTTCTGCGCCTCCTTCGGCGGGGACAACGAGGTGGTGGCTCTCCTCCTGAAGCTCGGCGCCAACCCCAACCGCCGCTGCGGCACCAACGGCTCCACGCCCGTGCACGGCGCCGCCTACAGGGGCTCCAGGAGGGTCCTCAGGCTGCTCGTGGAGGCCGGGGGGGACCTCTCCCTCGAGGACAACTTGGAGCAGACGCCGAGGTGAGTTCGAGGGCCGGGAAAAGGGGGAAGGTAGAGGGGAAGGGGGAGGGGGAGGGGAAGGGGAAAGGGAGGGAGGAGGAGGGAGGGAGGGAGGGAGAAAGAGGAAGGGAGGGAGAAGGATGAAGGGAGAGAGGAGGAGGAAGGAGGAGGAGGAGGAGGAGGCGGAGGCGGCGTGGTTGAAAGGGAACGTACTTGCTTCCCTCCTCACGCACGTGCGCGAGTGCTGGAGGCCGGGGCCATACCAGAAGCCGTTCTGAATTCCCGGTTTGAGAAGCAGGCGCAGAACATGTCACAGAGGTAAAGCAGTAAAGCGGATTAGACTCTCTTAAAAGATAATTAAATAAGTCAATAGAAAGAAAGTGCATACCATGGCAAAGCGGCACAAGTGTCACGTGCCTGAGACTAAGAGTTTACGCAAGCAATTTAAACGCACTGAAAAGAAAAATAACAAAAATAATTAAATGAATAAGACAAAAAAAGGAAACTAAAGCCACGCACGAGCCTTCTCGCTTGGGGAAGAATGCGTGAAGGGAAAGAGAGAGAAAAAAAACTATTTTGGAAAGAATAAAAACATCAATTGTTTACTTCATTTTACTTTTTTTTACCCTGTTTGCAAGTGCGTGTCTGGAAACGTTACCTTGAGCCTATGTACGTCGAAAATGGGTAATGGGATCCGTGCTTAAGATATTTTAGAGTGTATTATTATGAGATACGTTTATGAGACATGTTTTTTTTTATATTTATGATTGGAAGTGCTGTTTTTTTTTTATTGGTGAAGTATTTTGAGATGTGTTATCGTGTTCTGAGCTACGTGTTGTTTTTATAATTAAAAATTCTGGGGTGTTTTTTTTTATGTATTTTGAGTTATGTTAGAGATTATGAGATATGATTTTTTTATATCATTGAAGGGGCTGAGTGTTTAGTTTGGTGGTGTATTTTGAGATACTGTTGTGGTATGAGATATGTTTGATTTATATAGTTGAAGGTGCAGAGTATTTTGTTTTTTAAGTATTTAAAGGTCTATTTTTCCCTTTTTTATATAATTGAAGGATGTAACTATATCCGTGATTATAGTGCCGTGATAAGGGAATTTGCATAAAATTACACGTTTATAGTACTGTAGACTAACCACATACAATCATAAACAATATAATCATTCTCAAAGACAATATCACACACACACACCAAACAAACAAACACAAAGAAGGTAAAGAAACCCAGGCACGTGTACGTGTTTATAATGGACTAACCACACACACATATAAACAACATAACAGACTACCATTCTCAAATACAAGCAAACAAAGCAAAGCAAGGAACGCAAACACATGTACACGCACACTAATATAGAGTATCTTTTACATCACGTTTCGACTGGGGTGGGAAAAAAGGGTCGCCATTTTTTCCCTCTCGATCACCTGCATTTTAACCAGCATTTCCTGTGGCAGGCCGTCGGGGCGGACAAACCGGTGCGAACTTCCTCGAAAGGCGATACCGGAGCCGACAACTTCCACGGCCATTCTTGACTGTCGGGAAGTTTTTTTTTTTTTTTTTTTTTTTTACACACGCACGCACGTAAACATAAGTTTGGGGAGGGGGGTTGGGGGAAGGAGGGGGGAGTGAGGTTTGAGATGGAGGGAAGGGAGGGTTGAGAGGGAGAGAGGGGGGTTGGGGAAGGAGGGAGGGGGTTGAAAAGGAGGAGGGGGGTTTGTTTATTTGTTTTAGACACGCACGCACGTAAACAGAAGTTGGGGGGGAGGGTTGAGGAGGAGGGAGGGACGATTAGAGGGGGAGGGGGGAGTTCTGTCTGTTTTAATTCTCGTATCATGTATTGAAGTTTTGTTTGGCAGTGTGTGTATGTGTTTGTGTGCGTGCGTTCGTGAATGCTTTTTTTAGAGAGGCGAACACAAACTCACAAGTCGAGACGTCGGAAATAGTCCCTCGACCCCACATTTGGAGTCAAGATGAGAGCGGAGGGCGAGCAGGTGTCACGGCTGATGACAGGACTGAGGTCACGAAGGTCAGACGGTGACAGAGGGCGCTGGGCTCTGTGATTATGACATGGGGTCAAAGGTGACTCAGAGCGCCAGGTATTCCAGGTATCTTGTCCGATTCTCTGCTCGTAGATGTGAATTTCCTTAAAAAAATATTTCCTCTATTGCAATTGAGTGTGCATCGTAGATACTTTCGCAATGCCCGCTTTAACTCTCCCTCGTTTCGTTATAATTCCAAGGACATTCCGCCATGAATAAAAAGGTATATATATTAAACAAATAAATGGATAGATAACAATAGATGAATAAAGGAATACATTGAACTAAAGTAAATTAAAGATATGGACAAATTAAACAAAAAATACAGTGAAACAAATTGATGTGAAAAATTATATAGATAGATAAACAGATGAATACAACGAAATAAAATTTCCCTCCCCCCCCAAAAAAAAAGAAAATCTGTATATGTAATATACACACACACACACACACACACACACACACACACACACACACACACACACACACACACACACACACACACACACACACACATATATATATATATATATATATATATATATATATATATATATATATATATATATATATATATAAACAAATAAAATCCCTAAATTCAGTAGGTATTTCCGCCGCTACCTTTCACCAAGGCAATATCGCATTTCATATTTCCAGGAAAAAAATTACCATTTTGCTTTTTGTGTTTTTCCTTCCTCTCGCCGGTCACCCTTCCTTCGGCGATCCTGTTTCCCGGTCCCTCCACTCGGGCGACACCCGCAGGAGTTCTCGAGGGCATGGTGTGTCCCTCGTGCCCTTCGGAGCCATGGGAATAAGGTCAAAGCGGGTCAAAGGGTGCCCCCAGGCGAGGGTGCCTGGTAGGGGGGGAGTAAGGGAGGGAGGGGAGAGGGTGAGGGGGAAAGGAAGAGGGAGAGAAAGGGAGAGGGAGGGAAGGAGAGAATGAGGGAAAGGAAGAGGGAGGGAAAGGGAGAAGGAGTGAAAGGGAGAGAAGGAGTGAAAGAGAGATAAGAAGTGAAAGGGAGAGAGTGATGGAAATGGAGAGAGTGATGGAAAGAGAGAGAATGATGGAAAGGGAGAGAGTGATGGAAAGGGAGATAGGGAGGGAAAGGAGAGAGGGAGAGGGAGAGAGAGAGAGAAAGAGAGAGAGAGGGAGAGAGAGAGAGGTGTCTCAGTATCTCTCCCTCTCCCTCCCTCCCTTCCTCAGTCATCACGTCTTTTGATTTAGATTATAAGCCGATTACCTAATATAATCCTCCTTTATTATTTAGGTCAAGGAAAATTATAATTTTCTCACAGACAACTTACTATTACATCCGATTTTTAAAACATTAAGTCCATTCTTGTTTGTACAAAAGAATAATTGTTTTTTTAATAATTATTCCTGCCTAGAATGCATTACGAAATGAAATACTCCATTGTGCCGCGGCGAAAATTATTTCATTTGCGTTAATGATAATATGCCATGGTAATAATTTAGACACAGCACGGGTCGATTCTAGTTTTAATATGTATCCATACATACATACATACATACATACATACATACATACATACATACATACATACATACATACATACATACATACATACATACATACATACATACATACATACATACACACACACACACACACACACACACACACACACACACACACACACACACACACACACACACACACACACACACACACACACACACACACACACAAAATCATATATGTACATAGATAATAACAATAGCTTTACCTGTGTGTGTAAGCGACTCTGCACAACAAACAGAGGCGAATCACACAACAAACAGAGGAGAATCGCACAACAAACAGAGGAGAATCACACAACAAACACAGGCGAATCACACACCCGCCCCAGACCTGCAGTGGGCGTCGCCTGGAACACTCGATCCCTGAGCACAGTGTCTTGTTTCGCAAGCTATATTTGCGCTTAGTTACGGTAGATAAATACACGGTATGCATATTTTTTATGCAGATAGGTATTAAATGAGCGGTTTTGTAAGGATGGTGTAAAGTTAATTTTTTTACAATAGATTTTATGAATGTGTATGCTGTTTGTAAGTGTTGACTTTCTTTTTTTTTGTAAATTTGTATACTAGAGGTAGGCCTATTTGTTGATTTTTTACACTGTAGGTCTCTGCGTTTATTTTTATTTGTTACATTAGGCCTATGTATTGATTTTTTTTTTTGTAAATGTGTATACTATAGATAGGGCTGTTATTTTTTTTTTACACTGTAAATGTGTATACTAGTGGTAAGTCTGTGGAAGAAAAACCCACAATACAAAAACTAGATAGGTCTGTGTTGATTTCCTTAACACTTTGTGAACATTTATACAGTGATAGGCCTTTTTTAACACTTCGGAAACGTGTATACCCTATATTTGTCTTGAATTTCGAGCACTTCTTAAATCCCCAACCTATAAATACACTAGCCTCAAACAAGCCACCATCGAACAGTGATTAAGAAGCGCGGACGCAATTACGTGATTAGAGCTTTAACGAGCCGGTTTGATGGTAATGATCACCGGCCGGGCATTCTGTGGCTTCGCGGGGTGAGAGGTGGGGGGGGGGGGGCGTACGGGATTGATTGTTTGTTTGTGTTTGTTGGTGGGGGGTGGGGTATGGGGTATGAGGTATTTAAGGGAATTATGCGTCGGCATCTTTGAACATTCTGATTATTGTTATCATCATTAGCATAATCTTTATCATTCTCATTACTGTTATGATTTATAATGTTTAATATTAAGCCTATCGTTATTAGCATTAGGATTACCATGTACTTATTATTATAACTGACATCTGCTCATGCATCTAACCTTTTACAATTATAAAGACCAGTGTGCTGATAAGATTAACTCTCATCATCATAGCTACCACCTTTAATGAACATCACCCACACACAACGTCTCATAACCCAAACCACCCTTATTAACCCTTTTTTTCTCTCTCTCTTTCCCTTTCCGATTCCAATTTTAGGGATTATGCCCTGAAGCAGCCGTCCCCGATTAGACGACAGAAGATCCTGCACTTTTTGGACCTCCTGCTGGCCATGACCCTCCACCGATCCCTGGCGAGGACGGCCACCACGCAGGGCACGCTCCCCCATGGCACGCTCCCCCATGGCACCCTGCCCCATGGCACTCTGCCCCTCAAGCCCACGAAGTCTACGCTGTCGCTCGCTAAGTGAGTTCGCTTGATGGCCTTATTTGTGTCTTTTGTTTGTAGATGTATTTTATGATTATATATGTATATAAAGTGTTAGTTTGTGTAGGTAGGGGGATGGATAGGTGGATGGAGAGAGGAGGAGGAGGAGGAGAAGAAGAAGAAGAAGAAGAAGAAGAAGAAGAAGAAGAAAGAGAAAGAGAAAGAGAAAGAAGTAGAAAGAGGAGAAGGAGGAGGAAGAAGAAAAGGAGAAGGAGAAAGAGAAGGAGAAGGAGAAGAGAAAAAGAGAGACAATCCGACACTTTTGTAATTTTTATTATTCTAATCCCCTCCTCTCCCTTCTTCCACCTCCACCCATCCACCCTCCCCTTGTCCACCTCCAATCCACTACCTACCTCCACCCCCTCCCCTCTTCCACCCGCCTCCATCCACCCCTCTTCCCCCCTCCACCCCACTTTCCCCCACTCTCACCCACTCACCACTCTTCCCACCCACTCCTACATCCCCTCCACCCCCTCCCCTCCCCTCCCCTCCCCTCCCCTCCCCCCCTCTTCCCACCCACCCACCCACCCAAAACAAAACCACACCTAACCCCCCTTTTTTTTTCTCTCTCCCTCCCCGCCCCCCCACCAGGCGTGAGGGCAGCCTAGCGAGTGTGTGGGGCGCCTGCGTGGCCGAAGCGGGCGAGCAGTCTCCGCGCACGCCGCCGTATGTGGGCGCTTCTCCTACTAATCTGCATAAGGTGAGGTTTTAACGATGGGGTGGGATGGGGGGATTTGTGATGTGATGGGGATTTTGTGTGATGGGGATTTTGTGTGATGGGGAGTTTGTGATGTGTTAGGTGGGATATGATGTACATAACATGATGTACTGTGGTGTATGATGTGAGGATATATAATGTGGTGTGGTCATATGTGATATCACGCTGCAATGTGATGTGATGATATTTTATGATCTCATGATGTTATATGGTGAGGGCCTCTCTCACCAGTCTCTATAAGGTGAGGTTTTAACGACGGTTTATGATGTGAAGTGTGATATATGAAGTGATATGTATTGTGATATGATATTTTATGATGTGATGTGATATGTAGAGTGATGTGATAGATATGATTTAGTGATGTGACGATATGATATGAAGTGCTGTGATATAATGTAACTTGCTGTAGTGATGTGACGATATGTAGCATGACGCTGAAGTATGGCATGATATGGTGTAGTGTGATGTGATAGTGATGTGATATGGACTGCGATGTAGTATATGACATAATATGGTGTAGTGTGATGTGAGATGTGATGAAAAAATGTTAGTGTACTGAAGTTGATCATGACCTATGGATAATTAATGACAATTGATATGATTGAAAACGTGTCGGTCACTATGCAATTAGTGTTTTTATGAGATCAGATTAATGAGGAAACGGTAATTATACATGTAATTTGAGATGAAATTATTCTGTTTATTTTTTGTATATATTTTTAACTGGTTGAGTTTTATTCTTGTTATTGTTTACATTTTGTCTTACCGTTATTATTATTTTTTATTAGTGTTATTTTTGTTATTATTGTTACTAGTTTTTTTGCAATTATTGATATTGCTTTTATAATAGCCATTACATGTTTATAGTTATCGTCATTATTCTTAATTCTTGTAT
>NC_051403.1:25051201-25061201 GCF_015228065.2 Penaeus monodon
AAGAACACCCCGGACCAGGGCGCCTGCAGGTCCCTGGTGCAGGAGTTGTCGATCCTTCGGCGCCTCCGTCACCCTGCCTTCCTGGAGGTGATGGCGGTGTGCCACGTGTCGCTGCCGCAGCCCGAGCACATCACCCTCGTCTTCCAGAATGTTCCCCACGGCTCGCTCTACCACCATCTGCACGTACAGGTGAGGAGCGACACGGAGGCCGAGAGTGGTGGTGGTGGTGATGGTGCCGATAATGGTGTTAATGTTGATAGTAGTAGTGATGGTAATGATGGTGTTGATGATGATGATGATAATGATAATGAGAGTTACAATGATAGAAATAATGATCATGATAATGATGATAACAGTAATGATGATAATAACAATAATAATGATAATAACAATAATAATGATAATAATAATAATTATGATAACAATGACAAGGATAATGCTAATATCAACAACCACAACAACAACAAACAACAAAAACAACAACAAAGAACAGCAAACAACAACACCAGTAATAAAAAGAATAGCCTCAATAACTACCCCCATTGCCCCCCCCCCTGCTCACCACCCCCCTAACCCTCCCTCCTCCCCTTCCTCCTCCTCAGCATCGAGATCTGAACGTGGGCGGCGCCGTGGACATCCTCGTGGGCTTGGTGGAGGCCATGCTGTTCCTGCACGCCCACGGCTGGCTCCACACGGCCGTCTCCTCGCACGCGCTCCACCTCGTCTCCACCAGCCACGCCAAGCTCGGGGCCTTTGAGTTCGCCCTCGAGATGCAAGGGAAGGTAAGGCGGAAGGAGGACCGTCACTTCGGGATTTGCTTTGACTTTCAGTTTATTTCTATTGTTTATTTATTTATTTTTTTTTGTTCGTTGGTTGGAGGTTATTGTTTCGGTTTAGTGTGATTTTATTTTGGTGATTAAAAAAATCATTTATTATTATTATTATTTCTTTGTTCTTGGTTGGAGGTTATTGTTTCGGTTAATGTGAATTTGTTTTCGAGATTTCTGGTTCATTCTTTGAGTCGTGTGGGTTTATAATTCGAAATCCGCTTTTTTGTTTTATTTTGTTTTAATTTATTTTTATTTCATTTTGATTAATTTTTATTTCATTTTTTAATTTTTCATATTAGGTCATTTTTAGGCACGGAATGGTGAGAAAGAATAGTATATAGTTGAGGAAGGATTTCACAACATTTTTTTTTCTCAATGAATGGCAATATTGCAGTTCGTAGTGAACGGTGGAAGTTAGTAGGCAACAGGTAGGGTATATTTTCTTCATTACATCCTTCGCTTTTCTTCCACCATGGAAAAGAATTTCACGCTTTCGTCCCCGTTGTTACTCTAGACTTACTCGATCCCTCATTCCCTCTCAGCGCCATTCCTCTGCTCTTACTCGATCTCTCATTCCCTCTCGCCGCCATTCCTCAACACTTACTCGATCCTCCAGGGCTGCAGCATGAAGGCGCCCCAGCTGCTCCGCGCGACGTGGCTTCACCCGTGGCAGGCGCCTGAGACACTGAGCGAGCAGATGGTCTCCGACCGCTCCGAGATCTACGCCTTTTCCGCCATCATGTGGGAAATCTGGTCCGGTGAGTGGGGGGGGGGGCGTGGGGGGGGTGGTGGGTGTGAGGGTGGATGTGTGTGTGTGTGTGTGTGGGTGGGGGTGGGTGGATGTGTGTGTGTGTGTGTGTGTGTGTGTGTGTGTGTGTGTGTGTGTGTGTGTGTGTGTGTGTGTGTGTGTGTGTGTGTGTGTGTGTGTGTGTGTGTGCGCGTGTGTGTGTGTGTGCGTGGATGTCTGTGGTTGCGCCGGGAGTGGTGGATGCAATTGTCGGTTGCAGTGTTTGTGATTAATTCTTTATTTTTAGTAAATCTAGTTTTTGTCTTTTCACTACAGCAGTGGTAGAATCTATAAGTACTTGTTGAGCATTTCTGGGTTAGTAGATATTCTCACTAATTATGGTATTATGCAATGAGACAGACCTGTAAACACCCTTCCTCTGCAATAATATTCTCAACACAGTATTGTATAATACACTCCATATACCAATCTATGAACACCGTACTTCCACGACAACACAATCAACACAATGCTCTCTAAATTGCCAACAATGTACTCTATAAAACGCCAACACTATACTCTGAATTGCCAACACTGTACTCTCTAAAATGCAACAATATATTCTCTGAAACGCCAACACTATGTTCTTTAAAACGATAACACCATACTCTGAAACGCCAACACTATACTCTCTGAAACGCCAGCGCAGTTCTCTGTACAACGCCCATCTTCCAGGCATGCCTCCTTGGTCGGGCGTGGAGGAGGCGGAGGTGGTGAGACGGGTGGGCGGGGGAGAGACGCTACCCCCCGTCAGCGGTTCTCCCCCTTCCCTCGTCACTTACCTTACTCAGTACGGACTCAAGTGGAACTCACACGAGAGGGAGCTCGACCTCCAGGAAATCCACACCATGCTGAGGTCCCTTAGGGTAAGAGCTGGAACTGGGTTTGTTTGTGAGCTGGAATGCAGTGTCGATTTTTGGGTGATGATGGGGGTCTTGTGGATTTTTTTACGGTGGATTTTTTCAGAGATTGTGAGATTTTTTCTTTCCCCAGATTCAGTCGAATGAAGAGGACAGAGTGCCACTTATCCCAGCCTGGGGTCCTCCTTCCATCCCTAACACGCCTGTCATTGGCAGGCATTCATCTCAAAATTCCGCACAAAATTCTCCCAGTTCGGACTCGGGCCAGAGTGTCCAGAGCGGCACAGATGAGCCAAGCCATAACAAGAGTAGCTCAGGGTCTGCTGCGAGTCAGGAGGGAATGTCTCCCGACCACTTAGCTAGGAACACAGGGAAGTACCCCTTGAGAAAGGAATCCAGCTCTGCCACGCGTATGTTAGTCACAGGCGAAGTGCACCACGAGAAGCCCTCTTACCTGAAACGCACGTGTCAAGAACCAACAGTATTAAGGAAAACGTCCGAGGGGCTTCAGAAATCCGTTAATGTGCCTAGAGAAGATAAGGTTGATGGGGCTGGGTCGAAAGCCATGCAGAGCTTGACGGACAAGGCGAGAGGGAAGACCATGAGTATAGACAGTGGATTCTCAACGCCTTGTACAAGAACGCCCAGTCCTGTTATTGACACCATGACAAGTGCCAAGTAAGGATTATTTAGAATTTCCAGGCAATTACTGAGAAAATGAAAATGAAATTGCTTTGCACTTTTACTTAGATTAATCAGTAATACTATTTGTGTGGACTGTGAATATCTTTATCATACTTAATTTACATCTTACTCTCTTTTTCAGAATAAACCCATCATTCTTGACATCCACCCCGTCCAGGCCCCCAACCACTTCAGTTTTACGTGCAGATCTCCAGCCTGATCTTCTGCCAAATAAAGTGAACATCAAGGCTTTGACAAACGGCCAGACTCCAGACATCCTTTCTCGGGGTCATCTGGACTGCAGCAAAGGAGGCTGCAGGAACAGGGATGAGTACGGCGGAGAGAGACACGCCGCGTCCTTTCACCCTGCTATGTCTCCCATTACTCCCGTGACGGACTCCGACCAGGACCACTCCCGGACGAGTTCTCCGTCGGACGAGGACCAAGCCTCGGGTTACAGTTACATCTCAAATGCGGCCAAGAGAGCCTTCCTGATGGAGAACGACGCCGGGGAGGACGGGGCCTTTCTGGCTCCCGAGCGCCCTGCCAGTGCTTCCAAGCTTGAGCACAATCAGCTGCAAACTCAGGCGTCCCACGCGCTTCGAAGGAAGGAGGTCGTCAGGCGCGGGCTGAGCATGACCAACATCAACTCCGCGCCCTTCTCCACCAACACCAGCGTTACAAGAACCACTTCACATATTTCTCTCTCCAGTGCATCATCCAGTGGCAGTAGTGATATCTGCGGACGCCGGCCAGTTAGAACTGTTAGTCAGATCACTCTTACGCTTAGAAAGTTGTCACAGGTCTCAGACTCCTCCTCCAGTAAGGATGACATGAATGATCCTCACCTTGAGCAGCAGACGCGAGCTCGGAGATCCCGCTCTGTCCCCAAGAGTCCAGCCCACTCTGCAAGGTAATGAGGGATTTAGCATGTGCAAGACAATCTAGTATGATATGAATGTAAATACATGAGTAGGTATGTCAGAAAGTATTTCCTTGAAAAACTCAAAGAAATATATTTCATTAATTTCATTCATTAAATTCTTATTTTTTATAATTTTTTTTTCAGGAGCAGCAAAAGAGAGGGAAGCCGAGGATGGGACGAGATCACCGGTATCAAACCAGCCAGCCACCAGCTAACACGTCATTCGTCGTCATGTTCACTGGCTAGTGGTCCCTCGAGTCCCACACACCAGATCAACAGTTCCTCGCACTCACTGCAACCTCCCTCATCGAGTGCAGGCAACAGGCCCAGCACGAATCACAGCTCGCTCCCTCGATCTTCAACAAATCCCAGTGCTAAGGTTAGATCACTTGTATCAGTTATAGCAGTGATGATTTCTTGAATGATTTGAACTTTGTATATCAAAAGATATCATAAGCTGAACATTTAAGGGAAACTATACTAGTATAGTATAATAATAATATGTATTGTATTGTATGTATTTTTTCACAGCAACCAGCCATTGGGCGGAGATGGAGCAGCATCAGTGGGACTTCAGCAGGGCTAGCAGAAACAGCGGTCAAGATTCAACCACGACGCCATTCCGAGGGTCAGAGATCACGTCCTCGAAAGAGCAGGCGGCGTCCAGAAGTTGAGGTTAGTTGTCCCTCGGCCTTTCATGGGCAATAGGATGGGTGTCGTTTCCTGCTTTGGAAGCCAGGATATATAGTCTAGTATAGATATATGCCTGTTTAATTAATGCACTTTGAAGTGATGTAATGCTTGTTTAATTAATGCACTTTGAAGCGACGTAATGCTATAGGATAGATGGAGTTTTAGCAGCGACACACTTCGCTTGATCTAATCGTCTTCCCCCTCCATACAGGTTGAGGAGGAGTTCTTTGATGACGAGTTCAACGCACTGTTATTCCAGCAGCCACACATGCAGCTTTCAGTAGGATCGTCAGAGAACCTGCTGGATAGCCGGGCACCACATTCCATGCTTGCGGACGGGTCAGGTAAGCAAGCGAGGAAAAAGAACGCAGGCTATAAAGTTTCCCCGTAATTAGGTTTGCTGAAAGTTAGAGCAAGTGATCTATTGTGAAGCAATGTTTTAAAATGTCAAAAGCAATGCAGGGGAGGATCTGTTATATTTGCACTCTTGGTAAAATCTTGATAACTTGAGCTCTGATAGTCGCTTAATAATCGGAGATTAGATGATTTGGATAAATATGGCAATATATAGATGAAGATTTAAAAGAACATACCGGCAATCAGTCATGCTCCTGATAAAAGCAAAGTCTTAAAGCTTCTTAAATCATTTTGGGATTAATTTTAGAGAAATAAAATACAAGTTTGCTATATGAAGCTAAAAGCAAAACGACTCAGTTGCTTGCATATTTACAAGACTCAAAGTCTCCTCTTGCTCACAAAGCTTAGCTTGTCCAGTCTCGTTAACTCCAACAAAAAGCAGCATTTAACCCCAGTTTGCATATTAATGCTTCCCAAATGCCTGAACTATTCATGCAAAATTTGAGATAAGCCAAAAAGCTTTTTTATTTGTATGATGCCAAGAGCATTATAGCTTTGTATATCTGCTCACTTCTTGTGACTCTTTTTTAAGCATCTAACAATCAGTCAATATTCATTTTGTATATCCACGAGAAAGAGACATAATATTAATTATTTGTAAAACTATGTTCGTATATAATTGCATCTTAGACCACAGTGTCATAATATCTCGACACATAAGTTCAAGTTATGAAGATTTTTGCTTTCTGACAAAAGCTAGAATAAAAGTACCCTGATATTTGAGGTATACAAAAAGATCAAGGAAAAAAAGTGTCCCCAAATGTACAAAGTGTGCATGCAGTAGATCAGAATTATGCTAGTTTAAAATTAGTTTCTTGAATTAGAAGTTCCAGACTTATAAAATCTAGTTGGAAGATGTATGCATTAAATCTCAGCTAGTTCTTACCTCCCAAGAATTTAAATCTATCCAAATAGTTATCTTCAGGATTTTTATTCCGCTATTCTTCATTACTGATTTAGATCTGTTTCTTAAATCATAGATAGTCATCTCGCTGCTACGGAATGTGCTGTTTTTATGAAGTTTGATTAGCTTGTTAATGTTAGTTTCAAAAGGCGAGGGTCTACGGAATAAAGGATTAATGCTAATAATAGAGTTAAAAGATAGAATAGTAAAGATAACAGGCATAAAATCTACGAGTTTAAGATCCCTCGATGAAGGCTAACCAATGCTTTCATTTGAATTTCCTTCCACGCTTTCATAGACGTGGAATCATGAATGGTAAGGAAAGTACTCCAGAAAGATGGGAAACTCAGTGAAATTCTTTCTGCTCTCTTCTTTTAGGAAATATTTGGTTTATTCTCTAAACATTTGGAGTGATCAGGCAGACAGACGACCAGCGTTTGGCGTATTGGTAAATTCAGAAACTCGAATCACGTTTAGCCTTTGGGCTTAATACACTAATGATTGACCTTGTGCTTGAGTTTGGTTTGTTACTAATTATTTTTTTGTTTTATTTTATCCATAAATTGCATTTTTAGGGGATTTTAGTTGATTCCCTTCCGGTGTGAGGTTACCAATAAATTTAGATGTTTAAAATAACACATTCCGGCCTCTTACGGTGATGGTAAATTTATGTTAACAATTATCCTTGATATATTCCTCAGTTGCTTTTGTTGTTGTTGTTGCTTGCAGTGGGAAATGGGCTTAAAATAATCAAGGTGTCGATTTTGTAGGAATGCTTTCATAGATGTAGATTTTGTTTTGTCAACCTTGCTAATCTCAACTACGTAAAATACTGACTTGAATTTGATTAATGTTTTCTTCAGTTGAGATCGCTTTAAACTCGATTATTATTATTTTTTAATACAAGATGATTTACTCTATGATCATGAATCAGAAAATAGGTATTCTTGAAACAAATTAATATTCATTTTTATTTTCTGATGATACAGAATCTCTCTCTCTCTCTCTCTCTCTCTCTCTCTCTCTCTCTCTCTCTCTCTCTCTTCTCTCTCTCTCTCTCGCTCTCGCTCTCTCGCTCTCGCTCTCGCTCTCTCTCCTCTCTTCTCTCCTCTCTCTCCTCTCTCTTCGTCTCTCGCTCTCTCTCTCTCTCTCGCTCTCTCTCTCTCTCTCTCTCTCTCTCTCTCTCTCTCTCGCTCTCTCTCTCCTCTCTCCTCTCTCTCTCTCTCTCTCTCTCTCTCTCTCTCTCTCTCTCTTCTCCTCTCTCTCTCTCTTCTCCTCTCTCTCTCTCTTCTTCTCTCTCTCTCTCCTCTCTCTCTCTCTCTCTCTCTCTCTCTCTCTCCTCTCCTCTCTCTCTCTCTCTCTCTCTCTATCTATATATATAATATATATAATATATATATATATATATATATATATATATATATTTTTTTTTTTTTTTTTTTTTTTTTTTTTTTTGTCTATCCATCTTTTACTTTCTTTCTTATCTTTGCTCCTTTACTCTCCCAGTCTCATTTGATAAATTACTAGTCTAATTTGTAAGCTATTCCTAACTCTCCCGCATGCAAATCTCTTAATTCAGTGGTGCGGGATGGCATTTCGTACATGTCATGTCCACTCTGATTTTAGTTTATTTTGTTGATACATAGATGGCTCCACGAGTGCTTAGTCACCAAGGAGTCAATTACTGGTGCTACTTATTTCACTTGTTTACCCTTTTCCTTGATTTCGGAAAGAATCTTCCTTATTTTTATTGGTAACGATATTGTTACGATATTATGATTATCATAATGTCAGTAATGATGATAACGATAACGATATTAACAGCATTAGAGAAAAGGTCGGAAGATTTAAGGAATAGGGAGACCTGGGGATGTCTCGTTAGGTATGGAAATTACCTCCTTGGTGTCTTAACACTTGTAGAGATGTCAGTTGAGAGTACCCGTCGCCACTGAGTTATATACTAGCAGTTTTAATCACTGATTGATAACACAAAACAATGATTTTTTTATGTTAATTTATATGTAAATTAGTAAACTATTTGTAAAAATCGCTGACTATATGTATCATTAAATAATAGTGTAATAATGAATCCACAGAATATAATATTGACATTCCTGAGCTTTCACTAACATTACCATTCTCTCTCCGCCACCCCTTCTCCCCTGTAGCATCTCCAGTCAGTCTCGGCTTGAGTAGCTTCTCTCCAAGTCTTACAAGTAGCGAAGACGAGGAAGAAGGGGCGAACCAGAAGGAAAATTCTCTCGGAGTGAGCGGCAGGTTGCGGAGGAGGTTGGGTGCTGTGGTGGAGGACGGAAATTCGGACGAGGAGGAGGAGGGCGTGGGGCGACTTGGCAGTTGCCGGAGCGACGTCGACGGCGGGAAGGCCATTGAGGGTCAGGAGGGTGCCAGCGATACCGACGATGTCCTGAACGGCCCCTGGAGAGCCAAGGACTTCGGCAAGGAGTACGAGCCCCTGAAGAGCGTCGAACTCTTGAGGAACCTCGAGAAGAATCTTAGTACATACCTACCCACGTATTCCATTGGGAGCGACACGGAGACCGGGGAACCGTGAGGTCTCCGCAGTCTAAAGTATCTCGTCTGAATCCCAATTGAAAAAAGTGGTGCATTTACTTCGCATTTGGCTAGAATGCATACATATCATGTCGAAGGACAGGTTGTGTTATAGTAATGCCATCATCTGGTATTTTATCTGGTTCTTGCATAATGTATATATCACATCATGAGGTCACACTCCATTTTATGTCCATATCTCTCATGTTAAATCTGCATCATCTTTAACTCTAGGATTGCTTTAAAAGGAGAACGAATGAAGCGAAGCATCTGCAGAGTAAATAACTAATTGCTTTGTTAGAGGCAAAGCTTTAGGGCATAAGACGTAAGTCAATGTGAAGAGCTTTATGCAGGTAATGTGATGATACATTATACTTTAGTCTCTTTACTGCTTTGCTTCCCTACATCCGCTGGAAGGACGTGTTGAATCTATACAGGGGAAAAAATCTCTTCATTTGTAGCACCGGGGAAAGGTTAGGTCTTTTTTCCTTCAGAATCCAGTCATTACTCATATATTTTGAGTTATTTTTTTGTCATTTTTTTATTTTATTTTTTCTTTTCATCTCGGTTTTATAATTTTCATTGTTTACGTATAGATGCTCTTTCATTGTACTTGGCAGATGTGCTGTGTGCAGTAGATAGTCTTCTCTACCAAAGATAAAAGTAGGGTTTGGGATTATAAGGTGTAAATTCTACCTTATTATTATGTGCTTTTTCGTTAGTCCAACTCGCCAGTGAACAGAAACCAACACGAACGCCATTGTAATTTGGGTGAAGCCTGTACTTCGAGGCTGTTGTTACCATGTTCGTGATGGAAGTTGTTTCTGTAATTCTTTAATTGTATTTTTTTTTAATGTTTTTGTGTAGGATATATTTTTTTTCGATAATTGTTGTAGAATTTCTATGATCTTATCTTTCCAAATGCTGCCCGACAAACTGCTGATTATTGGGAACTTTAATAAAATGATCAGGATGGATATTTTGGTTTTATTCCCTTAATTTTATTTGTGTGTAGAATGGATCACCACTCAAGGTTGTTGATGTAAGCCAGTGGTTCTCATATCTTATAAGTTAAAACAAATAACTATGAATATTATATTAAAAATCAAAGTATTAATATGCTTTAAAGGTATAAAATGATTGTATAAATATTATGCATTATTAAAATTTGTTCTAGAATGTTAGTCTCAAATAAGAGCACAAGGGTTCAAGAAGAAGCCTGAAAGGTTCAATTGACCGTACTGCACATGTTAAATCGAAATTGTTTGTACTGAAGGGGAGTAGAATTAAATAATATAGGGGTTTTAATGAGCATAACAGGCGGAAACT
>NC_051403.1:25068701-25071201 GCF_015228065.2 Penaeus monodon
TCAACATCAAGGTGTGGACCCACCTCCGCCGCGGCCAGCAGTTCCTCGCCCTGTGCCAGGGACACCTCGGGCCAACGCTGAAGGGCTCGGCGTTCCTGGACGTCACCGAGACCGCCGGGATCGACTGCCTCCGCGGGGGACGCTACCTGACGGAGAACGGCACGAGCTCCCACGCCCTGATGGATCGTCTGGAGTGGAATGAGGGTCACGAGCGGCCAGGGCGAAAGGGCCTGGTGGCTGGCTGGAGTTTCAGGAAGGCGGAGGACGAGACCCTGTTCGGCATAGCGCTAGGGGAGTGTCATATCAAGTTCTGCTGCCCTTTCGGCGAGGTCGTGTCCGGTATGTCCATCGTTGAGGACATTGCCTACAACCGCACGGTGAGGGACGTGACCATTGTGGAGGTGGGGACGGCAGTGCGCGACTTTGCGACGAATTGAAACAGGTGGCCGAAGTGTTTGGGATCAGCGGCTATGGGAAGGAAAGAAAAGCGTGGCTTCCTGTGTCTTCTTTTTATTGTTGGTATTTTCCCATTTATGATATAGTGATTTCATGAGTGAATTTATTTTAAACTTTTTATCTTTTTTTTTATTATTATTTTTTTAAGCTCAGTTTTCTCTTTTGCATTGCATTAGCTTTATGGTTAGTGTTAATATATAAGTTTTATACGGTATATATATACAGAAATGAGATCTGTCTGCCTACAAAGTGACTTAATTCAGATTATTTAATTTTCAGATACAGATTTAAATATAACAAATAAACTTATATAATAATCTTCTTTTGATTTTTTTCCTGCCCTTAAGGCAGAGAAAGGTTGAGAAAACTTAATACAATATTTTCCTTCCATAAGTAAGGGTGAATATATATATATATATATATATATATATATATATACATATATATTTATACACACATACACGCGCGCGCGCGCGTGTAAATATTTTAATCTTTATTTAAGACTAACACATTTTGTTTTGCTCACATTAATATTATGGTCGTTTAAGGAGTGTCACCTTCCCTTGTTAATTTTAACATTCAACTTCTTAATCTGGATCAACAATTGTATTCAAAATTTTAATCACCAAAAAAAAAAAAAAAAAATGATCGGAATTAGGCCTATCTAATTCACGATCGGATAAGGTTTTCACATACTAAATAGTTGGTAAAAAAATCAGTACTTGAAACAATAAAACACCTGGGAAAAGACAGTAACATACTCGTGGCTTGGGATGTGGCCCTTATGCAACAGCCGCAAAAGGCACGTCCTCCCCCAGTGAGCAGCAGCGGGTGACTGACTACGAAAGGCTGGTCTGGGACACTTTTGCAATCCATTTTCTAATACTTTTATTTGTTCAGTTTATCTATTTATTTGTTTATATGTTTTGATTTATCAATCTGTTTATTCATTTATTTATTCGATTTCATTTATTCATTTAACCTATTTACTTTTTTCCTTTTTCTCCTTCTTTATTTACTAGTGTGCACTTATGAAAAGGAACAAAGCATAGATGTAAGTGTGAACTGCTCCCGTGTTCATAAAAGATACATTCAGAAGTCTATAATAGCACATGATATGAGAGAGAGAAAAAAATCAAAGTCCAAAAGAAAACGAAATCAAATATCAAACTACTCACCACACGCACACGCACACACACACACACACACACACGCACACACACACACGCACACGCACACGCACACGCACACCACACACACACACACACACACACACACACACACACACACACACACACACACACACACACACACACACACACACACACACACACACATACACACACACACACACGCACACACACTCACAAAAAAGCAAGGCAAACCCAGCAGCCTTTAACCTCAGTTCAGATCCGTTGCCAAAAGGACTAAGTCACACACACGCAAGTTCATCGACAGCATCATCTGGACGCTGAGGAAGCGACCCACCACGCCCTTGGGCTGGGTCAGCACGACCCTGCCATTGACCGAGTATGGGGGTGAGTTGCCGAAGAGGTCAAAGGTCGAGAAGTTTCCGTCTGACCTCATTTCGTGGCCCACGCGAATCTGGGTTGGTTAGGGCGAGTGGGTGGGTGGGTTAGTGGGGAGGTGGGTATTAGGTGGGTGAGTTAGTTGGTAGGTGGGTCAGTGGGCAGGTGGGCCAGTGGGTTATTGGGTGGGTGGGTGAGCGGGAAGAAGGGAAATGGAAGAGAGAAAAAATATAGTTATTAATTAATTTAAAAGAGTAATGAAAAGGCGAATATGAAATACTTAAGCTTAGCCCAGATCCAAGATACATTGTTGCTCAACACTGTATCTGAAACAGTAAAATGTCTCGAAAATGCTGCGAAACAGTTGCGAGACAAGATTTCATGCCCACGTCCAAACCAAGATAATTTGTTGCGCAGTAATCACGAAACAGAGTATCTGAAAAGTTGAGCAACAATCCACATTTGTTTCGCAGCTGTTGCTCAAGAGGTCCGAGACATGATTTTAAGTGTTTCAG
>NC_051403.1:25076201-25078701 GCF_015228065.2 Penaeus monodon
TCGTCTGTGGCAGAATATTATTTTCAAAATTCCGTTAAGTACTTTCCTTTCCATCTTACACAGGCCTTGATTATAGTCGTTCCTTACTACTACAGTCTCAACCCATTATTAGTTTTAGTGCGTTTTTAGAGAGAGAGAGAGAGAGAGAGAGAGAGAGAGAGAGAGAGAGAGAGAGAGAGAGAGAGAGAGAGAGAGAGAGAGAGAGAGAGAGAGAGAGAGAATAGAGAATAGAGAGAGAGAGAGAGAGAGAGAGAGAGAGAGAGAGAGAGAGAGAGAGAGAGAGAATGCACATGACTATGGTTGCAAAAAGAGAAAGAAAAAGAAAGAAAGAAGAAAAGAAAAAAAAAACGAAAAGAAAAAGAAAAGAAATGAAAAGGAAAGACAGAAAGAGAAAGAGAAAGAAAAAGAAAAAAGAAAAAGGAAAAAAGGAAAAAGGAAAAAGGAAAAAGAAAAAAGGGAAAAGAGAAGAGAGAAGAGAGAAGAGAGAAGAGAGAAGAGAGAAGAGAGAAGAGAGGAGAGAAGAAAGAAGAGAGAAGAAAGAAAAACAGGGATCAAGGTCGAAATACATAATTAGATAAACGACCCATTAAAGAAACGTGAGAGGGAATCCGGAATCGCAAAAGACCGTAAACGTAAACCTCATGAACTGAATTGCCTCTTAGCTTAATGGAGGGACAACCATTGTCTTCGTGGTGGCGCCAAATGGGAATTAAGAAAAGAAAAAAGGAGCCTTAATGAATTTGATTTATCCCAATACTCTTTTTCTCTACTTTTTTAACTCGATTTTTTTTTTCTCTCTCTCTTGTTCTTTAATCGCTATTCTTAAAAAATTTAAGCACTTTGCCAGACCGGATTTAGTTCATTCGTCTTAATCTAAAATCAAAATTGCCATTCAGCAGATTGGTAGCGTTTTTGCGGGGGGGGGGGGGGGATTCAAGTGTTTACCTCTGAATCGGAAACTTCTGGCGACAGACGCAATTATTTGGAGAATTGCGATTTCCACACAGGAGAATGATTTTACCCCTCTGCTTTATGGGATAGGCTGACTGCACAAGCTACGCTAAGAATTTTAGAACATTGAAATATTACTTAGTAAGAGGTCTGTCGCCACCCACCATAGCCTGTCACTTGTCTGTCACCGCCCACCATAGCCTGTCTTTACTAGCCTGTCACTTGTCTGTCACCGCCCACCATAACCTGTCTTTACTAGCCTGTCACTTGTCTGTCACCGCCCACCATAGCCTGTCTTTACTAGCCTGTCACTTGTCTGTCACCGCCCACCATAGCCTGTCTTTACTAGCCTGTCACTTGTCTGTCACCGCCCACCATAGCCTGTCTTTACTAGCCTGTCACTTGTCTGTCACCGCCCACCATAGCCTGTCTTTACTAGCCTGTCACTTGTCTGTCACCGCCCACCATAGCCTGTCTTTACTAGCCTGTCACTTGTCTGTCACCGTCCACCATAACCTGTCTTTGCTAGCCTGTCACTTGTCTGTCACCGCTCACCATAACCTGTCTTTACTAGCTTGTCACTTGTCTGTCACCGCTCACCATAGCCTGTCTTTACTAGCCTGTCACTTGTCTGTCACCGCCCACCATAGCCTGTCTTTGCTAGCCTGTCACCGCCCACCATAGCCTGTCTTTGCTAGCCTGTCACCGCCCACCATAACCTGTCTTTGCTAGCCTGTCACCGCCCACCATAGCCTGTCTTTACTAGCCTTCACCGCCCACCATAGCCTGTCTTTACTAGCCTGTCACTTGTCTGTCACCGCCCACCATAGCCTGTCTTTACTAGCCTGTCACTTGTCTGTCACCGCCCACCTTAGCCTGTCTTTACTAGCCTGTCACTTGTCTGTCACCGCCCACCATAACCTGTCTTTACTAGCCTGTCACTTGTCTGTCACCGCCCACCATAGCCTGTCTTTACTAGCCTGTCACTTGTCTGTCACCGCCCACCATAGCCTGTCTTTACTAGCCTGTCACTTGTCTGTCACCGCCCACCATAGCCTGTCTTTACTAGCCTGTCACTTGTCTGTCACCGCCCACCATAGCCTGTCTTTACTAGCCTGTCACTTGTCTGTCACCGCCCACCATAGCCTGTCTTTACTAGCCTGTCACTTGTCTGTCACCGCCCACCTTAGCCTGTCTTTACTAGCCTGTCACTTGTCTGTCACCGCCCACCATAGCCTGTCTTTACTAGCCTGTCATGAATAAGGAATACACATAGAAACATGGCTAGTTACGGCTAGTAAGAAAATCTAACGCAAGTGACTATTGTTTGCTTCTGTCCAATTTAGCCACCTTTGACCAGTCATCACTATTTACTTATATGCATTGGCAATCCATCTATCTATGAATCCATTCCTATCCATCTATCTATAAACACCAATCAATCTACCTAAATATCAAACAATCTATCTATAAATATAAATCAATCTATCTGTAAATACCAATCAATCTATCTAGAAATCACTCCACACGTGCCTGGAAACAGCGACCA
>NC_051403.1:25083701-25088701 GCF_015228065.2 Penaeus monodon
GACCTGCAAAACGCGCTTCGAAGCCCCGAGATCTGCCATCCACCACGGGTCGGCTTCGGGGTCGGAGGTAAAGCACTGAAGGATATTGCTCCCTATGAAGCCATTCACTGCATTTCCTGTGTCGGATCCTGCGCTGGTGGATGAGGCGGATGTGGACACTGGGAGAATCCTGAGAGAGTTCGCGGCTACTGAAGCGAAGCAGGAGTCGAACGCGAGGGCATCTGGGTCCTCGCTACCAACCCAGCCATAGAACATTCGCTGCTCATATAGGTAACACTCTGAACCTATGAGTGGATGTTATGGCGAAACTTCAGCATAATAACAAATTCTAAAAAAATAGGACTTGCTGGGTACATTCTTACTAAGGATTTATAGTTTTGAAATGAACAAATTGGAATAATTCGCCCGAGACATTTTGAAAGGGGCTCCAATCACTTCAGCGTAAGGTCAAAGGCAGTGGTTGATTTACATGGAAAGTTGAGCAGACTAACGACCGTATTATCAAAATATATAGACAAACGCCGAGAGTCCTTTATACTTTGCTACTTTAACAAGCAACTATTTTCCCTCTCTTGGCTGGTATGTTATGAGTGAGAGTTTGTGGGTCTGGCTTAACGATGGAGTTGCAGGCTCTTTAGGGGCCTTCTTTCTGATTTTTTTTATGTTCTTTTTTTAACTGTTTTATTATTGTTGTTATTACCATGCTTGTTGTTGTTGTTATTGAAGAACATAACTTTGATACTTGGTGGTCAGAAAACAAAATTTTGGAATTTGATAGTACAAAATAAGTCTCTCTCTCTCTCTCTCTCTCTCTCTCTCTCTCTCTCTCTCTCTCTCTCTCTCTCTCTCTCTCTCTCTCTCTCTCTCTCTCTCTCTTTCTCTCCAGCGTTTTTTTTTCTTCTAATTCTGCCAAACTACACACTAAACATTAAGTATACTTAGCACCATCAGCTGAGCTTATATGACACTATTATCTAATAATATTTAATCACTATTCTTCCTGCTCCGTGGTCTTACATTTTTCATGATTCCCGAATATTTGTCTTTTGTGGAAACGTGGTAGATCTTCCATTTAAAGTCTTTGATCATAATATATTACTGTCTGGCTCTGTATTAGGGATCCAAAAAGGAAAATAAATCCTGTGAGATACATTTTTTTTTGTTCATGCAGTGGCAAAGGCTAAAATAATAATAATAATAATAATAAGATAATAATAATGATAATGATAATAATAATAACGATAATAATAATGATAATACTACTACTACTACTACTACTACTAATAATAATAATAAAATTGTAATAATATTAAAGTAGAAAGTTAGTTCCAGGGAAAACTACCTTATGTATACAGGCCTATGTACATACTGTTGCAGAATGTTTCTACTTTCCTGTTACATGGAAGACAAAATGTTCCTCGTCTAAGGCAAATAAGAATCTAAAACAGGTTGATCGTTTATCCAAAACGAAGAAATCTACATGACAATCACAAAAAATTGCGATAAGAAAATAGATAGCAAATATTTCTTTAACAAAAGCTATGAGAAGGTACGGGCCAGACTCACTAACGCACTTCCGTTGGTAAACTCGCTGGTAACTATTATTACGATCGTAACCAGACAGCAGTGGTATTCAACGTACGATCTATTACGGTCGTAAATTTACAGGTGGACAGAACGCTCGTCCACTGCTAACTGCAGGGAAGACAATCCCACGTTATCTAGTCCGAAATTTCATCATTTATGCAAAGTTTTCGGTTCATTTCTATGATTCGAAAATGACGAGCATAAATCATGGTATGAGCACGGCGAGGAAATGTAAAGTTCATGTGAAACTAACGAGAATGATGTCCATACAATTACAAATAGGTATAGGACTACAGTAGTATTTAATTGATAGAAGGAATCGATAGATCAGTGAACTCTGTATAGCGCTTTTCTTTTCTGACAGAGTTACCACAAAATTTGTGTATATATGCGTGCACACACACACAACACACACACACACACACACACGCACACACACACACACACACACACACACACACACACACACACACACACACACACACACACACACACACACACACAGTGTGTGTGTGTGTGTGTGTGTGTGTGTGTGTGTGTGTATATATGTAAATATATATATATATATATATATATATATATATATATATATATATCTATATATATATATATATATATATATATATATATATATATGTACATATTTGTATATGTGTATATATGTGTGTATGTGTATGTATATGTATATATACGTATATATTATATATATTTATACACACATTTATTGAAATACAAAACACTAGAGGGAAAATTACACAATGCAATGAAAAAGACCGATGTGCTAAATGTAAACTTAATCATAAACTATAACTATGCACAAAAAAGTAACAAAGTATCAAGAAAATATGTCAGAGAATTGGAGTTTCAATAGTCGGACAGAAAAAAAAACAAAGAAAAATAAAGATAACAGGGAAAGGACACAAAAAGTTGTGCTGATAGTGTTGAATATTGAAAGCGATTCTCACGCACATTTCCAGACATTGATAATTCCATGTTGGAAAGAAGAAGAAAATGAAGAAAAAAACGAAATGTTTCTTACTGGATATTGGTCATCAGTGTCTCCAGCGCTGAGCGTCCAGTCTATGTATAATAGTAATAATAATAATAATAATAATAATAATAATAACAATTATGATGATGATGATGATGATGATGATGATGAGGATGATGATGATGATGATGATGATGATGATGATGATGATGATGATGATGATGATGATGATGATGACGATGATGACGATGATGATGATGATTATTGTTATTATTATTATTGTTATTATTATTATTATTATTATTATTATTATTATTATTATTATTATTATTATTATTATTATTATTATTATCATTATTGTTATCATTATTATTATTATTATTATTATTATTATTATTATTATTATGTTGTGTAAGCGTCAGATAGAAGTTTTGAAATCGCTTGAATGCTTGTCAGGTTAACTTCAACGAAACACATACAATATATTGGACGTTAGTTGTCTGGCCGAGTTATCAAGTGTTTTAAGCATATATTGTTTCTGGGTTTCACAGCCATGACAAGTGAGGCTTTGTTCTCTCTTTGTTTTATTTATGAGTGTTAGATTGATAGGACACCGTGAAAAAAAACACATTAATTATTTGGCCTTTTGGCTCATGGTCCTCCCTCCTAAATATAACTCGTATTCTTGGTGAGGCATAAATAACCTGGCCTGGAACTGACTGATGCTCAAACTAAAGTGAACTACAGACACGACATATGTAAGGTTTGAGTGAATGGTGAGCCGGGATGATGACAATATGGTCATCTACAAACCTCTGTGAAGTTAATGGGTAAAGAAGTAGGTCGGGCGGAATATGGCAGGCAACAGGCCTATGGGAATTAGCTTTCTAAGACTCAGTGTCCGAAGCAGAAGACAGCAATTTGCCTATTAGTGTCACAGTCATGCGTGGCGTGTAAATACGAAAATCTGACCTCTGCTCAAGTAAAATTACCTCCATACGTTTTCGTCTGTAATGAAAAAAAGAAAATCACATGCTCATCTGCAGTGTTATCTATACCCTCATTATCACAGATTAGAATGAACATTGGAGCCACCACTATATAGAGCCTATTTCTCTATAGAGTAATAGATGTCAAACCATCGAACCATAGAATAATTCCTCTTCCATTGATAAATATATCTTTTCCAATTTGCCAACAGTTTATATCCATAAGTCCAAGTCCCACAAACACACATTTTATCTTGCTTTTCTGCCTGACATGCATAGTCTTTGGTGAAGTGTAAACATCTTGTCTACATATCTAATATATCCTTTGAAATGTTTTTACTTGCAGCCAAATATAATTTTCACATCAAAAGCAAATTATACGAATAGAAGTTTCGTTATTTTTAAGAGAAAAAAAAACATAACTAAATCATTCATAGCACAAACTCTCTTGCTTTTTCCCGTTGTTAAGGGAAAGTTAAGGGTCTGCATATTTACTAATGCAGTAAGTTGAGGGTTGCTTCTCTAAGAGTAGCGAATGAGAATGTTTTGAGGGACCCCTGCCGTTTTAATATTACGAATTGTTAGTCTGCTCGTTCGTTCGTTCGTCCACTCCTTTGCAATCCAGTCATTACTAGTGGTACGTGAAAATAAGAAAAAAAAGGAAGGCAAGAACAAGAAAACACACGAATATGCCAAAGGCCTTTTCGCTGTATTGCCTTCGTTGTTCTTTTTGCAATATGTTCAACATGCATTCTACACGTGAAAATCTATGCAGGATATTTGATCTTCCCTCAAATCTTTAATTTCAAGGTCCAAGACTTCCCGGTTTGTTATCCATTTAAACTACTGGCTGCTTGCAATCATATATAAAACAAAACACAGGCAGAGTTTAGTAAGACAAAATTTAGTAATAATAATAATAACTACCTCGTAATATTTAGCAGAAACTACCAGTGTAGATATAGAAGACCAATTACAGAAGGTAAAAATAAACGGAAAGATACTGCTCGCCTACCTGCAGCACAAGCCAAATTACAACACTGCTGTTCATTACATTTCTGAACACAAGCGAAGCGGTAAGTCACATCCGGGTAGCTGATGTTACCCACGAGAGAGTTCGAGACCTCGGCCGGGACCGTTGGCGGCAACTGCGAGCATTTATT
This sequence comes from Penaeus monodon, assembly GCF_015228065.2. Lineage (NCBI taxonomy): Eukaryota > Metazoa > Arthropoda > Malacostraca > Decapoda > Penaeidae > Penaeus > Penaeus monodon. The sequence continues at coordinate 25,088,432 of NC_051403.1, forward strand.
TAATCATTATTGTACTTAGGATTTTCATTATTGTTGCTCTCCTGCCCTACAAAATGAGGATATATGCATACGTATATTAGTGTTATACTTTCATACATATATATATATATTTTTTTTTTGGCTTTTTGTCCTGTACAACAAAATGGGGACAAGCATATGTTAAAATCCATATTATTATTGTACTTGCATTATTATATTTTCATTATTGTTGCCCTGCACTACAAAATAGAGACAAACATATACATACGTTAGTGACCATAAAGTGAGATG
>NC_051403.1:25093701-25101201 GCF_015228065.2 Penaeus monodon
TATAAGGAGCCACACTGAAAAATTCTAGAATCATTCCACCAAAGGTGTGAGTGCAGGTCAAAACATAGCTAAGTAAGAAAGAGAAGATAGAAAATCATCAGCTAGACGGTCAACTTGGATCAAATTTAATTGAACTGAGATTCATAGAACTTCAAGTAACTCTTGCAGGTTGATAAAAATCAGGTAAAAACTTATAGATCGGATGTAGATTATCGGTTACAATCTTGTATATGACTGAAAGAACCCGATATCCCAATGATGCACAGTGTCCAAATTTAAGTCAGATAGGAGAAACTGCCAGGGCCATATTCCTAATCTGCAGTTCAGATGTAAGATTTTGATCAAGGGTTACACCTTAGAGTTTTAGATTATCCACTGAAGTGATTAAGACCATTAATCAGCACGCTTGGATGCTGAGGCAACTGCGTTCTAGACTGACCGACAATCATTTGGACTTGGTAGGATTTAATTTCATACCCCACCGAGGGCACCGCGTTTGAATTATCATCAGGTCTAGAATGAGACTGTCAGCTACTATTTCCCTGGTTGGCGGAGAAGGAATATCAGCAGAGAAGTGTCATCAGAATATGCCTACATTTTACTAACAGTGCCGGACCACATATCGCTTGTATATAAAGTGAAGAGCAAAGGGCCAAGAACACTACCCTGAGGAACCCCAGAAGACACACGGGAATACGAGCTAAAACTACCATCAAAATGAACATGCTGTTGTCTACCAGTCAAAAATTCAGTTAAAATACTAAAATCCTTACCACCAACAGACTGCAACTTAAAAATCAAAGCCTTGTGATTAAGCAATGCATCACTGCAGCCGAGTCCCTTTCTAAAACCAAACCGAGTCTCTGTAAGAAACGGTTTCAAATATACAGAAAGGCGTTTAACCAGCAAACGTTCAAAAACCTTAGATGAAAATGATATAATTAAAATGGGACTCAAGTTAGTAGGTGAAGACTGTAGTGGGCCCTTGGGAATTGGGGTAACATTTCCAAAGCGCCAGTACTCTGAAAATGACCCTTGCCGAACTATAAAGCAGAATATTACAGTAATTTAGGGGCTAATTAGCCATTTATTCTGTTTACAATCAAAGGAAACAAACCATTAGGATCTACTCCACCTTATTCGCCTAAGTATTATAACAGATACTTGATTTCAGAGGACCTGAAGGCAAATTAATTAAAGCATGGTAATAAGTGACATGAAAGAGGAAGTTCAATATCTAAACTTTGTTTTAAATTTAAACATTCCGCTAAGAAGGTAACTTTCTCAGTTGGACTATATGTAACACTGCTTCATTAAAGGAGGAATGGAGGACTCAACACCAAACAGAGATGCTTTAAGCATTGACCACTATTTATGAGGCCACACTACTTCCGAGAGAACTTTTTTCAAATGAGCATCATATTCGCATTTAGCATTATGCATTAGCTGCTGTATTTCGCATGGCAACATAATTCTCCCAACAAGGACGAGTGCGATTAGCAAACCAGAGAGTGTAAGCAGTATGTTTATCCCTATAAGCCTGGTGACATGTTTTATCATGTGAACAAGATTTAAAAGTTTTGTTGGGCACAAACCTCGTTATGATGGCCAATAATAACAAATTCAGATCATTAGCAGAACAAGGATCATTATAAACATCTTGCCAACAATGATAACAATGGTAAACACCACCCCAATTAATTCTAGACTTTCAGAAGACATCTAATTAGGGTAAAATGTGGTATTGGAAAGTCCAGTTGGATCTTACAAGTTAGACTACGGTGACCGGAAGAACCAATTGGCGTATTGGGCTCTACAGTAATTACTCCTCTCACATCAGTTAATAAAAAAGTTAAAAAATACAATTTTTGTGCGTTGCCTCACGGACGAACTGCTCACACCCAACCACATCTGAGAAATCTAAAGCAGAAATGCCATGTCGGTCAGTTGGGGACACAGAATTCATCCAGTAAACTCACCTATAAAGATACAGCACCTCTCATTCTCTTGAATGGAAATGCGCGAAGTCGGTAAACAATCATAAATGTTGTCACTGGAACTGGGAATTCTGATTTACTAAAAATGTAGTAATTACTAAAATGACTACACACTTTCACAACTATATATCCATGACAACGTAAACAACAAGGGTTTATTAAAATTAGGTAAAAGCAACTCTGAGGTGTACACTATATCTGGAACCAGAGTTTAAGCACTTCAAATAATGTTAAATTTTGTTGAAATAACTGCAGGTTCATTCAAATTCCCATGAAATCCACGAATATGATTAAAAAAGGAAGTTGCAATACCTTGGACAACAAAACAATAATTCCACATAAAAACAGCAAGACCATGGATTTGAGAAAGAACTCAGATATAAAAAAAATCCAGAGATTCTTAGCACCATCTGACCACTGACGGCCTGCTGGGGCCTGGGGGCCATGGCTAAATCGACATTCACGACTGTAATACAATGTGAAAGTAAGACAGAAAATTTAAGAAAGTAAGGAGAACAAGAAATGCAGGGCCGTGTCTTCCTCCAGCAGGGAGGTGGCTGAATTCTGGAATGCTGGGGACATAACTAAGGCTACGCTTCAGAGGGTCCACTCCAAGGATACGTTGGTAGCGAAACTGCTCATCCGCCTTTGCTAGGGATGCCTACAGCCCTTATGATGGGATCACTCAACGCTTATTGGGTCAGACAATAACCAGTGGTGCTCAAGTGAGAAGAATTAAGGGGCATTTCCTCCACAACCTCATTCGCTCATAGACCTTTGGCAAGCAAGGTTTTGCTGAGATGTACCGCTCAGCACGGTATACACACACACTCACACACACACACACACACACATACATACATACATACATACATACATATATATATATATATATATATATATATATATATATATATATATATATATATATATATATATATATATATATATATATATATATATATATATATATATATATATCTTTTAAAGGAATAAATATGTATGTATATATGTATACATATATATATATATATATATATATATATATATATATATATATATATTATATGTATATATATATGTATATATAATATAATATATATATATATATATATATATATATATATATATATATATATATATATGTGTTGTGTGTGTGTGTGTGTGTGTGTGTGTGTGTGTGTGTGTGTGTGTGTGTATGTGTGTGTGTGTGTGTGTATACATATACATATACATATACATATATATATATATATATATATATATATATATATATATATATATATATATATATATATATATATATATATATATATATACACGTATATATACATACATATATATATATATATATATATATATATATATATATATATATATATATATATATATATATATATATATATATATATATATACACACATACATACATACATATAAAGGAAAACAGCCACAGTCAGAAGTGAAAATAAATCGTGACGTTTCGAACTCTTCACGAGTTCCTTTTCAGACGAATAATAAACCAAAATGGATCACCATATATTTTCACTTCTAATTGTTGATATTTTCCTTTTCATCTTCGTGTACACATTACTGTGTTTGTGTTTGTGTCAATATATATATATATATATATATATATATATATATATATATATATATATATATATATATATATATATATATATATAAACACTTGGTGGTTGTCCATCGGTATCGATGAAGACCATCCATGTCATCCAGTAGAGAGGGAAATGGGGGAGGGGGAGGGGGGACTAGGGGTGGGTCGGTAGGTTAGAAGGTGATGACATAGAGGTCCCTCTGTGGATGCTCAGATGACTATACAGTCCAGTCTGTGCACGAAAGGTCAGCTGGCAGTGAGGGGGTCCTCATTCGGTAGACCCTTTGCCCGAGATTTCCTGGCCTGTCTCTTCTGTTCTGCGGCAGCGGTCCTGTTGGAATCACACAGTTTAGCGCCTCTGTGTACAGCAGAGCGCCAGCTGGCTCAGTCCCGTGCGGCTTCCTCCCAGGAGTCTTTGAAGCGTTTCTTCTGGCTTCTTTGGGATCTCTTCTCTTGCTGTAGCTTGCCACAGAAGAGCCTTTTGGGCAGCTAATGATCTGGCATGCGAGCAACATGGTATGGACGTTGGTCTGCACTGACAGATACCTCAGTGTCTGGAATCCTGTCCTGCCACTTGATACAGCAATTTTCTAAGGCAAATTGGAAGTGTGGAAGTGGTTCAACCTCTTGGCGTGGCTTTGGTAAACCATCCAGGTTTTGCAGGGGCAGAGCAGCGTGGGGAGCACTGCTGCCCTGTAGACCTTCAGCTTGGTCTTCAGGCTGATGCCCCTTCTTTTCCAAACTCTGGCAGGTAGTACGCCGAAGGTAAGTGAATCGATCCACTACAGTGAGTCTCTGACTATTGGCTGTGATGTTGCGCATAACGTAAGGCTTTCATGGGGCAGGCTAATGCAGGACTTCTGTTTTCTTTGTGAGGCCGAAGTCACTGCAGGCAGTAATGAACTTGTTCAGACTGAGCTGCATATTGGCTTCAGATCTGGCATTGAGGGTACAATCATCAGCAAAGAGGAAATCTCTGGTGTTGTCTGTCATGACCTTGGTTTTGGCTTGGAGGTTAAACAGCTTGCCATCTGTACGGTATTTGATGCCGATTCTAACGTCGCCGTCTCTGAAGCCGTCGGTCAGCATTGCAAATTTCATGAAGACACGCACACACACACAACCTCCTTAATTTGGTGGTGCAGGTGCTCCGCCATGCCGTTGGCAGTGGGATAGTCTGCGGTCTGGAGCAGTGGCAATGTTCAAGTGGTGATAATCACTACAAGGATGCCGTCCTTCTTCCATATTAGCTGCAAGGGGGACGCTCATTGGCTGTTGGAAGGGTGTATGATTTCAAACTCCTTTTTGTGCTCAAACTCCGCTTCGGCGGTGCGGAAACGGTCGGGCGCGAGGTGCCTGCAACGGGTGTAGCCTGGGAATCCAGTCATGACGATGTGTTGCATGACAGTGTCGGGCGGAGTTGCAACTTTGATGAGTTACGTCAGTACTGGGAACTCAAGAAAGATGTCCTGATAAGTACACTGGCTGAGGAGCACTGTGTAGATGAGGGGCACGCATACAAAGGTCAATTAGACATAGTTGCAGGCCCCTGACTGGTGTATGCACCAACCAGAAGTACCCATGCCAACTTCGAGTGGGAAGCGCCACTGAAAAGGAGAGTCATGGAATGTTTACTGTAGATGTTGTCGGGCTCCAGCTTGGGGGGAGCAGGCAGGTGCTTGTCCTTGTGAGATGTGGAGATGAGGCTGACTTCCGCTCCTGTGTCAACCAGAATCCGTAGGTGGGAGTTGTTATCACAGACTTTGAGCAGGTGTCATCTATTGGTTCTCTCGGTGACCATTTCCCGGCCAGGAGCAAGGGAATTGCACTAATGTGCCCTGGTACCAAATCTGGAATGGAAGGAACAGTAGATACCTGGATTCGGGGAGCGGCGGCGGATGTAGGTTTGACGGTATTGAGGTGCATAGTCTCTTCCATGATCACAGTTGGCATGGGGTGATGTAGGACTACGGTGGCAGAACCTGGGGTTTGGAGAATGGCCGCGGGCTGAGAGCCGTCGAACGGTAGTCGTAAGTTCGGCGACCTGTGTCGCAAGGGACTCCAGGGTTACAGGGGGAACAGTGGACACAGCCGAGACTTGTGCAGTAGGCTGAACAGCCAGGATTTTGCCGATTTTCAAGGCTAGTTGTTTGATTGGGAGGTATGATGCCAGCAGGACAGACACACACACACACACACACACACACACATATAACAAGTGCATATGATATGCACGCACACATACATGTTCCCACACCATTTACTAACAAGTTATTATTTACACAGTCTCCTCGACTCACTGCTCACGCACCAGGGCATCCACTTTCGTAATTGAATAAACCAGTCCTCCCCAAGCTCCTAAAAGCTTAATCATTCTTCTGCCTAAATCTAAAACACTGACAAATACCGAGCCATTACCCTGATCTTCATGCATGCACCTGAAATTATACCTTCGACTGCATGGACATGATGTGCTGTAAAGTGCTTGGTAAACTTACATGTAAAATGCATTTATTCATCTAGACATGATATTGAAACCTGAAATGTCATGGCCAACTCAAATGGCTATTTTTGTTAGTCAAGAAAAGTTTTAACTTTGATTGAAATATAACAATGTAATTGATCTTGTAATTAATGTTTATTTAAAAGTATTTGAACTTGGGACGCCTCCAGGGCGACGTACTTACTCCTATGGTATTCATCGTTTTAATGGTTTACTTGAAGATGATAATTCATTCCCTTATTCATTTACTGATTTTGTTTGCACTGGGTCCTCACCTTACGAATGCAACAAATTCTTTATATATTCTCAGCAAAGGCTATGGAATATGACTTGATAATATCGTTGAAGATTGGCACCCAATCTTTACTTATTACCATTGGTGATTTCCCCCCAAAGGTATCTCGAGTTCATCATAATACTAATGCTGAAACAATGTGAATGCTACATTAACGGATCCTGATAATCTGGCAACAAGGAGGTGCACTTTTGTCATGTAGAAAGACAATAGTTTCCAACACCGGGTTTGTAGGAGAGATCATGACGGGGTATAACACTGTGCAAACCGATCTGGCAGGTATACTCTGAACTACATAATACCATATTAAATCAAGGCTCAAGAGTCATTATCTACATTGCACAGAATGCTCTTTGGGTTCTGAACACTTTGCATAAAGAAAATTTGGAAAGGTCGTCACAATAAAAGTACCTCAAGCAAATTATAGGGGCCATTCTAAATCTGTGTGGACACCCTTGCGTGTTGATCTCTCTAGCATAAGCAAAGGATAAGGATAAGGATGAACTACCTCTCAGTAGGACTTCACACATCATTAGAACTTCTTGGAAGGAGGACTCCACTTAGCTGACAGATTCTCAAAGGCCTAGACACTTCAACAAAATAAATTCATCCATGGCTTAAGACAAGAACAAGACAAGGTGATGCTGTGGCCACAAGAATCAAGCTTAGATGCAAATTATATTGGCAGGTCGTTTTAGGAAACTAAGTTTAAAAAAGACCGTTTATGCATTACATCTCAAAGTAGCACGTTATGAAGAAAATTTGAGCCAGCTTAAGGTACGTAGAACTATAGGACTATTTCATATCTGGTGTATTAGAGAATATTGGTTACTTGTCACTCCCTCAATTCGAAGTGTATTGTTAGCTGGCTATGCATTAAATGAAATGTGGAATAATGCGTCTCCACGTCAAATGTGAGTAGGTGAAGGACAATGCAATTATTTTTCTTGTTAACTTATGTACTACAGGGTATAATAATGTTATAACCCCTCTCTCCTTCTCTCTCTCTCTCTCTTTCTCTTTCTCTCTCTCTCTCTCTCTTTCTCTCTCTCTCTCTCTTTCTCTCTCTCTCTCTTTCTCTAAGTAT
>NC_051403.1:25116308-25118808 GCF_015228065.2 Penaeus monodon
ATTGCTATTGCCAAAAACGCCACAGTTACTCTCAATAACATCTGGAAAGAAGGAAGCATTACCTTAAGGACAAAGCTGAGGTTATTGAACTCATTAATTTTCCCAATTGCGTCATATGGTTCTGAGTGTTGGGTGCCGAAGATAGACAAGAATAGTTTTGAACTGTGATGTTACAGACGAGTATTGCGTATTAGGTGGACAGAAAAGAAAACGAATGATGAAGCGCTGAGAAGAATAAATTGTATAGACCGGCTGTTGGATATCTTGAATAAAAGGAAGCTAAAGTATATTGGTCATGTGCTGAGAAGTGAAAGTCTTCAGAAAAACTTGCTGACAGGGATGGTGATAAGAAACAGGGGAAGAGGCAAACCGAAGACAAGACTGAGCGACAACATCAAAGATATTTGCGGGCTGTCGATGGTACAAGTGGAAAGAAAAGCATAAGATCGAGTTGAGTGGCAGAGGATGATGGAGAGGTCCACGGTCAAACATGAGCCTACCGTTATTGATGATGATCGCTCTCTGATTGGCTGGCCGGAGTGTATCAAGCCGTATCAAGTTGAAGGCAAACTCTTTGATACAAATTAAAAGATGTTTCAACAGGTTCCAACAATGTACGCGGGAAAGGCAAACATGTATCAAAGTGTTAGGGGTATCGGAAATGTTACAAAAAAGGCCTTATATTTGAGCCGCAACACAGAACACACACACACACATGTGCGCGCGTGTGTGCATGCTTGAATATCACATAACAGAAAATCAGAAGGTTTTGATATGGGGATCAACCACCATCATCCTTTGCTCTGAGTTTCGACCAGTTTTCATTATTTTGTTAATGTTCCATATTGACAGTAGTGCTAATATCTATTAATAAATATCAATAAATTCACATCAGGTAATATCCCCCCCCATGATGCCGCATTTAATTAGAAACGATGTCATAGAGGATATACTTTGGTCACAAAATATCTTCAACTGATGAATTTAATTAGCATTCACTGTACAAAGCGATTCTGAAATTCAATAAAAAACATGTTCCATTTTCAGACAAAAATTTGCACGTAAAGGAAATAATCTCGTTTAATATAATCTTTCTCGTGTTTGATCATTTTTTTTTGCCCCGGCTTTCCCAGGCTAATAATCTACGGTGAGGTAGACTATTACATATTTTATTGCAAGTAATGGTGGTGAAATATATACACGTATGTGTTTTCCCAACCTTATATAGGATCACATGCATTTTGTTCTGCTCATGTCAGAATCAAGGCCGTGAAAGCAGTGTTACTTTGCCTAGTTATTTTAGCATCCTAATTTCAGGATTACATTCTAAATCTTATATTACAAAAAGTACTACTAACTCTGATACGCGAAATCATCCTTGTAATACTACGGAAAGAAAGATCATGAAATAATAGTGACTTAATGCTTTGGGCCTTATGAAGGCAGGCAGGCGAGTGGGTAGGGGAGTGAGTAGATAGGCGAGTAGGGAAGTGGGATAGTGGGTAGGTGGGTTAGTGGATCGGTGGGCAAGTGAGTGGATAGGCGAGTAGGTAGGTGGGTTAGTGGGCCGGTGGGTGAGTGGGTAGGTGGGTTAGTGGGCCGGTGGGTGGATGGGCAAGTAATGCAATTACCGTATTAGAAAGCGGATTGAAAAGGTAGAACTACTGTAGCCTAAATGAATCTTATGCACGAACATTCATGGCATGAAATGAAGCAAAATTAATGCAAAAATCAATAAAAACAACAACAGGGGTTGTGTTTAATGATCTTCTCTGTTTGTTAAACAGTTTTATTATGTCATACCATTAGAATAATAATCTACTATTACAAGGCTTAACTAATGTTCTTTACTTCACATGTACAATATAAAAATGATAACGTTAACGTTGGTGTTGGTGATGAAGATGAAGATGAAGATGAAGATGAAGATGAAGATGAAGACGAAGTTGAAGTTGAAGTTGAAGTTGAAGTTGAAGTTGAAGTTGAAGTTGAAGTTGAAGTTGAAGTTGAAGTTGAAGTTGAAGTTGAAGTTGAAGTTGAAGTTGAAGTTGAAGATGAAGATGAAGATGAAGATGAAGATGAAGATGAAGACGAAGTTGAAGATGAAGTTGAAGTTGAAGATGAAGACGAAGTTGAAGATGAAGATGAAGATGAAGATGAAGATGATGATGATGATGATGGCGATGGCGATGGCGATGGCGATGACGATGACGATGACGATGGCGATAGCGATGGCGATCATAATGAAAATGAAAATGATTATGATAACGATGAAGATAATGGTGACGATGACGATGACAATAAAGATGACGATGATAAAAAAAAAAGAAATACCAGCTCTAACTTCAACATTTCCGAACTTGTCATTATAGATGCACATGAGGAACACCTCTCTCGTGGCTTCAATGTCACTGACGAGCCTAGGGAAGCGGAATAGCGTGTGGCTTGACAGCGGACCGGGCGTGACGCAGACCATGGGAGGCAAGCGTTGTCGTCAACA
>NC_051403.1:25136308-25138808 GCF_015228065.2 Penaeus monodon
AGAATCAATAATATGTCATCAAAACAACAAGTACCTTTTGTTGTTCCGCAAGGATCTATATCAGGTCCGACCTTCTTTATAATTTTCATAAATGATTTATCAATAATAGCCCATAACTGCCTTCTAGTGCAGTACGCAATTTCTTTATAGTGACTCAGTAAACAACTTGACATTAATAAGAAACACTCAACATATTATAATACAAGCAAAATTATATTTTGATACTAATGGCCTTAAACTAAATCCACATAAAACTCAATGTATATTCATCATAGGTAGTCGGAAGAACGTAGCTAGAATTCCCAGTGACACAACCATAGAATTTGAAGGCTGCTCTATCAAACCGAGCACTTCAGTGAATAATTATGACATTTGAACCACACGTTGACAAAATACATAGAAAAGTAGTGGGTACCTTGGTATATCTTAATCACATAAGAAACCATATCACTACTGAAACTAGAATCATGGTTGTGTGAACTCTGTTTAGGCATAATTAACTATTGTTCAAACATATGGGGTTCGACTAACAAAACCCAGATGCAAAAAGTACAAAAATTACAAAACTTTGCTGCCAGAGTAGCATTAGGTAATATCAGTAAACTTGATCACATCACCCCGCATATCAAAAAATTAAAATGGTTAAAAGTCCATTCTAAATGCAGCTATGACACATGTGTATTAATTTATAAATTCACTCATGGGAATTATCCGAAATGGTTAATGCCCTTGCAAACTGTAGGCAACACATCTGGTGTCCAGACACGTCAAGTAAATTAAAAGATTCAAATGTAACTATAAATGTATTTATGTAAAGAATGGAATAAAATGTTTTGATTTTGACTTTAAGTTTCTCTCTTTCTCTCTCTCTCTCTCTCTCTCTCTCTCTCTCTCTCTCTCTCCTCTCTCCTCTCTCTCCTCTCTCTCCTCTCTCTCTCTCTCTCTCTCTCCTCTCTCTCTCTCTCTCTCTCTCTCTCTCTCTCTCTCTCTCTCTCTCTCTCTCTCTCTCTCTCTCTCTCTCTCTCTCTCTCTCTCTCTCTCTCTCTCTCTCTCTCTCTCTCTCTCTCTCTCTCTCTCTCTCTCTCTTTCTTACCCTTTCATCCCTCGCTGCCCCTTTCCAAACTTAAATCTTTCGACGATTCATCTTGCAACCGGTTTTGTTGGGAATACCTGCAATATATCGTGGTTAATGTTGCAGATCTTTTCTTGCATCCTCGTCATCGTATGTTCTTTTCTCTACTTTTTATTGCCGATTTCTCCTCTGCGCGCGCGCGCGTGTGTGTGCGTGTGTGTGTGTTAGCGTGCGTGTGTGACTTTGTGTGTGTGAATATGTATACGTGTATATTTGTGTGTGTTTATGTGTGCCTATGTATGTGCTTATATGTGTGTGTGTTTGTTTGTATGTGTGTTCGTGTGTTTTTGTTTGTTTTATCTTCATATTTCTTATATCGTGTTTTCATTCTTTTCATTTATTTTAGCGTAGTTTATTTTCACTTTGTATTTTGTATACGATTACGTAGTGTATATTTATTGATATTTTAGTTCTAATAATAATAATGATAATAATAACAATCATCATAATAATAATTGTAATAATAATAATAATAATAATAATAATAATAATAATAATAATAATAATAGTAATTATTATTATTATTGTTATTATTATTATTATCATTTTTATGTTAATAACATTAATAATGATAATCACAACAATAATCATAGCAGCAATAATAATGTAACAATACGTAAATAAAAGTGATAACCTATACGGAGTGAACATACGCCCTCAGAAACGGGAAAACAGAGTACCTGACAATAAACTCGTTTCTGCAAGCAGGAGTCTAGTAAGTTTATCTTCTTGCCTGGGTGAACGATGAACAGCTCTCTCTCTCTCTCTCTCTCTCTCTCTCTCTCTCTCTCACTCTCTGTCTGTCTGTCTGTCTCTCTTTCTCTCTCTCTCCTTCTTTCCTCCGTTGTCTCTCTCTCTCTCTCTCTTTCCCACTCTCACTCTCTCTCTCTCTCTCCTTCCCCCTCTCACTCCCCCCCCTCTCTCTCTCCGCCCATCGCCAATTCCCATCGCTTCGGAAAATATTCGTTGGCAACTGCGAGTCTTGAGTGAAATTCTCCGTTAATCTTCGTGTTTCGTTCTGTTCCGTTCAGTTCGTTGTTCTAAGTTCTCTGTTCTGCACAAGAGGTGGATGTTCTCTGGGTAAGGACTGTGTGGTTTAGTGTTCCTGTTTTATGTTTTTATTTATTTATTTTTTATTTATTTGAATATCTATTTGTTTGATCATTTATTTATGTATTTATGAATCTATTCATTTATTTGTTTGTTTTCATTTATTTATGCATTCATTATTCATCTATTACCTACTTATCTCTTTATGGTTGATTTATCTATCTATTTATTTACGTATTTATGTACTTATCCGTTTTTATAGGGTTGCTCGAGTTTCCAAAATCTTCATTTTCGAATTGGTGAATTGCATTTTTTTTC
>NC_051403.1:25151308-25153808 GCF_015228065.2 Penaeus monodon
TGTGTGTGTGTGTGTGTGTGTGTGTGTGTGTGTGTGTGTGTGTGTGTGTGTGTCTGTGTGTGTGAAAGAAAGAGAGAGAGAGGAAAGACAGAGAGAGGGAGAGAGAGAGAGAAAGAGAGAGAGCGAGAGAGAGAGAGAGAGAGAGAGAGAGAGAGAGAGAGAGAGAGAGAGAGAGAGAGAGAGAGAGAGAGAGAGAGAGAGAGAGAGAGAGAGAGAGAGGAGAGGGGGAATTAGCTGGCCGAATTATCTCCTCGCTATCGGCTTTTTTATGTTGCCGAGCAGTGTGTCAGCGAGCATAAAAGGAAACGAGAGAGCGGAATTGGCAACTCCAAGGGAATACAGTGTCAGTGAGTGTCAACAGGTGTTAGTAGGTTACGGTAGGTGTCAGCAGGTGCCATTAGGTAACTGCAAGTGTCAGCTTGTGTCAGTAGGAGTTAGTAGAAGTTCGTAGGTGTCAGTATGTGTCAGTAGGTTTCAGTAAGTGTCAGTAAGTGCTAGTAGGTGTCGGCAAGTGTGATAGAGAACCAGAATGTCAGGGACTAGGTTAATCCGAAGAGAATTGTAGTGTTTGTTTAAAACCGCCAAAATCGCAGGGTTTCATGAATACTGTAATAATATCTCGGCAATTTTTTCTGTTCATTTTATGTGCGGGTAGGTCATGGTTTAATGCAAGTTATTAACTTCTTGTGAAAGTTGACACTGAAGGGCACACACACACATACAGACTCACATAAAAACACACACACACACACACACACACACACACACACACACACACACACACACACACACACACACACACACACACACAATTCCTGTCAAATAATTCCATCACACAACAACAACAACATAATAATAACAGTGATTAATAATCAATAAACAAAAAAATAATCAAATATATGCTGCAGACTAACACCAGCATTGAGAAAACAGCAGCAGTCAGCTATTATTAGGAATCAACAAGAATTGAACACCGAGTGAAATTCCAGGAATGGGGGTGGGGGATGAGAGGAGGGGGGGGGGGTGACTTCGCTTGCTCCGACCTTCGTATCAAGTTAACAAGTTGGCTTTGTTAGCTGCTGCTCGAACTTGGAAAAAAAAGAAAAAAATAATAGGTACAGGTGAATAGGCTATTGGATAAAAGATAAATGGCTAGATACCGAGGAAACAGGCAAATGAATAAAAGATACATGGGTAGAAGTGGAATAAATTGGATTAGTGAATAATAAAAGATAAATGAATTGATAGAGAGTCAATAGCTTAATGCCTAAGAGAATAAATAGAAAGATACAGAATAAATATAGTAATGAATAATTGACCGATTATCTAAAATTATCTAGCGAGTCAACAGCTAAGGTCATTCACGGTCATTCACAGCGGATTAAAACGTTAAAATATTCAAAACGTTTAGATATCTAGCAGAACTAAGGTCTTACAGACAAAAAAATAGAAATAAATATATACAAACATAATAAATTATAAATTAATTGGGGGAGATAGGGAAGGGGAACTTCGTATCAGATTAATATTTATTCAAATTTATTCTCTGCAACACAAATTTGAAAAAAGGGAATAAATGAACAGATGCAGTCAATACATTAATAAAAAAAAAAAAAATAATGAACATGTAAAGTAAATAGACAGATAAATAATAAAAGTGAATGAATGAATGGATGATGAATAAACGGGTGAATGGATAAAACTAAATAAATGAGTAGATATAGAGTACACAGTGAATAAAGGATGAATGAATGGATGGATGGAAATAATTGATAAATGAGTGAATAGATGAAAATAAGGAATAGATGAACAGATATGAATACGATAACTGAATGAATAAAAAGATAATGAACAAACGAATAAATGAATGGCTATATAAAAAAAGAACAAAGAAGGATAACAAATACATAAACAAGAAAATACATCTGATAAAAAAAATCTAAAAAAAACAGCAAAAAAACTAGAGAAGTATCTTTAGCTATGACTAGGACTAACTCATAACTATTGTTGTTTGTTTGATCGCAACAGAAAGATAGACATGCACGTTAATTCATACACAGACACGAACTAAATCTCTCTCTCCTTCGTCTCTTCCTTCTCTCTCTGTCTCTGTCTGTCTGTTTGTCTCTCTCTCTCTCTCTCTCTCTCTCTCTCCTAATCTCCCCTTTTCCGTTCCCATCTCTCTCTCACTCTCTCTCTCTCTCTCCTCTCCCTCTCTCTTCTCTCTCCTCTCTCTCTCTCCCCCCCTCTCTCTCTCTCTCTCCCCCCCTCTCTCTCTCTCTCTTTCTCTCCCTCCTTTCCTCTCTCTGTTTCTCTCTGCCTCTCTCTCTCTTCTCTTCTTTCTCTCTCTTCCTCTCTCTCTCTCTCTCTCGCTCTCTCTTTCTCTCTCTCTCTGTCTCTCTCTCTCTCGCTCTCTCTCGCGCGCGCGCATAGATTTGTTGAAAGGTTACCTGGGCCATGCATGATGAAGACCGACATTTAAGAGCTTTGCAGATATGTG
>NC_051403.1:25168808-25173808 GCF_015228065.2 Penaeus monodon
GGCGTCAGCTCACTACAATACCTTTGCTAACATTTCTGACCTTCAATCTGTAACGAATGTCCTCTAGCATAAATATGAGTATATCATAGGTTCTAAAACAGATATAGAAATAAATAAGTTATATATATATATATATATATATATATATATATATATATACCCTTTTTTTTTATTTTTTTCTTCTTCTTTTCTTTTTAAGTCTGAATTATACCTTGCTCTGGAATCTTTTTTTTCCACCTTAACATTTTCAAGCAACTGTATTTTGTAATGTATTTTTTTTTCTATTTTATTCTATACATCTGTTTATTCGTTTATTTTTCTTTTTAATTCTTTTAAGGCGAAGTTACACTAAAAATTACACTAAAGGCATCGCACTCATGAACATTTATGATAACTGTTATGATTACCATGGGCGTGTATGACGTCATCTGTCCCATTATGAGAAACCATAATAATAACATACCCATTATTATTTCTTATAACGGGTATGATTATAATGATAATCATGCCCCTTATAAGAAACCACAGTCATCTCTAGATATACTATTCATTCATTCATTCATTCATTCATTCATTTATTCATTCATATATACATACGCTCATACATACATTCGTACATTCATCCATGCATTCATACATGCTTACATCTCATGAGCACCAGTGTTAATGTGAGCATTAGTTGCATGAAAAATACGCCTATTATAAAATCTAATGACCACATGAAACACGTACAGTAATCACAGTATATAAGTAACTGCAATAATCTGTGTGTTGCTCGCCGTACTTATTACACGCAGTAACTGCAATAACTGAAGTGAAAAGTATACACAGTCCACTTTATAACTCAACCTCCTCTCTTCCTCATAACTCGACCCTCTTCCGCACCTCAGTCTACGATTCTACCTCCCCTGTCACCCTAACTACAGCTCGGTACCCTAACCCCACAATTCAACTCCAACTCCCCAACCTACCCCACAATTTAACCCCCAACCCCATCCCACCCTCCCTCCACAGCTAGGTTCTATCCCCACCGCCACCCCAAGGCTTAACCTATCCTCCTCTTCTCCCCACTCTCATCTCAAGGGACGACCGCAACCCCACCCGCCCCACCTAGGGATTCGACCTCAACCCCACTTCACCCCACAGCTCGACAATCCTCGCTCCACATCCTCACCCCACAGCAGCGCACAACTCCGCCCATTTCTTATCTCTCCCGCTGCTCGAGTCAACCCCCGCTTTACCTCACATATCGATCTATCCCCTACACACACACAGACACAGACACACACACACACACACACACGCCATGCATATATTCTCTCTCTCTCTTTATCTCCCCCCACCCTCTCTCTCTCTCTCTCTCTCTCTCTCTCTCTCTCTCTCTCTCTGTCTGTCTGTCTCTCTTTCTCTCTCTCTCTCTCCCTCTCTCCCCCTCGCTCTCACACTCCATCCCTCGCTCTCTCTCTCACTCTATCCCCCTCTCTCTCCCTCCCTCCCTCCCTCCTTCTCTCTCTCCCTCCCTCCCTTCCTCTCACTCTCTCCCTTTCTCTCCATCCCTCGCACCTCTCTTTCTCTCTTCTCTTCTCAGCCGTCTGCTAAACGGAGCTCCCAAGCAGTAATTAACTGAACATCTAACACAAAGAGCGTCCAGTTTCAGCCTGAAATGAATGACAGTTTCAAAGGTCGAAAGCAAACAATTTTTAGTAAAGAAATAAATATAATTTTTCGACAGTTACTCCACAACTTTGTAATTTATGTGATATATTACAACCGTCATCTTTATCATTATCATTATTGCTATTATAAGCCCCATCATCATCATCAATATTTCTTGCTATAAAAATTATTATATAAAATACTTCCACTACTCTTCATCTTCATTTCTATTTTTATTATCATTGTTGTTGCGACCTTCTTATACTATCATTACAGAATATATAACAGCCATGAAATATAGGCAAGCAACCGTAATCATTGCAAAGCGGGAGTGATAGCGTTGAAAATGAAATCCAGTTGCAGGAATTTTTTTTTGTGTGTGGGGGGGGGGGGGGGTCAATTTTATTATTCCTTTTGTCTGATGTGGACATGGAAGCAGATTTTGTAATGTAATGCTTGAAGGTCAAGAGCCAGCTGTGCAGTGCCTGGTGTTCATGTCTCTTCGGCGAATTTGTTGCAAAATCAACATTTGCAACAGAATCTAGCGCTGACCTTCTTGTGTGGGGGTGTTAGGTTGCAATACAAAGGGGAAATGGGGTCTGCGATTTTGTTATTATCGGTATTACTGTTGAGGTTTAGTACGCCGGTGTAAAATGAGATGTACAACACACACACACACACACACACAAATACACATACTCACACACACACACACACACACACACACACGTACACACACACACAAAACACACACACATACACACACAAAAACACACAAAAACACACACACACAAACGCACACACACACACACACACACACACACACACACACACACACACACACACACACACACACACACACACACACACACACACACACACACACACACACACATTCACAACCTTTCTCTCTCTCTCTCTCTATCTATCTATCTATCTATCTATCTCATCATACATACAATGATGATGATAACAGTGATAGTGGTAATAATGGCAATAATGATAAGGACGATAATCCTAATAATTATAATGGTAATGACAATAATGATAGGAATAGAAAAAAATTATAATTATCATGGAAAAATAACAGTAACGATAAAAATAATAATAATAACAGTAACAGATAATGATAATGACGATCACAAAAATGACATTGATAACGATAAGGATAAAAACAATGACAATAAGTAATAACAAAAATGATTATGATAATAAAGATAATGATAATGACAATAATGATAATGATTACAGTAACAATAGTAATGATAGTAATAATGATAATAATAATAATATAACAATAATAAGAATAAGAATATGAATAAGAATACCAATAATAACAATGAGAAAAAAGAAAATACAGCCATATTTCGAACAAAAGTAACAAATGATAAAAAGAACAGAAAAAAGAACAGAAAAAATCAAAACCAAAAAGAACAGAAAAAAATCAAAACCAAAAAGAACAGAAAAAAATCAAAACCAAAAAGAACAGAAAAAAATCAAAACCAAAAAGAACAGAAAAAAATCAAAACCAAAAAGAATAGAAAAAAATCAAAACCAAAAAGAACAGAAAAAAATCAAAACCAAAAAGAACAGAAAAAAATCAAAACCAAAAAGAACAGAAAAAATCAAACCAAAAAGAACAGAAAAAAATCAAACCAAAAAACAGAAAAAATCAAAACCTAAGACAAAATCAAACCAAAAAGACAAAAAATCAACCAAAGAACAGAAAAAATAAACCAACAACTAAAAAACAATCTTCCAATTTTTACCTTTTCACTCCTATCATAATCAAATCTTTCTTCAACATACAAACTCTTATTATCTCATATTCTTTCTATTTCTCTTTCATCATCTTTTTTCTTCTCTTTCTTTCTTCTCTTTTCTTTCTTCTCTCTTTTCTTTTCTCTTTTCTTTCTTTTCTTCTCTTTCTTTCGTTTCTTTTCTTTTCTTCTCTTTCTTTCTTTTTTTTCTTTTCTTTCTTTTTTTTCCCTTTTCTTTTCTTCTCTTTCTTCTCTTTTCTTTCTTTCTTTCTTCTTTCTTTCTTTCTTTTCTTTTCTCTTTTCCTTTCTTCTTTTCTTTCTTTTTCTTTTCTTTCCTTCCTTCTCTTTTCTTTCTTTTCTTTCTTTTTTCTTTTCTTCTTCTTTCTTCTTTTCTTTCTTTTCTTTCTTTTCTTTCTTTCTTTCTCTTTCTCTTTTCTTTCTCTTTTTCTTTCTTTCTTTCTTTCTTCTCTTTTCTTTCTTCTTTTCTTCTTCTTCCTCCCCTTTTCTTCTTTTTATTTTTTGCTCCTTCCTATCATCATTATTATCATCATCTTTTTTCTTCCTCTTCCTTCTCATCATTATCCTTTTTTCTTCCTCTTCCTCTTCTTTCCCATCATCATCATTTTTTTCTTCATCTTCCTTTTCCTTCTCATCATCATTTTTTTTCTTCATCTTCCGCCTCCTTCTCATCCTCATGATCATCATTGTCGTCATTATTCTTTCTGCTTCTCCATCTCTTCCTTCTCATCACCGACATCATCATCCTTTTTCTTTCTTCCTCCTCTTCGTTCACATCATCATCTACTCACCTTCCTCTCTCTCATCGCCCTTATCATCACCATTATCATTATTATCATCTTTTTCTTCTTCTTCCTCCTTCTCTCTCTCACCCATCACACTATTTTTTTCATCCACTCTCTCCCTTCATCCATCTACCTCTTTACTTACATACTTACATACTTACTCTTTACTTACAGTCCATACTAACATAGATTACACACTTTCTCTACTTATATGCTTACTTATATACATTACACACTTTCATTATGTACATATTTTCGTACATTACATATTTTCATTATTTATATACTCATGTCTTTATTTCATTTACTTCCTTTACTTACATACTTTCATTACTTACATACTTACATCCATTACATATTTTTTTTACATACATACTTTATTGACTTACATACATTGCAAACTTTACTTACATACATTACAGACTTCCCTTACTTACATCCATTACATACTTTCTTTACTTACATACACTACATACTTCCCTTACTTACATACATACATCCACTACATACTTTTTGTTTTACTTACATTACACACTTTCTTTACTTACATACTCTCTTTACTTACAGAGCCCACTTTATTGATACCGTGATGATGAGCCGAGGCAAAGCATGCATAGCAGGCATCACTCACTTCATCAATATCAATTTGGTTAATGAATCTTTTTAGCCAAGAAGTTCTAAAGCATAAGGTTTAATCTGTTAAGACAAAGGCCTTTCTCATCCACTCGATGTTAGTGATCTATTTTAAATTGCATATTGGCCTTTGGATCTTTATAGGTAA
>NC_051403.1:25176308-25181308 GCF_015228065.2 Penaeus monodon
AATCGGCGAAGAAAGAGGTTTTAGTATTTGCTCAAAGTCTGACCGATTCACGTAGAGAGAGAGAGAAAGAAAAAAAGTTTATTTTTCAGAATATCCTGCATGGTCCGGCTTGAATAATATTGTTGAAACGTCAACATTCAACTGCAGTATATAAATGTTTGAAAATACAGTCTACGCAATGTTTCATGTTGCTTCTGTTGTTTGAAAAAGAATCTCTGTACTATATTCACAGCGTATAGAATTACTAGAATTATTTTCTTCATTTTTTTATTAACATTTTAAAAAATCTTTGGCACTATGATCATCATTATTCTCTATGTATATTACTGATTTTTTAAGACGTTGTTACTATTTTATTTTTTATTTATGTATTTATTTATCTATTATTATTATTTTTACTGTCACTATCGTTTCATCATAACTATTAATACGTTTAGATTAATTATCATTAATATAAACGTATCAATATCATTATCTCTAGATTCATTATCACTATTAGGATTAGATTATCATTATCATCATCAATATCAACATCATAAAAATTATCACTATTATCATCATTTTTAATTTTACTATTAGTATTGTTATCACTATCATCACAAACAAAACTACGATTATTGTATTTGCTGTTATACCAGTATCGAAGAGGAAATTGTACCAAGATAATGATGATTACAATAGTGGTAATGATAATAATAATGATAATGTTAACAACAAAAATGAATATAATAACAATAATGATGACGACGACGACGACGACGACGATGACGTTGATGATAATGATGATGATGATAATGATGATGATGATGATGATGATGATGATGATGATGATGATGATGATGGTGATGATGATGATGATGATGATAATAATGATGATGATGATGATAATGGAAGATGGAATAATGTAATGCCGCATTGATATACATTAATAACAATCCCCCCTGACCAGGCCTCGAACCTAGGTCACTCCGGGTATGAAACCGGAGGGCCAGGACTAAACCAAGGGTCGTGTGGTATGGTCGGTTTAGTATTGGCTCTCCGGTTTCGTACCCGGAGTGACCTAGGTTCGAGCCTGGTCAGGGAGGATTGTTATATAATAATAATAATGATAATGATGACAATACTGATATTAAAGATACCCACTCCTTATATATCTTTAAATTAAGTATCATTGTGTTCTTGCAATACTTTCTCGCTCTATCTCCCTTCTTCTAATATATATCGTTTTATTTGTGTCTTTCTGTGAGGCCGATGTTACATACACAATTCCTCGTATTCAGTCAGATTTTAAACTCAGACGGTTCATATTTGCCTATATGTACTATTTATTTTTTATTTTATTTATCTATCTATCTATTTATTTATTTTTAATGAAATAACAGAAGATAAATTCCTCTGGATAATTAATAAGGGAGATGGTAGTGAGCAGAGATATGCATCACCCCCCTCACGCATATACACGTGTGTGTGTGTGTGTGTGTGTGTGTGTGTGTGTGTGTGTGTGTGTGTGTGTGTGTGTGTGTGTGTGTGTGTGTGTGTGTGTGTGTGTGTGTGTGTGTGTGTGTATGTGTGTGTGTGTGTGTATGTGTGTCTGTCTCTATGTATTTAACCTCTGCAGTGAGTTTAATCCTCATGGTGTTGCATACGGATTACCCTGAACACTTGTAAAAGTTGCATGAAACCAGTAGCTCACAACATTCAATGATTTTTTTTTTATAGGGATAACTATATAGGTATGTGCAGATATACAATACAACAAAATGCAGTATATTATGTGAAGGCATTTACCCTCTTCGATACTGTAATGGAAATGTAACAGCAATTCATTTTATTCTAGGGTTTATTTGAGAAAAATACAATCAGAAAAATCGTCCAGTTCTGATTAAATTCTCTGTACATACGTATGTAATTTTATTATTGTAGAATGCAAGAGAAGTAATATACTACATTTATAAAAACGAATACTGACGTGCAGAATCGAAAATAATATTTCAGAAGTTATACTCTAGAGGAAAGAAAAAGAAATAATAGAGATAAATAGATAGATAGATAGATAGAGAGAGAGAGAGAGAGAACACGTTGCTAATGCTAATTGAACTAACCCAAGTATCATCAAAAGCCGGATATTTATAGCAATTAATAACTCCAAAGGATCAGATATCAGGGTGCGCGGTGGCAGATCATCAGTATGTTCCAGTCAAGAAAAAATGTATTTGGTATATATTTCATTGTGAGTTTTGTATCACTTAACCTACAGAGAATACAGTACTGGCGTGATAGAGAACATAACAACATAATCTACAGGGTACATGTTCATACACCAGCCGGTCTCCATCTGACAGTAACAATTGTAAGTACGATTCGAGAGGGAACAGTTCCCACTTAATCGGCTCTGATCAGATTGGAGTTACGGGCTTTACCTGTACAGCCTCCCCCCCCCCCCCCCCCCCCCCCCCACTCCCTCATTCCGCCGCCGGGATTCGTGACTCGTCCGCTCTCCCTTCAGTGCCGTTTTGCGCGTCGTCACGGGAGGGTGTACCGCTCCCGCGTCGAACCTCTCTCGCTGCCGACCTCTCCTTTACGACGCACCCGGGTCTGCGGCGGCGGTCCGATTCCGCAAGGTGCTCGGAGATGACTGCCCGTTGCCCGAGACGAGACTATCTCCGTGGCATCTGGGGCAAAGGGGCATTATTAGAGTGAGCGTCGGAAGAGCACACAGCTTTGCGAAGCGGGGGACCTCGATGTTCCCATCTGTAAGAGCGAGAACCACCGTGCTTCCCCCTCCGCTTCTTCCGTAATACTGGCTCATTTAGGTACACCATTGAGAATATGTAAAAGCGAAATCAGTGGGTGAAAATACAAAGGTTCGAAAGTGTCTGGAGGTAAGAGTGTGCCGGAACTATCCACTTGTGTCAGTGTAAGGCTTTACCCCCGAGTCCTTGGTCTGGGTATAACGCACACATGTACACCATAAAGCTTTCTTTGTGAATAAAATCATACTGAATGAATCTAAGCTAAGCAAACATATGTGCGAGTGTTGGTTAGGTCAAAGACCTTCTTTTCCTCTCTTCCAAATACCGAACGAGGTCGCGGTATAAATACAGTAGTTTTAGCAACGACCTCACTCCCTTTTTTTTAAATAAATAACTCTGAAGGACTGATGGAAGTGGCGATGCTCAATCCTTAACGAACGGGGGAATGCAATCAAGACGTTTATTTTTTTCATCGCCGATAAGAAGGAAGAAAAACGGATTCATCTTAGAAGTTCAGGATTCTCTTTGACCTCCTTTGACCTAGGATCCCGGATGACATCACCATGACTGCAGAAACGTCTTTTCAACTGACTTAAGGTACAGTCCTGTTGATTATTAATATTTCTAATTATTAATTTTTCTTTCTAAATAATTTAAATCTCATTTTTCCTCCAGCTGGACGCACCTGGATATTCACACCAAAGCGAAAATAACACCTGGAAACAAGCGATACATTTTTTGCGTTGTGTACTTTAGACATTTTACTAAAACCTCCGAGTAAATATTGCAACCCATAATGCATTTGCAGTTTGATTTTTATCTGCAATGGCTTCTGTGATGTTTGCAAAATTGGATTAATGACCTCGATTTGTTTTCCGATATCGTTATTAGCTTGAGATTCCGTGCAAAATATTGTGATTAAAGGATGGATGGTTTATTTACTTTATTTCATTATTTATCTGTTTGTTTTTCTTTTTAACAATTTTTACCACATTTCACAGATTAATGTTTATTTGCCTATTTATTTATCTCTTGCCCGCCCCTCTTTTCATTCATTTTCTTATCTGTTTATCTTCTTTGTCTTCTCTACCGTATTTTTTTTTTTTTTTTTACATTTTGTACCTTCATTCGTTCTCCTGTATTTTTTCTTCCTTTTCTTCATATTTTGCCGTTTAGCCTTCAATCAGTGGTGTCGAAAGGTTTCCTAAATCAAAATTTAAAGCTGCGATATTGTATGGTTATTTGTATGAGTGAGTGTGTGTGAATGAGTGAGTAAGTGTGTGTGTGTGTGTGTGAATGAGTGAGTAAGTGTGTGTGTGTGTGTGTGTGTGTGTATGTGTGTTTGTTTATAAGTGTCTGTATGTGTGTGTGTGTGTGTGTGTAAACGTGTGCGTGTGAATATTTGTCTGTGTGTGTATAAGTTATATGAGGATGTCCACCCTACCAGAAAATGCAAAACAGGCTATGATACATACCGTTGCCTTTCGTAAAGCATATCTATGAAATGCAGACTTTGAAATACAGAGTTTGACACAAAGATGTCACGATGACTCTGTAAGAAGCGAAGTTCCTCTGTTTCAAGTGTAGAGGCCTGAATAAGCAAGGAGGTCAGATGTAATCAATCAGGAGGATCAAGTTCTACATCAGTCAAGAGGATCGAGTATGACCTCCATGAGCGATCGAGTATGACCTCAATGAGCGATCGAGTATGGCCTTAATGAGCGATCGAGTATGACCTCAATGAGCGATCGAGTGTGACCTCAATGAACGATCGAGTATGACCTCAATGAGCGATCGAGTATGACCTCAATGAACGATCGAGTATGATATCAATAAGGGATCGAATATGACATCAATAAAAGATCGAGTATTACGTCGATGAAGAGGGTCGAGTACTACATTAATCAAAAGGATCAAGTGTGATATAAGTCAAGAGGATCGAGTATGACATCACTGAAGGATCGAATTCTACATAAATCAAGAGGGTCGAATATAGTATCAGTAAAGAGGATCGAACATGACTTCCATGAGCGATCGTGTATGACATCAAGAAGGGATCGAGTGTGACCTCAATAAATGATCGAGCATGACATCAGTGAAGAGCATCGAGAATGACATCAATCAAGAGGATCGAGTATGACATCAATAAAGATCGAATAAGACTTCAATAAGAGGTCGAGTGTGACATCAGTGAAGAGGATCGAATATGAGGTCAATGAGCGATCATGTATGACATCAAGGAGGTAT
>NC_051403.1:25186308-25191308 GCF_015228065.2 Penaeus monodon
CTCTTGGGGTCAAAATCGCAGCCACTTTGCAATCTGCATGCCGTTCATTTTTTTAGAGGGCGGGGGCTTGCAGTGAACATGTTTAGTGTGTTTTGTTATCAAGTATACAAAGTATGTTAATTTTTTTAATATGGAGTAGTAAAATTGCAATAAATGAATCGTATCATAATTGTGTCATTGTTACCATGGTGATGATAGTGGTAATTGCAATAATGTGATGGGAATGATGATGATGATGATGGCGATAGTGATGAAAATAATTACGATAATGACGATGGTAATGATGATGACGATAATGATAATGGTAGTAAAAATAACAACGATAATAATAATGATAATGACAATGATAACAGTAATGATAATGATTATAATGACGGTAATGAAGAAAATGATCACGATCATGGCGAGGATAATGCTGTTGTTGAAAATGACTATGATGATTCTAAAATAAACATTATAGAAATGAGTCTTTGGAGACAGCAATTATACACACTCGCCTCCTACATTCAAAGGCATACTAGACATCACAATGCACCGTGTTTATGTTATGATATCAAAGGATCATTGTGTGTTTCCATATTATCAACTTTTATTTTAATGTTGCACTATTGCATTGTTGCAATTAGCGCGTTCGTTACATTGTGATAAGCAATGTTGTATATTTTCAAATTGATTTTTTTGTTATTGTTATTTCTATGATTACCATTAATTTTAATGATATACTTGAAGGTGATTATTGTTAGTGTTTTTATTTGTATCATCAATACTAAAATGATAAAATCATTGCAATGGCAGCAAAAAAAAAAAAAAAAAAAAAAAAAGATAATAATAATAATAATAATAATAATAATAATAATAATAATAATAATGATAATAATAATAATAATAGTAACAATAATAATAATGAGATTGATGATGATGAGAGAGACGGAAAAAAAACAATAAATAAAACAAGAAAAAGACCTGATTTTTGTGTCCTTGTGCCCCCCCCCTCTCTCTCGTGATATATTTTTTCTCTCTTCCCCTTCCCTCTTTATCCATCCCACCTACCCTCCCTCCCCTGCCTCCCCTCTCTCCCTCCCTTCCCTCTCTCCCCCTCTCCCTCCCTCTCTCCCTCTCCCCCTTCCTCTTCCTCCCAACAAAATAATTTCTTGCCTGTGTATTGCTCGTCTAAAATGCTCAAGGAAGAGCATTTGCGTCAATTACCATGTAAAGAGGGTGGGGAGAGGCGGTCTAAGGAGGGCGAAAAGAAGGAGGAAAATCTTATTGTGGGGAAGAATAATAATTGCGAATGTGTTCTTTTTTTCCTTGTCTCGTATTTCTCTCTCTCTCTGTCTATCTCTCTCTGTTTCTCTTTCTCTCTCTCTCTGTCTCTCTCTCTCTCTCTCTCTATCTCTCTCTCTCTCTATTTCTGTTTCTTTATTTCTGTTTCTTCATTTGAGTATAATTTTGCTTAAAGAAAGTTTTGGCAGCTGAGGATTCTCAAATTGTTTCATCTTATTTTCATCTCTCCCTTTTTTATATGTGTGCTTCCATTTCTTTTATTTATTACTGTTTTCACTTTTCTTGGTATCACACTTGCTATTTTTTGCCTTTCTCTTTCCGAACGATGACCTATGTCTATATTTTTTCTATTTTTTATTTATTTATTAATTTATTTATTTACTATTGTTATTATTATTATTATTATTATTATTATTATCATTATTATTATTTTTACTTCCTTTCTTGCTTTTCAAATGTTTCATTTCTTTCTCTGGCTTTTCTCACTTTATTTTTCTTTTTCTTCCTTCCTCCGTCTCCTCTTCTCTTCTCCCTCCTCTCTCTCTCGCCCCCCCCCTCTGTTTCCCTCCTCCCTTACCGACTTCTTCCATCTCTCTCCCTCCCTTCCCCTTCCTCTCTTTCGCTCCCACCCTTCGTCCATATACTCTTTCTCTCCCTCCCTTTCCCATCCTTCATCCCTCTCTCTTTCCTGTTTTTCCCTTTCCCCCTCTCCTCTCTCATCCTTCATTTCCTCCCTCTCTTCCTCCCCTTTCATCCCTTTCCTCAGTTCCCTCCCTCCCTTCTCCTCTTTCCCCCATCTACTCCAACGCTCTCTTACCTATTTTTCATCCCTTGAAAAAAATTCCTCCTTCTTTCTTTCCCCCTCCTTTATTCCTCCCTCCCCCCCCCCTCCTTCTTCTATCTCCTCTTTCGCTCTCTTATTCCTCTTGCCCGCTTTCCATCCCTTAAAAAGAGAAAGAGAGAGAAAAAAAACCCTCTATGCGCCCAAAAACTCCCAGAAACTCGCAGATAAAAAAAACCTGCGACCACTCCAGAGCACATCAAGAGGCCAGCCTCCTCTCTCTCTCTCTCTCAAGAACTGACTTTTAAGAACGAGATTTTGCGAGAATGTGTAAATATTTTGATTATTTGTTTGTTTGAGGACGAGATTTTGCCAGATTGTATGAATATTTTGATTATATTCTTGTTTGAGAGCGAGATTTTGTGAGAGTATGTAAATATTTTGATTACCTGTTTGTTTGAATACGATTTTTTGCGAGAAACTTTAAACATTTTGATTATTTGTTTGACTGAGAACGAGATTTTGCGAGAATGTATAGATATTTTGATTAATTGGCTGCTTAACAAACATTTGGTGAGAATATTTAAATAATTTGATAATCCGTTTGTTTAAGAAAGATTTTGTGAGAATGTATTTTCATTATATGTTTAGATGGAAGTAGATTTGTGATTTTCTTTATCTAATGAAAATGCTTGTTTGGAAGATAAGGAGAAGGAGAAGAGGTTGGAGAGGGTAGAGGGAGGGAGGGAGGGAGGGGGGGTGAGAAAGGAAAAATGAGAAAGAGAGAGAATCGATTTGTGTGAATATAAGACAGGCAGACAGACAGAGAGCCGTATAGACAGACAGGCGAATAAATGAATAAAACGAAAGACAGAATGGCGCAAAGACAAATGAATACATTGACAGGCAAGGACATGAATAAAGAGAGGGCGAAAGCTGTATATAGATTTAATTCCAGTGCATTTCAGTTTCCAGCCACATGACAGGTCCATCGACTCCGCTGGATGATACGGCATGAGCTCTGCACTTTAGGAAAATAATTTTGGTATAGCATAGTTCCAGAAATTTAAAATGCTTAATATTCCCCAAATGGTATTATGAAATGAATGATCATTAATGCGTATAGGCTAAGTGAATGGTAATTATTCAATTATATTAATTCGGGGATGATTGGTTTATCCCAGTGATATAATATAGTTAATTCAGATGAGTTCCAGGTAATGAGTTGTTAATCCAAATAATTTTCCCGATAATGAATTATTAAATAAAATAATTTTCTCGATAATGACCATTAATTCAAATAATTTAACCGATAATGAATTATTAATTTAAATAACGTTCCCAGTAAGGACTTAATAATCCAAATAATTTTTCCCGATAGCGAATTATTAATCCAAATAATTTTACTGATAATGAATTATTAATATGTATGTGCGCGCGCGTGTGTGAATGTGTGCGTATGTGCGTGTAAAAATATAAATACTTTATGAGAGTGTATCGATAAAACATTATCAAAAATGTATCTATAGTTAGAAAAAACATAGATACCTTTCATTTAAACTACGGGAGGAAATTGATCATTATTAATAATTTTCAACATATATATATATATATATATATATATATATATATATATATATATATATATATATATATATATATATAAATGTATATATTTCATCGTGTAAATGAAAATTATTATTTATTTCTTTATTTTATGGTGGTTTATTTCGTTCATCTATTTTCCTTACCTTACCTTATTTTTCGTCATGGCCATTATTACTATCATTATTATTAACATCAATATCCATTTTATAATCATAATAGTAACCATAATAAAGATATTATAGTAAAAATATTATATCCTTATCCTTATCATTTTTATCATTATCATTATCATTATCATTATCACCGCCTAATATTAGCATCACTGATAGCTAATATAATAACATCATTATTATCAACAATCATATTGATTAATCAAAACGAATAATACTGATCAGGTTGACAGTGATGCCAACGATAGGAGCGATGATAGTGTTAAGAAATGACAGGGAAGGATAATGAACGCGATAATGACACAAACACTATTATCTCTCTTTTCTTTCGACCTTTTCATCCGGACAAATCTCCCCCCCCCCCCCTCACATACCCCCTACCTCTCCCCCCTCCCCCGACCACCCTTTCAGCGAATGAACTCATTTCAATATTCTGTTACGTGGGAAAAAGGGGGTGGGGGTAGGGGTGAGAGAGTGGGGTGGAAGGAGATAAGGGGGTGGAAGGAGGGAAGGGGAAGGGGTAGGGAGTGTAGAGGGAGGAAGGGAAGGGGGTAGAAGGGGGGTGTGGATGAAGGGGGTGGAGGGAGAAAGGGAAGGGGTATGGAGGGGGAGGGGGAGGGGGAGGGGGATTGGATGGATGTGGAGTGATGGAAGGTGGAAAAGGGGAAGGAAGGGGAAGGGGTAGAAGAGTGGATAGGGAGGGGTATCGGGTAGGGGCGGGGTATAGGGAGGGGAAGGGATGGAGGAGTTAGGGATAGAGAGGGGGAGGAGATGGGAGGGGGAAGAAGAAGGGGTGGAAGAAAGTGGGGGTATAGTGGTTGAGAGGTGGATAGGGGGGATAGTGGAGTGGATGGAGTGGGGGAAGAGGGGTAGGGGAAGGGGATAGGGTACAGGGGTGGGGCGGGGGAGGGGGGCTCTGATATGAAGGGATGGGAAGGTCACACAGACGAAGTCACTGGCATGTCTCCCTCTTTCTCTCTCTCTCTTTTTCTTTGCTTTTCTCTCTTCTTTCCTTCGCTCGCTTTTTCTCTTTCTTTCACACTCTCTCTTTTTCTTTCTCTCTTTCTCTTTCTTCTTTTCTTCTTTCTCTCTTTCTTCTTTCCTGCTATATCTCTCTCTTTTTCTTTCCTTCTCTCTCTCTGTCTCTTCTTTCCTGC
>NC_051403.1:25193808-25201308 GCF_015228065.2 Penaeus monodon
GAAACGTAGCAGCAGCAGCCCGTTATGTGCACCGGAACCTGTGCATAATGTGTTGCTTTTATATATATATATATATATATATATATATATATATATATATATATATATATATATACATACACACATTTATTTATTTATATATATATATATATATATATATATATATATATATATATATATATTTTTTTCTCTCTCTCTCTCTCTCTCAATTTTCTATAATCTAGCGATGCCTTTTTGATAATGGTGATGATGATGATTATGGTGATAGTGATGGTGATGGTGATGATGATGGCTTGTCTAAATATATCTTACCACGAAAGACCCTGCAATTGAACAGAATAAAGCGAGTCACAGCACGCTACATAAATGAAAGCAAATCAATAAAACTTATCGGTTTCTCTCATGCAAAAAAATAAAGAAAGAAAAGAAAAGAAAAGAAAGAAAAAAACATCAAGGAGAATGATAATTCATCTTCGAATTTATGAAAGGAACATATCTAGCGGAGTCGAACCTCAGGGAGCGCAACCTACGCTCCACAAAATATATATTTGCATGTTCATAATCATATTTACATAATATAATATCGTAGCAAGCAAAAAAAAAAAAAAAAAAAAAAAAAAAAAAAAAAAAAAAAAAAAAAAATA
Organism: Penaeus monodon; assembly: GCF_015228065.2. Classification (NCBI taxonomy): domain Eukaryota; kingdom Metazoa; phylum Arthropoda; class Malacostraca; order Decapoda; family Penaeidae; genus Penaeus; species Penaeus monodon. The sequence goes on from NC_051403.1 coordinate 25,194,453, forward strand.
TATATATATATATATATATATATATATATATATATATATATATATATATAATAAATAAGAATATATCCCAAATAAAAAAACATTACATTACTTTAAGGTAAAAACAAGTGCTATTTCAGGACCAAATTACAAAAAAATACATTTAGGGAAAAATGTCTAAAGAATATTATACCACGTTTCATATTCAGACAGAAAGTAAACTGTAATTACTGTATAATATCCCTAATTACATCGACTTAAGATATTTGATACGATACACGATATGAAAATAAGAATAAATATCCCGCTCATGATCTTTCTTTCCCTCTCTATGTATTTTTATGTCTCACTCACATTATCTCTCCCCCTGCTATTATCTCCTATCTCTCTCTATTTCTATCTGTTAATTTCCCCTTCTCCGTTATCTGTCTCTGTTTATCGTTCTTATTATCTTTACGTAGTTGTCTATCTTTCTCGCTTTCATTCTTTTTCCTGCATTTTGTCTCTCTCTTCCTATTATTCTCTTTCCTAAGTCTGTTATTCTCTCTCTCTCTCTCTCTGTCTCTCTCTCTCACTTTTTTAAAATCTTTCATCATTTTTGGTTCTCATTCTCTTTTTTATATCTCTCCATCACAATCTCTCGCTCTCATTCTGTTTCCTTTCTCTCATTCTCTCTTTCTGTCTCACTTCCTGCAATCTATCTCCATTTCTCGCTCTTAAACTCTTATCTAGGTCTATCTATCATAGTCTCTTGTTCTCATTCTGTCTGTCTCCTTTCCCCATTCGCTCTTTTCTTTCTCTCTCTCTCCTCTCTCTCTATCTACCTATACATCTATCTATCTCAGTCTCTCGCCCTCACTCTGTGTTCCGTCGCCCGTCCTTCTTTTTTTCCTACTCGAACTCAAAGTCTCAAGTCCCCTCGACATCTCAGCCTTGTAGATGAAGCAAGTTTCATTTTCTCGAGGGCTCTCGTGAAGCGTGATGGGGCTCATCTCGTCAATATTTATCCACTTTTTCATGTAGAAATGCAGAAGGCTATCTATCCGTCTTTCTATGTCTATTTGTCTGTCTGTCTGTCTGTCTCTCTCTCTCTCTCGCTCTCTCGCTCTCTCTCTCTCTCTCTCTCGCTCTCTCTCTCTCTCTCTCTCTCTCTCTCTCTCTCTCTCTCTCTCTCTCTATATATATATATATATATATATATATATGTATGTGTGTGTGTGTGTGTGTGTGTGTGTGTGTGTGTGTGTGTGTGTGTGTGTGTGTGTGTGTCTGTGTGTGTGTGTATTAAGATACTGTTTATGTGTGTGTATCTGTGTGTGTGTGTATTAAGATACTGTTTATGTGTGTGTGTCTTTGTGTTTCTCTTTCTCTCTCTCTCTCTCTCTCTCTCTCTCTCTCTCTCTCTCTCTCTCTCTCTCTCTCTCTCTCTCTATATATATATATATATATATATATATGTATATATATATATGTGTGTGTATGTGTGTGTGTGTATTAAAATACTGTTTATGTGTGTGTGTCTTTGTGTTTCTCTTTCTCTCTCTCTCTCTCTCTCTCTCTCTCTCTCTCTCTCTCTCTCTCTCTCTCTCTCTCTCTCTCTCTCTCTCTCTCTCTCTCTCTCTCTGTTGTATGTATAAATAAATAAATAAATAAATAGATAAATAAGTAAATAAACAGTAAACAAACAAACAAACAAACAGAAATAAATAAGTAAACAAATACAATAAACAACTGAATCAACAAACGAATAAACAAATATTTATCACCCCCCCCCCCCACACCAAGGGAGACAGGGAGGCCTCCTCAACCCGCGGCGAACCTGAATCATTTGCTTTTCATGTTCCAAAAGCAGGTTTATTTTTCTTTTCTTTCTCGTATATACTTTCCACCATTTTCCGTCAACGATAATGGCATTTGATATAAAAACCAAGAACAGCTGATTAATGACGTCACGTTGCCTCGTTCTTTCTACTATCTTTTTTTATTAATTAATTAATTATTTTTTTAGACTCTGGAGTACAGAGAAAAGGAAAGAAGTGTTACGAGCTTAAAGGAATTATGTAATATATTCTTTCATATTTTTTCTTCTGTTATCTTCATGTTTTTATCTTGTATTTATTTATTTTTTCGTTTTTATTGTGTTATTCATCTCTCCCTCTTTTCTGGAACATAGAAAAGGAACGAAGGTATAGAAATGATGCTGCGAAAATAGGATAACTAAAGAGAAAAACAAATACATGAATAAATAGAAAAGTGAGATAAATAAATGCAATGGAAGAATAAAAATTAAATGAGCGACCCTAAATACACAACATAGAACAACAATAACAAACAAACAAACAATAATAATAACAGTAATAATAATAATGTTAATTTACAGTAATAAAAATTATAATAATAAAATAGTAATAATATTAATTATAACAAATAAATAATAATAATAATAATAATAATAATAATAATAATAATAATAATAATGATAATAATAATAATAATAATAACGATAATAATGATAATAATAATAATAATAATAATAATAACAACAATAACAACAATAAAACAATAATAATAATAGCAAGCAAACACACACACACAAATATCTCACTGCCGCGCAACAAAATCTAATCAACAACTACACACACACACAAAAAAAAAAGAACACGAAAATAGAACAGCTGATTTGAGGAAAATGATTTAGAAAGATTGGCCAGTCCAGCCCACTGATTAAAGTGATTGCTTCTGACATTACACCCATGCTGGGATTTAGGATTTGGGGGAATCTTGCTGTGGAAAATCAGCATTATGTAAGCCCATTCTCTTTATCACTGTTGTTGGTGGATTTTGTTATTATTATTATTGTTAATGTTATTAGAGTTGTTGTTGTTGTTGTTATTATTGTCAGTTATTTTCATTATTGTTGTTATTATTACTACTACTACTATTATTATCATTCCCTTATTATTATTATTATCAATATTATTATAAAAATAATATTGATAATGATAATAATAATAGTAATAATATTAATAATAATAATAATAGTAATAATGATAATAATAATAGTAATAATGATAATAGTAATAATAATAATAATAATAATAATAATAATAATAATAATTATTATTATTTATCATAAGTATCATTATCTTATTGTTATTGCTATTGTTATTATTATTATCATTATTATTATTATTATTATAATTACTGTTACTGTTGCTGTTAATAATACTTTCATTATTATCATTATTATTATCATTAGTAGTAGGAGTAGTAGTTGTAGTAATTCTACTATCATTATTATTTTCATTATTATTGTTATCATTATTGGTAATTACCATAATTGCTATTGATACTTTGTTATCATTATTGTTATTATTATAATTTATCACAATTCCAGAAAAAGACAAGGCGAACACACAACACAGAAAACTAAATAAAATGATAAGATAAAAAAGAGAGTATTTTTTTATTATTATGATTAGAATATATAATTTTCTCTGAACACTGCTGACCATCGACCAGTAATGCACAAGTATTGCAATCCAGGAAGCCTATGATTGGATCCCGAGGGACGAGCATACGATCAGAATTCATGTCGTCGATTGGTCGATGCTTTTTTGTTTTACGTTTGATATAGATGTGTGAAAGTTTTTTTTGTTGTTTATTTAGTTGTGGCGAGGAGATATGTTCGTCTGTTTAATTTATGATGCATCTTTTTTTATTTTTTCATTTTTTACTTTTTTATATTTTAGTTTGTTGGTTTGTGTGTTTGACAAAAAAGGAGGAAAGAATCATAGAAAAAAAAACGAATGGTTAGGCACTAAAAAAATAATAAACAAGTAAAAATAAAAGGTGAATACAATTTCAAAATCGATGTTTTTTTTCCTATTTCTTTTAACTGTTATTGATCTTATGATAGGAATATGCTGCGTGTCGACATTCTAGATAATAATATATCATCTTGGAATTAGTTTCAATACACAAAGTCTGTGGTCTTCCTGTGTCAAAGCCTCTGTTCTCTCTCCTGCCTCGTCTCTCTCTCTCTCTCTCTCTCTCTCTCTCTCTCTCTCTCTCTCTCTCTCTCTCTCTCTCTCTCTCTCCCTCTCCCTCTCCCTCTCCCTCTCCCCCTCCCTCTCCCCCTCTCCCTCTCTCTCCCTCTCTCCTCGTTCGTCACATAAACTCCGCTGTGCAAAGGATCAACACATTTTTTCGCTTCTTCTCCCCCTCCCCACCAAAAAAAAAGAGAAAAATTAAAGAAAAAAGAATCTAAATAAATTATGATTAACCTTCACGACTGTCTCGCTCTACACTGTTTTCCGTAGTGATATTATTTTGAAAAGAAGAAGAAGAAGAAAAAGGGGAAAATTGAAGAGTTTTTTTTTCACTTTTCTCCCCCCTAATGCGGGTGGGTAGGGGAGGGAGGGGGGTAGGGGAGAGGAGGGGAGAAGGATAAGGGAGGAAGAGGGGAAAGGAGGAAAGGGGAGAGGAGAAGGGAAGGGAAACTAGAGAAGAGGGGAAAGGAGGGGATGGTTAGAAGGAAGGAGATGGAGGAAGAGAAGAGAAAGGAAAGGAAAAGGGAGGAGGGGAAGGTTAGAGGGGAAGAGATGGAAGGAGGAAGGGGAGAGGAGAGAGAAGAAGGAAAGAGAGACGGAAGAGGAGAAAGGAGGAAAGAATGGAGAGGAGAAAGGAAGGAGGAAGAGGAGAGGAGAAGGAAGAAGGGGAGAGACGGAAGAGGAGAAAGGAGGAACGAATGAAGGGGAGAAAGGGAGGAGGAAGGGGATGGAGGAAGTTGACGGGAGAGAGAGGAGGGGAGGAGGGCGTGATGGAGAAAAAGAGGGAAGAGCTTTGGTATAAAACCACAGAAGAAAAGAGACGGAATGGATGAGGATAGATGTAAAAGAAGAAATGAGAAAACAGGGAAAAGAAATGGAAGGGGAAAGGGTAAAAGGAAATGAAAATGGGAGGTGGGAAAGACGAGAAAATTGGGCTCTGTGAGATGAGTTATCAAAAAACAAACAAACAAACATATATATATATATATATATATATATATATATATATATATATATATATATATATATATATATATATATAAGGAGACTAATTAGAAATCTAGAGTAATAACGGTAAGAAAAAGATTTAAAAAATAACAAAAAAGAACACGAACACATGCTGTTCAAATACATATATATATATATATATATATATATATATATATATATATATATATATATATATATATATATATATATATATGTATGTATATAAACAAATCCATGAATCAATAAACAAGCAAACGAACCAACAAAGAAAAAGCAAGACAAATAAACAACAACAAAATATAGCAAACAATTAAGTGAATATATAAATAGATTAATAAATAATAATGAAAAAAAGAAAATACAAATAACGGAGGAAGGAAGAGATATTTAGAAAATAACCAAAAAAACAAAAAACAAAAGAAGACAAAAAAAAAAGAAAAAGTGATTTTTTTTTTTTAGACTGAAATATCATGCCATGATATTCAGTTTATTTCTACATAATATTATTCATTTAATAATATACTTCTACCATATTAATGAACGATATAAAGATATTTAAGAACTTACGTAATCACAAAAGACTATTTAATAAAATAACTATATCTGGAAAGAAATGATGATGATGATGGATAAAGAAGAGGATGATAATGATCATAGTGATGATAATGATAATGATAATAACTAGCGGCAATACTAATACTGATGATGATAAACAAAAATAATAATGATAACAATTATAATGATAATGATAAGGATAATACAGTGGTTATGATACTAGTGATAATAATAATTTGATAATAATAATATAATAATAATGATAATAATAATTTCAATAATAATAATAATAATAATAATAATAATAATAATAATAATAATAATAATAATAGTAATAATGATAATAAAGATAGTAATAATAATAATAATGATGATGATAATGATAGTGATAATAAAAACAACGATAACAGTGATAGTAATAATGATGATCACAGTAATATAATGATGATAATAATAATGATACTACTACAAACTGCTACTACTACTAGTAGTACTACTAATGATAATAACAATGACTGTGATGATAATGATGATGATAATAATAATAATAGCAATAATAATAACAACAATAATAATGATAAGGAAAATAATGGTAATGATGACAATGAAATTGATAATGGTAATAATTGTAATAGTAAATAAATTGATAATGATAATAATAATGATAGCAATGATAAGGGTAATAATAATTAGTAAAGAAATTGATAATAATAATAGTACAGGTAATAATAACAATGAAAATGGTGATAAGAGTTAAGAAACTAATAATGATATTAATAATGCTATTGATAATAAGGATGCTAATAATAGTCCAGAAAATCAGGACAAATCTGCCATAGCAACGGCTCACCTTAATCAAGTTAGGGCGTAATTCTTCGGCGAAAGAAAGGAAAATAAAAAGGGAGGTAATTTAGAGTTACATAATGTTCTTCCATCTTCTTCTCTTATCCTCCTCCTCCTCCTCCTTCTTTTGTCCACTCCCTCCACCTCCTCCTCCCTTTCGCCTTCCTTCCTTTCCCTGTTAATTCTTCTTCCTCGTCTCTTGTTCTACTTTCTCTCCTTTTTTTTTTTTACTTTCTCTTCCTTCTTCCTTCTCCTGTTTCCTCCTTTCTTCCCCCCTTCCCCATCTTTCCTTATTCCCTTCGCTCTTCCCTTGTTCTCTCCTCTTCCTTCCTCTCCTCTTTCTTTCGTATTTTTTTTTCTTTTCTCTTTTGGTCTCTTTCCTCCTTCCTTCTCTCCCTCTCTTCTTTTCACCCTCTCTTGTCTCTTCCTCCTCTCCC
>NC_051403.1:25231308-25233808 GCF_015228065.2 Penaeus monodon
AGAGAGAGAGAGCGAGAGAGAGAGAGAGAGAGAGAGAGAGAGAGAGAGAGAGAAAGAGAGAGAGAGAAGAGAGAGAATGAAGTTGAGAAAGAGAAAGAGAGAGAAAGGCAAACAAACGGGGACAAAAGCTAAGGGGAGAGAAAAAAGGAGAACTTTTATGAAGTATTTCTGTAATTTTAGATGACGTTGAATCTATATGTACACAATGTCCGCCTTCACAGATGAGGCATTTCAGACACCTACTCTCTCTCTCTCTCTTCTCCTTCTCCCTCTCTCCTCCTCCCTCTCTCTTCTCTCTCTCTTCTGCTCTCTCTCTCTCTCTCTCTCTCTCTCTCTCTCTCTCTCTCTCTCTCTCTCTCTCTCTCTCTCTCTCTCTCTCTCTCTTTCCCTCCCGCCTTCTCAGTTTCTGTCTTTGTCTTTTTTTCTCGCTTTCTCTCTCTATTTTTCTGTCTGTCTGTCTGTCTCTATCTATCTATCTATCTATCTATCTATCTATCTATCTATCTATCTATATATATATATATATGTGTGAGTGGTGTGTGTGTTTGTTTTGTGTGTGTGTGTTTTGTGTGGATGTGTGTGTGTGTGTGTGCGTGTGTGTGTGTGTATGTATGTGTGCATGTATTTGCTTGTATGTTTCTGTATGTCATTAGTCTGTGCATCTAAGCGTAAGGCATGCACAGTTGCACATGTATAATTGCATAGATGTCCGTACATACGACAGTGTAATGCAATGCTTGCTTGCGAGTGTGTTTGTGGATGTATGTATGTGAGCGACCGTGTTTATGCATGTGTGTAAGAATATGAGTATTGATCGGGGAGATGTGTGAACGCCTGGCGGGGGTGGGGGTGAGGGGGGGAGCGAGGAGAGGAGAAGGACGAGGAGGAGGGAAGGGAGGAGGGAGGGACGGGGGAAGTGCGAAGGGAGGAGGAGGAGGAGGAGAAGAGAGGGAGAGAGCGAGGGGGGGGGGGATGGGGGAAGAGCGAAGAGGGGAGGAGAAGGGGGGGGGATGAGGGAGGGCCGGGGGAACAGCGAGGGGAGGCTTCACCTGAGGGTCTTCTGTTGGCATAGCATGCGGGTAGGTGGCACTCTGGCCCTGTTTCATGCTAGTGCCACTGCTGGGGTTGGTGGGAGAGAGGGCTGGTGGAAGGAGTGGCACAGGTCCGGGCAAAATGGGATAGTGATGTAATTTGGCCACACACACAAGCCCCCCACGTAAAAATAAAAATTCCAGGGGAAAAACTAATATGGCTGATATCGATAGTATTTTTTTCTTTCTCTATCTCTCTCTCCTCTCCCCCCCTCTCTCTCTCTTTCTCTCTCTCTCTCTCTTCCTCTCCCTTTCCCTCTTAACCCCCCTCTTCCTCCTTCCTCTTCCTCTCTCTCTTTTTCTCTCTTTCTCTCTTCAATACCATGCTATCAGTCGCCAGAGATTGGATTGCTACGATACTACAGTTACTATTAATAGCACCAAAGTTGATTATAAAAGCTGACGAAACACCGTAACAGCGTGCGATGCAGGGAAGGGAGGCCACTGCAAGCAGGAAGGTGGAAATACATGGCGGGAATAGCAGTGTGCAGACAGCAGAAAGAGGGAAAGAGAAACAGCAACGAACAATGGAATGAGCACACCAACAAACAAATGGCAACATCATGATAGGAGACACCACCACCATTGACAACAACAACGACAACAACGACATAACAACAACAACAGCAACGGCAGGAACAACAATACTGACAACAGCAACAAAAAAAACAAAAAAACCGAGCAAGCAGCGGCATAGAAAGCAACAGCAACGGTAATAGAACATAATGAAACACAATAAAAAAACCAAAAGGAACAACAAAAAGAAACACACACACACACACACACACACACACACACACACACACACACACACACACACCCACACAACAGTGAGAGAGGAGATAGATGAGAGAATAGAGATATAGATATATAGGAGAGAGAAATAATATGAGAGAGCGAGCATGAGAGATAGAGACTACACATAAGAGGGAGAGGGGATCATATGAATGAGAGAATATGAGAAGATAGATAGTAGATGAGAGAGAGAGAGAGAGTAGAGATATAGAGAGATAGAGTGAGATATCGATAGACGTGGAGAAAGATGGATAGGAGACAGAGCTTATGGATATATATATATATATACAGAGGGAGATATATATAGCTAATATATATATAGATATATATATACATTGAATATATATATAGGTTTGGTGTGGGGTGTGTGTATATATATATAGATAGATATACTAATAGATATATATAATTAGAGATATAGATAATAGATATATGACAGAGTAGTTATACACACACACACACACACACACAAAAGATAGATGTATATAGATATATATATATATATAGAGAATATTATATATATATATATAGTATATATATATATTATATATATGATGGCCGCGGTGGCCGAAGTGGTTAGGCATCGGACCAAGACTTGTCACGGACGCGGCAAT
>NC_051403.1:25256308-25261308 GCF_015228065.2 Penaeus monodon
GAATCCATTTTTCTTCATAATCTTCTTTGATATATAAGAAAAAAAAAAGAAAAAAAAAGAAGGAGAAGAAGAAGAAAAAAAAACGACATCCGATTTACCTTCTGATCGTCCAAACTGACCTTCAAGTTTTATCCAGAAAACCTGAATAAATATATATATATATATATATGTATCTTTTCCCGGGTAATCAAGATGGTCTTCCCTTTGATGTCACGCCAAAGGGCTGAGCGGCAGGAAAAGAGGGTCCCTGTTTGGTAAGAGATAGATCAATATATACTGGATACAAACACACACACACACACATATATATATGTGTGTGTGTGTGTGTGTGTGTGTGTGTTTGTGTGTGTTTGTGTGTGTGTGTTTGTGTGTGTGTGTGTGTGTGTGTGTGTGTATGTATATATATACATACATATATAAATATGGATATATAGATATATATCATACATATATCACCCTTTTTCTAAATCAATCAATCAATTATTCTGTCTCTCTCAATCTCTTTCCCCTGCAGTGTTAATCTGTTAGGATTTTCACCTGTTCCATGAATTTATTCTCTCTCTCTCTCCCTCTCTCTATCTCTCTTTGTTTCTCTCTCTCTTTCTCTCCCTCTGTGCCTCTCTCTCTCTTGAAGGATAAGAATATAAAAAAACGAGAGAAACAGAAAGAAAAAAAAAGAAAAAAAAATAAAGAAAAAGAAAAACGGATAGATAGTTTTCCTTTCATTTTTTTTTTCATCTCGACTTCGGTTGCCTCGATAAGAATAATATTTGATTATTAATGGTCAATATTATTTTCTTTGCTTTCTCACAAAAAAAAGAATCTTCTTTATCTGCTACTTCCTCTTATTTATTTATATCTTATTTTTTGTTGCGTATTTTTTCAGTTTCTTTTTTTCTGTTTTTTATATTAGCATTTTGAAATTTATTAATTTTTTAAAGCATTTTCTTTGTTTTCTTAGAATTGCCATTTATCTATTGGTTATATATCGTCTAAGATACATATATATCGGTCTTCTCACCCCCTCTATCTATCTATCTATATATCTGTCTATCTATCTGTCTATTTATCTATCTATCTATCTAACGCTCTCTCTCTCTCTCTCTCTCTCTCTCTCTCTCTCTCTCTCTCTCTCTCTCTCTCTCTCTCTATATATATATATATATATATATATATATATATATATAGTATATATATATATATATATAATATATATATATATACATATATATATATATATGTATACATATATATATATATATATATATAATATATAATATATATAATATATATATATATATATATATATATATATTATATATATATATATATATGCTATCATTCTTTCTATCCATCTCCTCCTCTCTTTACCTACGTCTCTATCCATCCAACTGCAAATCTTCTCACCTATAAATCTCGCTATCTATCTGTCTATCTATCTATATATCTATCTATCTATCCTCCCGTTCAACATCTACCTTTCTCTATCGTCATCTCCTAAATCTCCAGATACCTCAATGCAACTTTAGTCACTTGATTGATAACTTAACAACAGCAATAGATTAAGTCCGGAGAACCCTATCCCCCCCCCCATCACCCCCCCCACCGGAACCACTCGACACCTGTTCACACCTGTTGACATTTATAATGATTTAGTCTACGAAAGCAGGTGTTCCTTCGTCAGCAGGTGCGGCGAGACAGTGCCATTCGGGTGACAAGGTTTCACGTCTTCTATTTTTTTTTTTTTTTTTTTGTTTGGTCTTTCTGTTTACCTGTTCGTTTGTTTACTTGTTTTTTTTCTGTCTGTCTGTCTCTATGCATGTATGTCTGTATGAGAGAGAGAGAGAGAGAGAGAGAGAGAGAGGAGAGAGAGAGAGAGAGAGAGAGAGAGAGAGAGAGAGAGAGAGAGAGAGAGAGGGGGGGGGGAGAGAGAGAGGAAGGGAGAAAGAGAGATAAAAAAGAAAACCAAAGAGAGAATGAGAGAAAAAAAAAACACATCAGCAAGCAACAGCTGAACCATCGTCAAACCTCAGCACAATCGCCACCTGTTTACCCTGCCTGTATACCCCATAAACAGGCCTACCATTAAAACGAACATTCGCTGTCAAGGGAAACTGATGGCGGTGATGTTGAGTGACGAAACATAAGCTCCAGGGATAAAAACTCCTTTGTTATACGGTCTGGCTAATTGACAGGACAACCTTCCTTCTCAGACTGTACTGTTACTCAGGTTAATGATTTATTCTGTGTGTATGCTTCTCTCTGTTCAGATTCTTTCTGGGCTGGCGAGTATGAATATATGTATAAGTATATATACACTGACAAAAAAGATGTATACATTTTTTTTCTCGGTGCAGAGTAGATATACCGGGGAAAATGTATGTATACTTTTTTCCTAGTTTAAAGCATGCGTGTGTGTATATACAGCGACCAGAGTATACGTAAGTGTATATACAGCCACAATAAGTATGTATATCTTTCTCCCAGTCAGAATATACACCGATCAAAAAAGTATACTTTTCTCCTTGTGTGTATATTCACAGAGGAGAACGTATACTGTCATCTGTATGTATACTTCAGGCGAGATTGATTCCTGGCTTGTCATGTGTATACATATGTGTATAAAAAACGAAAAAATAATATTATATTACAAAAGTATATACGTATGTACACGCAAACCACAGCCAGCCGCGTGCTCGAACACACGCGCTCGCAAGCACAGATGCATAAGAGACCAAGCATGCAGTCACAAGCACTCACCTTCGTTCCCAATCCCATTTTCTCCCGAACAAACCTCTACAAAGTTTTCAGTCAAGCCTCCATCTCTCCACCTTCCTTTCCCCTCTCTTCCCCTTTCCCTTTCTCCCCTCTTTATCTCGACCTCCTCTTATCCTTCCTTCCTCCATTACTGCTCCCCGTCCCAGGTAAACCTCTTCCCTCTTCCTTTTGTTCCCCTTTTATCCCCCTTTCTCTCCCCTTCCCTCTTTATCTCGTCCTCCCCTTCCCTCTTTATCTCGTCCCCCCCTTCTCTCTTTATCTCGTCCTCCCCTTCCCTCTTTATCCGTCCTCCCCTTCCCTCTTTATCTCGTCCTCCCCTTCCCTCTTTATCTCGTCCTCCCCTTCCCTCTTTATCTCGTCCTCCCCTTCCCTCTTTATCTCGTCCCCCCCTTCCTCTTTATCTCGTCCTCCCCTTCCCTCTTTATCTCGTCCTCCCCTTCCTCTTTATCTCGTCCCCCCTTCCCTCTTTACTCGTCCCCCCCCGTTCCTCTTTCTCGTCCTCCCCTTCCCTCTTTATTCGTCCCCCCTTCCTCTTTTCTCGTCCTCCCCTTCCCTCTTTATCTCGTCCTCCCCTTCCCTCTTATCTCGTCCTCCCCTTCCCTCTTTATCTCGTCCTCCCCTTCCTCTTTATCTCGTCCTCCCCTTCCCCTCTTTATCTCGCCCTCCCCCTTCCCTCTTTATCCCGTCCTCCCCTTCCCTCTTTATCTCGTCCTCCCCTTCCCTCGTTATCTCGTCTACCCCTTCCCTCGTTTATCTCGTCCTCCCCTTCCCTCTTTATCTCGTCCTCCCCTTCCCTCTTTATCTCGTCCTCCCCCGTTCCTCTTTATCCCGTCCTCCCCTTCCCTCTTTATCTCGTCCTCCCCTTCCCTCTTTATCTCGTCCTCCCCTTCCCTCTTTATCTCGTCCTCCCCTTCCCTCGTTATCTCGTCCTCCCCTTCCCTCTTTATCTCGTCCTCCCCTTCCCTCTTTATCTCGTCCTCCCCTTCCCTCTTTATCTCGTCCTCCCCTTCCCTCTTTATCTCGTCCTCCCCTTCCCTCTTTATCTCGTCCTTCCCTTCCCTCTTTATCTCGTCCTCCCCTTCCCTCGTTATCTCGTCCTCCCCTTCCCTCTTTATCTCGTCCTCCCCTTCCCTCGTTATCTCGCCCTCCCCTTCCCTCTTTATCTCGTCCTCCCCTTCCCTCTTTATCTCGTCCTCCCCTTCCCTCTTTATCTCGTCCTCCCCCCTCTTCACTTCCCGTTCAAGCGAACTTTATATAACTGATGTCTGGCCCGCTGGCGGAGTCGATATAAAGAAGAAGCCCCAACCACAGATTAAAAGGGGCGTGGGACGAAGAGGAATGGGGAAGAAATTAGCACTGAAAACTGGATGAGGAAGAGGGAGAAGAGGGAAGGAGGAGGAGGAGGAGGAGGAGGAGGAGGGGAGGAAGGCAAAAAAAAAAATCGAACAGAAACGTAGGTGAAAGGAAGGGTGGGGACAGAAGGAAGGATGGATAGGAAGAGGGGAAAAGCAAAGAAATCGAACAGAAATGTAAGCGAATGAAACTGAGGAAGGAGGATGAGGGAAAGGATAAGAAGAGGAGAGGAGAGAGAGAGGGAGAGAGAGAGAGAGAGAGAGAGAGAGAGAGAGAGAGAGAGAGAGAGAGAGAGAGAGAGAGAGAGAGAGAGAGAGAGAGAGAGACAGACAGACAGACAGACAAACATAAACACACACACACCAAAAAATCTGTATTCGCGCAATAGCTTTGTGCAACAGCGAAATTCAAGCAAGGCATAATGCCCCTGTCTCTGGGGAGAGTGAGAGTTGAGCATTCATGATGTTTGAAGGCGACGTTATTGATTAAAGGTGAAGTGAGGCTTTGGACTCGTGGTTCATACGGACTCTACGGGATGGCGGAAGTGGAGTCGAAAAGTCTCGATCCAACGGACTGCGAGCAAAGTCAGGTGAACGGCGAGGTGGGGAAAGTCGTTCGTGCTGTGGGGAAGTAATCGTATAGACTGTGGAGAAACCATATGGACGGTGTGGGGGTCGTTTGGCTGTGCTTTTAGGAAAGTCGTATATATGTAGTTGTATGGACTGAGAGTTTTAAAGACTAGGAGGTGTCACGTGTGTTATAGCAAGATCGTATATTCTTTGAGAAAGTTGTACGTGATGTGAGGAAGTCGTGTATTCTCTGAGAAAGTCACATGTGCTATGAGGAAAGCACTGTGTCCTGCTGAGGAA
>NC_051403.1:25278808-25281308 GCF_015228065.2 Penaeus monodon
ATAGATAGATAGATAGACTAATAGATAGATGAACATCTATCTATGAGAGATACACTGATATATATATATATATATATATATATATATATATATATATATATATATATATATATATAGATAGATAGATAGATAGATAGATAGATAGATAGATAGGTCGAGAGATAGATAGATAGGTCGAGAGATAGATAGATATAGATGAACAGATAGATGGACAGAGACAAACAAACACACAGATAGGTAGACAGATATATAGATACACAGAAACGGAGAAAACAGCCAGACAGACCATCAGATAGATAAAGAGAGCGAGCGCAGAACGACAGCAGGACCAATAATATTCTCCGAGCAGAGATTTGATAAGAGACGGAACAAAAAGGTCTTAAGAAATCCTGATTAGTTTTCGAAAAGCTTCTGGACGGAGAAACAAGGCATCTCTTTCTACGAGAGACGTTGAGAGCCACGTATGGAGAGATTACGTAAAGGATGGGAGATTCAGCATTCAAATAGGTTGGCATAAGGGGATGTGTCTCGCTAGGATAGTCCATTGAGAGGGGTTGCGGTATGGCTAAGAAAATTATGTGTATGTCTTACAAAGCTTTAGGACAGGTGCAGGGAAGTTAGATACAGAGTTTTTTTATTTTTTATTTTTTTATTTCAGTTTTATTCCATTTGTTGCGATGGATATTCTTGGTGTGACGAGCTGTCTGTTTTATTTTCTTTTTAAATGACCCCCTGTGTTCAAGGAATGGCCGGGGTTACCATCCACTGGCGGCGAGGGATTTGAACGCAGGTCAGCAAGGTTGCTAGACGAGATCGCTACCGCTGCATCACATAGCACACAATAAACAAAGAGAGAAGGAAGGAAGGGATAATAAGCAGGAGAGAGGAGAGAGAGAGAGAGAGAGAGAGAGAGAGAGAGAGAGAGAGAGAGAGAGAGAGAGAGAGAGAGAGAGAGAGAGAGAGAGAGAGAGAGAGAGAGAGGGGGGGGGGGGGAGAGAGAGAGAGAGAATGCAATACCTAAAAAGAATTAAAGACATTGAGAGAGAGATTGCTAGACGAGATCGCAACCGCTGCATCACTTAGCACACGACAGACTAAAAGAGAAAGAGAAGGAAGGAAGGAATGATAAGCAGAGAGAGAGAGAGAGAGAGAGAGAGAGAGAGAGAGAGAGAGAGAGAGAGAGAGAGAGAGAGAGAAGAGAGAGAGAAAGAGAGACAGAGGCAGTAGGAAGTGAATAAGAAGCATATATTGGACAATGTAGAAATGATGTGATGATGGCAGTAGTTGCAATGCAGAAGAAATGATATTAACACTATGACAGCAGAGAGCAGTACAACACAGAGGGTATTAAAGATTGTAGACAATGGCCTAATGGTAATTATGAACCTCGTTTTCATTTATAAGTTCATTATCTTTGAAAAATGTATATGAATCGACGTTGAGCGACTGGCAGGTTTGCGCAATAAAGTTATAATTACATAATATGTTTTCACAATGAAGTGAGCGACGATAGAGAAAGGGAGAGAGAGAGAGAGAGAGAGAGAGAGAGAGAGAGAGAGAGAGAGAGAGAGAGAGAGAGAGAGAGAGGCAAAGGTAGAGAGAAAGAAAAAAAAGAATAAAAAAGAAGAAAATATTCCTCCCTTGTTATTAGAGCGCATCCTGTCTCAGCGGAGGTATCACAGACTCTCCAAGGCAAGTAAAGTTCTCCTGAGATTTTTTGAGACTTTGAGACTCTGCAAGACTTCTTTTCCTTGTCCCTTTTTTCCTTGTTTTTATTTGTTATTTGTTCATTTATTTAGCTATTTGTTTGTTTGCTTGTCTATTTGCTTATTTATTTTTCTATCTATTTATTTACATGTTTATCTATTTACCTATTTACATATTTATCTATCTATCTATTTATGTGTCTTCTATTTGTCTATTTACTTATTTATTTATTTGTTTGTTTGCTTATTTATTCATTTATATGTTTGCTTATTTATTGATTTATTCATTTATTAAGGTGTGGGGAGTTATAAAAATAAGTATGGAATGGGTTACTTTTTGAGGACGTAAATAAGAGTAAGAATAACCCCCACCCCCACCCCACAACCCCACTTCCTCACTTCCCTCCTCTCCCTCTCCCTTCTTCTCTCTCTCCCCTTTCTGTCCCTCTCCCCATCCTCTCCCTCTCTCTTTCCTCTCCCTCTCCCCTTCCTCTCTCTCTTCCTTTCTCTCTCTCTCCACCTTCCACACACACACACACACACACAAATATATATATATATATATATATATATATATATATATATATATATATATATATATATACATATATATACATATATATATATATATATATATATATATATATATATATATATATATATTATATATATATATGCATATATATATTCCTCTATATCTTAATCTATCTATCTTTCTGTTTGTTTGTGTCTGTGTATGTGTGTCTGTCTTTCTATCCATTCATCTATTCACCCTCCCATCCCCCTACCAATCC
>NC_051403.1:25288808-25291308 GCF_015228065.2 Penaeus monodon
ATATATATATATATATATATATATATACATATATACACAGACACACACACACACACACACACACACACACACACACACACACACACACACACACACACACACACACATATATATATATATATATATATATATATATATATATATACATATATATATATATATATATATATATATATATATATATATATATATATATATATATATATATATACACATATATACATATATATACACAGACACACACACACACACACACACACACACACACACACACACACACACACACACACACACACACACACACACACACACACATATATATATATATATATATATATATATATATATATATATATATATATATATATATATATATATATGAGTGTGTGTGTGTGTGTGTGTGTGTGTCCTTGTACCCATACGTACGTGTTCGTGTGTAAATACGAACGATAATAGAAATAATAGAAATATCAACAGCAATGATGATGTTAATGATAATGATAAACGTAACAATAATAATGACAGTAATAATAACGCTGATAATGACAATAAAACATATCATTGTAGATAGAGCAATTGCAATAAATACTCACGATTTAGGCTCGCGTGCGCTTGCGTATTCACAATCCACTAAAAACACAAACACGTATATAACTTGTTTGCAATGATCTAAAAATCATCCTTAAATGTTTTTTCTTTCTTTCTTCTTCTCTTCTTTTTTTCTCTTTATTCTAATTTCTTTCCCTTTTTTATTTTCTTTCTCTACTTTCACTTCATTCTCCCATTTCTTTCCTTCCTTTTCGGCCTCATTTCGTGCCTCCTTTCATCTCTTCCTCTCTCTTTTATCCTCTTTTCTTTCTCTCCTTTCGTTGATTTCTCTCTTTTCTCTTCATTCTCCCTTTTCTTTTCTCCCTTTTCTTATCCTCCTTTTTCTTTTCTCCTTTTTCTTCCTCCCTTTTCTGTCCTCCCTCCCTTTTCCTTCCTTTTCGGGGGGACTTCACTAAGTGCCTCCTTTCCCTCTTCCTCTCTCTTTCCTTTCCTTTTCCTTCTCTATTTTTCTTTTTTCCCTTTTCCTTCCTTCTTTTTCTTTCCTCCCTTTTCCTCCCTCCCTTTTCCTCCCTTTTCTTTCCTCCCTTCCCTTTCTTCCCTCCCTCCCTTTTCCTCCCTTTTCGGGGGGACTTCACTAAGTGCCTCCTTTCCCTCTTCCTCTCCCTCCAAGACAAGGATCTCCCTGTGACTCCCTCAAGGGTCTCGGGTCTTCATTTGTCACTCGACGGGGTCTTCCTCTACCCACTTCCCTGCCATTCTTCTCTCGTCTCTTCTCATTCTCCGTATTTGCTCCTCATTTCGATTTCGTTTTCGTTCTCTCCTCTCTCTTCATTCATTCGTGTTTGTTCTTCATTCTAAGTACATTTTTTTCCTCTCTCGTTTTCTCTCCTCTTTCTTCATTCATTCGTGTTTATTCTTCATTCTAAGTACATTTTTTTTCCTCTCTCGTTTTCTCTCCTCTTTCTTCATTCATTCGTGTTTATTCCTTATTCTAAGTTCTTTTTTTTCTTCGTTCTTGCTCTTCTATTCTTGTGTTTCCTTTTTTTCTCGTTTTTCTCTCCTCTTTCCTCATTCTCGTATTCGCTCCTTATTCTATTTTCCCCCCTTCTATGCGTGAGTTTCTTTCTCTCTCTCTCTCTCTCTCTTTTCTTGTGTCTTGTTTCTTTTCTTTTCTTTTTGTTAATGTATTTCTTTTATTTTCTCTCTCTCTTCCCTCCCCCTTTCTTATTCTTCTTTCTCTCTAATTCCTTTTTTCTTGCCTTCTTTCTCTTCTTTCTAATCCTATATTTATTTTATTTTCTCTCTCTCTCTTCCTTCCTCTTCCCTCATTATCGCGTTTGCTCTTCTTTCTAATTCCTTTTTGCCTTTCTTTCCCTTTTTCTATTCATCTGTTTATTTTTGTCTCTTTCATTTTCTTTTTTTTTCTTCTCTGTCGTTTTCTTTCTTCGCTTCTCTCTCTCTTTCTTCCTATGTTTTTTTCCTCTCTCGTTTTTGGCTTCCGTCTCCTCTTCTTCTTCTCTTTCTCTTTTCCTTCCATCTCCTCTCCCTATTCCTGTTTCTTCTTTTCCTCCTCATTTTCTTCTCTTCTCTCTCCCTCTTTCTTTCTTTTTTCTCTTTTCCTCTTTTGTTTTCCCTTTCCCTTTCTCTCTCATCCCCCCCTTTTCTCTGCCTCTTTACATTTTATTCCTTCCTTCCTCTTTCCCCTTTACATTCCTTTACTACCTTCCTTGTCCTTCTCCTCCTCTCTTTTGTGTCCTATGTCATCCTCCACTTTTCCTTGGTTCCCCTCACTCTCTCCATTTTCTCTCTTATCCCCTTCCTTCCTTCCTTCCTTCCTTCCTTCCTTCCTTCCTTCCTGGTCGCTCGTTTCTCTCACAAGCTCTAGTTATCTTTTTCTTTTCCACTTTCCTTTCAATCTTTCGCCTTTTGCCCTTCCCTCCTCTTTCATCCT
>NC_051403.1:25303808-25306308 GCF_015228065.2 Penaeus monodon
AAAAGAAAGAAGAAAAAGAAGAAAGAAGAAGAAGAAGAAAAGGAGAAAGAAGAAGAATAAGGAAGAAGAAGAAAGAAAAAAGAAAGGAGAAGAAAAACGAAGAAGAAGAAGAGGAAGAATAAAAAAAAAGAAAAAAAAAAGTAAAACTCAAAATTGGATTCCTCGCCGCCTATGTCTGCAGCTAATACCGATCCCGCCTTGAGCTTGCAACTTGCAAAATTGAAAATGTCTTTTTGGCCTTGACGCTCCTCCGTTACAAAGTCTCTTTCCCTCGCCAGCCTCCGGGAACGTAATTAGCTTCGATCTTTCGGGTATGTGTGGGCAGCCTCTTCGTCTGATGTGTTTGTTTCGGATTTTGTTTGCTTGTTTGGGGTATGTGGGGGGGAGGGGGGAGCCTCTTCGTCTGATTTGCTTGTTTCGGATTTTGTTTGCTTGTTTGGGGTATGTGGGGGGGGGAGGGGGCAGCCTCTTCGTCTGATTTGTTTGCTTCAGATTTTGTTTGTCTGTTTGGGATATGTGGGGGGGGGGGAGGGGACAGCCTATTCGTTTGATTTGTTTGCTTCAGATTTTGTTTGCTTGTTTGGGATATGTGGGGGGGGGGGTAGCCTCTTCGTTTGATTTGTTTGCTTCAGATTTTGTTTGTTTCAGATTGTGTTTGTTTCCTAGGGGTATGTGTGGGTAATCTCATCCTCTGATTTGTTTGTAATTTTTTTTTGTTTGTGTGTGGGTAGCTAGTCATTTGATTTGTTTGTTCAACTGATTGTTTGTTTGTTTGGGGTATGTTTGGGTAGCCTCTTCTTTTGATTTGTTTGTATACTTGTTTTGTTGACTCTGTTTATTTGTTTATTTGTTTCGTCGTTGCTTTATCAGTTTATCTATTTACTTATCTATTTCTTCATCTCTTTATTTATCTACTTATTTTTTCATCCATTTTTTCGTTTTTTTCATTTATTCACCTATTTATCTATTTTCTTTGTCTGTTTATTTGTTCTTATATGTTTGCTTGTTTTAATTAATGTGTTTATCTATCTATCTATTTACTGATTTTTTTTTATCTATTTGTGTATTTATTTATCTATTCCTCTGTTTATCTATTCATTCTGTTTATCAATTCATCTATTTATCAATATCAATATATATCTATTCCTCTGTTTATTTATTTATTCTGTTTATCAGTTTATCAATTTATCAATTAATTGTTGTTGTTGTTATTATTATTATCATTATTATTATTATTTTAGGAAGTGGTACATAGAGTTTCCATTTATCTTTTTTTTATCTTATTTTCATCTTTCATTCTATTTCTTTATTATGTTCCTTTATTTAGGGTGGGGGGGGGGGGGGGCAGCGACGTTCAATTAATTGTTTCATGTTTCATTTACTTGTAGTTTTATATTTCCATGAAAACAATCATTCATGCATTAAGGAGAAAGCTGTCTTCTGAAATATATTTTCTTTTCTGAATTAATTAGTGCGAAATAAATGAGGAGCGTCTTATGCATTGGACAAATTCATCTTAGAGGAGGATAGATGAGGAGGAAGCGGAGATAATTGAATAATCAAGATGAATGAATGGTGATGAGTAGAACGGAATGATACCTGAAAGGAACATCACGAAATGAGTATGAATGAATCCTCAAGATGAATGAAAGGAGATGAGTAAAATTAAGTAATACTGAATGGAATAGCTCTTCGAAATGAGTATGCCAAGTCATGATCTTTCTGTGATTGACTAAAAAGTTTGAAAAAATGCGTTAAGGTATCCCACCCTTTTCCTGGTGTGAGTGAACGATGAATGCCTTTTTTTGTAAGGGAAGTATTTTTATTCTTAAGGGAAAATTTAAATTTCTAAAGGTTTACTTTTTTTACGAAGGAACCCCCTTTTTTGGGACGTCTTAAGGAGGTAAAAATACGCACTTTGGAAAGTACTTCCCCTCCCCCCCTTTTCTCGTCTCCCCCCCCTCCCTTTTTTCCAATTTTTCCCCCCCTTCTCTCCCCCTATCCCTTCTTTCCCCAATCCTCCACCCACTCTGCTACCCTCCCAATGCCTACCTACTCCTTCTCCCCCCCCCCCCCCCCCTCCCTCCCTTCTCCCCCCCTTTAGGGCCCCCGCACACCCCTACCCCTACCCTCCCCCTCTTTTTACCCCAGCCCCCCCTTTCCCCCCCCTTTATTCTCATAAACCCTCCACCCTCTTCCCCCAATACTACTACCCTCCCCCCCCACTCCAGTACCCTCCTCCCAACCCCTCCCTCCCCCCACTCTTACTACCCTCTCTCCTCCTCCTCTCCCCCTCGCTCTCCTACTCCCCAGACTCCGCTACACCCACTCCCGACCCCCAAGGAGTATGACGAGGTCGCAAGTGGCACTCTGAGCTCCCGCGTGGCACTCCACTCCTCCGTGGCACTGGTATGAGTATCAGGCAAAGAGCTGCTCTCAAGAATTATAAGGAGCGACGTCGCGTGGAGTTTGATCTCATCTACGCGTGGGTTCTCACTGG
>NC_051403.1:25325617-25330617 GCF_015228065.2 Penaeus monodon
TTTCCGCAAACAGAGGTCTATTTTTTTCTTTAGTTTTCATTTAAGGGCACGTTATCGTTTACTTTCCTTCTTCTCTGTTCTGTACTGTTTTTCATCCGTCAAAGAATTATATGCTTTTATCGCATTTTGTCTCCTAATACTTCCTTCGGCTTCAGTTCCACCTTCCTTCCACCACACCCACCCACCCTCCTCTCACCCAGCCTCCTCCACCCACCCACCCTCCTCCACCCACCCCCCTCCCCCTCTCACCCAGCTTCCCCCAAACCCCACCCCACCCCCTCCACCCACCACCCTCCTCCCTCCACCCTCAGCCCACACCTCCCACCCACCTACCCACCCCACCACCTCTTTCCCTCTCATCCACTCTCCTCGTCCCACCACCTCTACCCCCCCTCCACCCAACCCACCACACCCGCCCACCACACCTACCCCCACCTCTCCCCTCTACCTCCTCCCACCCACCCTCCCTCCCGCTCTCCTCCCTGCTCTCCCTCCCTGCTCTCCCTCCCTGCTCTCCCTCCCGCTCTCCCTCCCAGCACTCCCTCCCTGCTCTCCCTCCCGCTCCCCTCCCTGCTCTCCCTCCCTGCTCTCCCTCCCTCTCTCCCTCCCGCTCTCCCTCCCTCCTCTCCCCCCCTGCTCCCCCCTCCCGCTCTCCCTCCCTGCTCCCCCCCCTTCGCTCCCCAAGCCTATTCACGCCCACGATCTGAATCCTCGCAGGTGAATACTTCGTGGTGGGCGTCGCGCTGAGCCAATACGACAAAAACAAACCGCACAAATACCTTCGCGATCTCTTGAATGAACACACGAATTCCACCGTGCAGGATGCCTTCCAGAATTTTCTAGGTGGGTGGCGAGGTTTCTTTTATATTGTCTCTTATTCTTGGTATGTGTGTGTGTGTGTGTGTGTATGTTTGTGTGTGTGTGTGTGTGTTTGTTTGTGTGTGTGTGTGTGTGTGTGTTGTTGGTGTGGTGTGTGTGTTTGTGTGTGTGTGTGTGTTTGTGTGTGTGTGTGTGTGTATGTGTTTGGGTGTGTTTGTGTGTGTGGTGTGTGTGTTGTGTGTGTGTGGTGTGTGTGTGTGTGTGTGTGTTGTGCTGTGTGTGTGTTGTGTTTGTTGTGTGTGTGTGTGGTGTGTGTGTGTGTCTGTGTATGTGTGTGTGTGTGTGTTGAGTGATTTTTTTGTTTGTTTGTTTGATGCTTCTTTCTTTCTTTCTTGCTTTCTATCTTTGTCTGTTCCTTATTGTTTCACTCTTTATTTAATTGTTTGTTTTCTTTCTTTGTTGATCTATTTATTAGTTTCTTGTGCTTTATTTATTCTTTATATTTTTTGGATTTGTTAAACTTTGTTTGATTGTTTTTTTTTTATTTTTCATATTTCCTTTCGTTTTACGCTTCTTCTCTCTTTTTTTTTCCCCCCTCTTTCCCCCTCATTATTTAAATTTTTTTCTTCCAGCTTTTCCTTCTCTCCTCCTCCCCTTTCTATCATTATTTTTTCTTTCATCTTCCTCCTTTTTCCTCTTCCTGGTCCCCCCCCCTCTAATTATTTTTATTGTCACACATCTTCCTCCTCCTTTTCTCATGTTCCTCTCCCCTTTTCTTTTACCTACCTATTTTCATTTTTCCTTCCCCTTTCCACCTCCCCCCCCTCCTATATCATTATTCTCCCTCTATTTTTTTCTCCTCCCCTCCTCTCCTCCTCCTCCTCTTTTTCCGTCCCCCTCCTCCTCCTCTTTTTTCCCCCCTCTCTCCTCCTCCTCTTTTTTCGTCCCGTTCTCCTCTTTCTCCTTCCCCTTTTCCCCCTCCTCCTCCTCTTCCTCCCCCCCCTTCTCCTCCTCCTCCTCTTCCTCCTCCTTTTCTCCCCCTCTTCTTCTTTTTTTTCCTCTAAAAATCCTCCCCCTTCTCCTTCCCCTTCCCCCCTCTCCTTCCCCTTCCCCCCTTTTTTTTTCCTTTTTCCTCTTTTTTCTCCTCCTCTCCCCCTCCTCCTCTTATTCTTATTTCCCTTTTTCGCTAAAAACCTCCAGCTTCTCCCTTTCCCCTTTCCCTCTTTTTCTTTTCCTCCTCTTCCCCCCTCTTTCTCCTCGTGTCGTCGTCCTCCTCCTCCTCCCCCTTCCCCTCCTCCTTTCCCCCTCCTCCCCCTCCTCCTCCTCCTCCCCCTCCTCCTCCTCCTTTCCCCCCCTTTTTCTTCTTTCTCCCCCCTCCCCTTTTTTCCACCTATTTATTTCTTCGCTCCCGGGGCTTTGATAAGGTTACGGGGCCCTTCGAAAATTTTCAAGACAAATGGGGGCCTCGTAAAAATGAAATTTGGGTTTATTCTCCAAAAATTTTTAACAAAAAAATCTGTTATCTATTATCTATCTTCTTTTATCTGGGGTGTGTGTGTGTGTGTGTTGTGTGTGTGTGGTGTGTGTGTGTGTGGTGTGTGTGGTGTGGGTGCGTGTGTGTCGTCTATCTTTTATCTATCTTTCTATCTATCTATCTGCGTGTGTATTTTTTTCCGTCTTGTCTGTCTGTTGTCTCTTCTTTTTTCTCTTTTTTTCTTTTTGTCGTCGTTGTCTGTCCGTCTTTTTTCTGTCTGTCCGTCTATCTGTCTGTTTCTTTCTGTCTGTCCCTTTTGTTTTTTCTTCTCTCTCCCCCTCTCTTTCCCCCTCTCCTCCCCTCTCTTTTCCCCCCCCCTCTCTCTCTCCTCTCTCCCCCTCTCTCTCTCCCCCTCTCTCTTCTCTCTCTCTTTTTCCTTTCTCTCTCTCTCTCTCTCTCTCCTCTTTATTGTTATTTTAATTTCTATATTCATCTAATTTTATCTTGTGCCCGTTACTATATCAATTTATCTGTTTAAAATATATCCCCAAGATCTACCCCATAAGATATTTTTATGTATGTATGTATATTGTATTATTCTCCGTCGTCGTCTATATCTCTATATACTCTTTATCCCTTTCTGCCCACAATATCTTTACCCTTTTTATCTGTCTGTATCTCTCTCTATCCATCTCCTAAAACTACCCTATCTAAATCTCTCTCTTTTTCAAATATAGTTCCTGTTCGTATATCTGTCTATTTATATCTTTATCCTTCTGTCTACCTGCCGGGTAGGCATCTATCTATCCATCATCAATATATCTTTCTATTTATATATCTCGCTATCTATATATCTGTCCAGCCATCCTCTTTCGATCTATCTATCAGTTCATTTATTGTCCATATCTCTCTATTTATCCCATCTGTCTATATCTAAACCCTCTGTCTATCTGTCTACCGATGCGGCTTTCTACACATCTATCCATTCATCTATCTGTTTATATCGTATATTTTCCTATATACCTACCTCTCTCTCTATCAATCTCTTGTCCATATATCTCTCTCTATCCATCTGTCTATCTTTCTATCTATCTATCGTTTATCTATCTATCTACCTTTCTCTCTACCTTTTTCTCTAACCGACTCTCTACCTGTCAAACCATCTATCTATTTATTTATCAGTTCATTTCTATCCATTTATCTGTCTATCCACCCATCATTCTATCAGTCTATCGGATCATCTATCTGTCTATATCTGATGTGTTTACCTATCTGTCTATACAAATATTAATCCATCTACCTATATATATATCTCTCAAGCAAATGCCTATCTGTCTTTTTATACATCTGTCTATCTATCTATCTACCGTGCATCTGTCTGTCTGATCATACATCTGACTATTAATCTACCCATGCATCTATCTGTCTATCTATTCTATCTATCTATCTATCCATGCATCTCTATTTATCTACCATGCATCTATCTATCTAACAATTTCTATCTGTCTATATATCTATCTATCTATTCCAATTATCTATCAATCCTTCTATCTATCTATTCTACCTATCTATCAATCCACCTATCTACCTATACCTGTACATTCACCTTCCACCCATTCCTCTCCCCCGCAGGTGTTATGCCGTCACCTTCCCCTTCGTTCGAACACTACGCCCCCAAAACGTCAACGCCTACTTGACGAAGCCACCGTTCAACCATCCGAACGCAGTGCACCAGATGGGTGGGATGAAAAATGTGAGTAATTCGCGAATTCGCCTGTATTTGGGGCGGATTCGTGAGTCATTCGTCAGTTGAGTCGGTGAGATGGTTCGTGAGTATTTGGAGAGGGCGAATCATTGGTGAGATGAGTCGGTGAGATGGATCGTGAGTATTTGAAGAGGGCGAGTCATTCGTGAGATGAGTCGGTGAGATGGATCGTGAGTATTTGAAGAGGGCGAGTCATTCGTGAGAGGAGTCGGTGAGATGGATCGTTGAGCTGTGAGTTCGTGAGTTTGTGACTGTTTTCTGAGTGGCATGAGTAATTCGTCGAGTGTATTCGTTACTTCGTCGTCGAGTTTTTAGGCTGTGATTTCGTGAGTACTGTGAGTAGGTGAGATTAATTCACGAGTTAGATTAGTTTAGATTGTGAGCTCGTGAGTACTCCGAGCGGCCTGAGCAACCCATGAGTATGAAAATCCATTCGTCGTCGAGCCATGAGTTGTTCATGAGTTAATGACTGACGTGAGTAACCCATTAAATGACCCAATACACTCATCATCGACCCGTGAGTCCGTTAAGTATCCTAAACATCGTGAGTAACCCACCAGTGACCTCATTACCTCGCCATCGAATCGAGACCCCCTCTAGTCTTTCCACTCACCATGAGTAACCCGCGAGTAAATGAGTCTGTCAGTTGGGGAAGGCCTACGTCCAACAACGGACCCTCAATGGCTGACAAAAAAAAAGCCGTCGGGGGAGTATAAAAGTTTCCCCTCGGTGATGTGCTGATGACGGAGCGGGAGACGGAGCCCGTGGGAATGTCGTATATCTGGGAAGAGCCTCTCTGTGTAATGGAGTTTAATGAGGATCTCTCAGTCGCCGATAACTCGATCAGTGGCGGTGGGAGATGGGGGGGTGGAAGGGGAGGGATGAGAGAGAGAGAGAGGGGAGAGGGATGGCAGAAAGGGAGGGGATGAGAGAGAGAGAGAG
>NC_051403.1:25335553-25338053 GCF_015228065.2 Penaeus monodon
ATATATATATATATATATATATAATATATATATATATATATATATATTGAATATGGAATAACGTAGTAACGTACAGTTGGTTTAGTATTTCTATTCCTGGTCATACCTGGAATAGGAATAGGTTCGAGTCCGGGTCTGGGAGGGTGGTTATCTATCTATCTATCAATCAGTCAATTCAATCAGTCAGTGAAGGAATCAATCTATCTGTCTATCTACCTATTTACCTGCCTATCACTGAATCAGTCTACCAATCAGTCAATCAATAAATCAATCTACCAATCAATCAATCAGTCAAACCATCAATTTATCTACCAATCAATCAATCTACTAATCAATCTAAAAATAACTGGCTCAGTCTACCATTCAATCAATCTACCAATCAATCGATCTACAAATCAGTCAGTTAATCAATAAATCTACCAATCAATCTACCTATCAATAGACCAGTCAATCTACCAATCAATCAATCTACAAATCAATAAATATACCAATCAATCTACTAATCAATTAATCAGTCGATCAATAAACCAATCAATAAACTTAACTAATCAATCTACTAATCAACTAATCAGCCAGTCAATCAATAAATAAATCTACCAATGGATCAATCTGCCAACCGATGAATTGATCAGCCAATCAAGAAATCTACCAATCAATCAGTCAACCTAGTAATCAATCAATCAGTTAATCAGGCAGTCAATCAGGCAATCAATCAACCAATCTACCAATTAATCAGTCAATCAATGAATCAATAAATCAAACTACCAATCAATCAATCAACCAATCAGTCAATCAACCAACAAATCAATCAATCAACCAATCAATTAATCAATCAACCAATCAATCAACCAACCAACAAATCAATCAATCAATCTATTAGGTACTATTCACAAAAAAAAAAAAAAAAAAAATCAGAATATTTTCCGAATTGATAAATATTTCTCCAAGAAATATTGGATTTTCTTTCATATTTTTGGGGGGGAAACGACTAAATTACCACTTGTGACTCGAGGCTTATGCAAATTTCAGTTGCAACGTTGCACTGCATGTGATTTTCTCTTGAGGTTGATGCTTTACATTCAGAGAAAAAATTGATTTTTTTTTGTGTGTGTAACTTGTTGATTTTAAATGTGTGCTAAGTTATTTTATTTGTTTAATTATCATTATCATTAGTATTACTACTATTATGATGATGATGATGATGGTGATGATGATGATAATGATAATGATAATAATAATAATGTTAATAATAATAATGATGATAACAATAATAATAATAATAATGATAATAATAATAATAATAATAATAATAATAAAATAATAAAATAATAATAATGATAATAATAATGATAATGATAATGATATTAGTGACAATAATAGTAATAATAATAATAATAATAATAATAATAATAATAATAATAATAATAATAATAATAATAATAATAATAATAATAATAATAATAATAATAATTATTATTATTTCTTTTATTATCATTATTGTTATTATCCTTATTAGTATTATTATCATTATCATTATTATTATCACTGTTATTATCATTTTTACTATTATCGTTATTATCAACATTATTAGGGGAGGGGAGGGGGAGCAAAGTAAGAAAAATAAAGTACTGAAAAGCACCTTGAAAAAGAAGAAGAAGAAGAAGAAGAAGAAGAAGAAGGAGAAGAAGAACAAGAAGAACAAGAAGAACAAGAAGAACAAGAAGAACAAGAAGA
Source organism: Penaeus monodon (assembly GCF_015228065.2). Taxonomy (NCBI): domain Eukaryota; kingdom Metazoa; phylum Arthropoda; class Malacostraca; order Decapoda; family Penaeidae; genus Penaeus; species Penaeus monodon. The sequence continues at coordinate 25,337,288 of NC_051403.1, forward strand.
AGAAGAAGAAGAAGAAGAAGAAGAAGAAGAAGAAGAACAAGAAGAAGAAGAAGAACAAGAACAAGAAGAACAAGAAGAAGAACAAAAAGGAAAAGAAGAAGAAGAAGTATTTTTTTAAACCAAGGAAAACATACACCAAGCTTCCTCTCGCATTTACACTGTAGCCCCGGGGATTCGAAAGGACTCCAGGCTTGGGGAGGCGACAGCTTAAAAGAGTCATTTGACTGAATTTACGAGGCAGTAAACTCGAGGCTAGCTTACCTCTGGAAGCGATAAGGTCTTGGTATGAATTCAAAATGTAAAGTTTCTCCAATACCGCTTTTTCGTCTTTTGTCTCCGTTTCACTGTTTCTGTTTTCATTTTTTTTTTTTTTTATCTCTTCGTGTCTTCTTCTTCTTCTTTGTCTCCTATCTTTCTTTCCTTTTTTCTTTTGTCTTTGTTTCATGTTTATTTCTTCGTCTAATTGATCTTTTCACTTTTCCTTCTTTTTTTTATCGTCGTGTCATGTATATTTCTTCATCTTCTTTAACTGTTATCTTTTCCTTTTTCTTTTTCTTCTGTCTCTGTGTCACGTATATTTCTTCTTTATTTTCTATTTTCATTTTCATTTCTTCTGTCTTCGTGTCATTATATTTCTTCTTTGTATTCTCCTTTTTCCTTTCGATTTTTTTATGCCTTTGTGTCACGGGTATTTCTTCTTTCTTTTCCTCTCTCTTTTTCTTCCGTCTATATTTTACGCATATCAATTTAATTTTCTCTTCTCATC
>NC_051403.1:25353053-25360553 GCF_015228065.2 Penaeus monodon
GAGGAGAGAGAGGAGAGGGAGAGAGAGAGAGAGAGAGAGAGAGAGAGAGAGAGAGAGAGAGAGAGAGAGAGAGAGAGAGAGAGAGAGGAGAGAGAGAGAGAGAGAGAGAGAGGAGAGAGAGAGAGAGAGAGAGAGAGAGAGAGAGAGAGAGAGAGAGAGAGAGAGAGAGAGAGAGAGAGAGAGAGAGAGAGAGAGAGAGAGGAAGAGAGAGAGGAGAGAGAAAAGAGAGAAAGAGAGAGAGAGATTCACAAATAGACAGATAGAGAAAGACAGAGATAGAAAATGATTCTGGTGGGGAAATGAAGATAGGTGAAGTGGGGGGTTCAGGGAGGTGAAGGTGGTGGGGATGTGGGGGGGGGGGGGAAGGTGGTAGAGCTGGGTGCTGATTAATGATAATCATGGTAGTGATGGTGGCGATGATGTTGGTTGTAGTGGTGGTGATGCTAATGGTGGTGATGGTGATGTTCATGATGATTGCGATGTATATGATGATGATGGTGATGATGATAATGATGATGATGATGATGATGATGATGATGATGATGATGATGATGATGGTGGTGGTGATGATGATGATGATGTTGACTGTGAAGTTGCTTATGCCAGATATTCCAATGGTTCTCAGTCTATATACCTCTCCGAACCCTCCTGTGTCTACGGAAATATTATAGAAACCCCTTCCTAGGCCTATGAAAGTTAACAGCCAGAGGGTATAATTCTGATTATCATTTTTTAAAAATTAACAATACGATTTTATGACGTAACCATTCCCTCGTAAGATCAATTAACTCATTAGTGAAACGGGATCCAAGAGTATTTTCACGGACTCCCCCTCCCCCCCTCCCCGTCAGCATCTCCCTCGAGGTAGTCTACCCCCCCCCCCCTGAAGACTATCCCCTCTTCGCCTCTTGTGTTTGAGAAACACTGGATATACTTACTTTGTTATTTCTACTGTCCCTTGTACTACAGCTATTACTATTATCTGTTATAATGTAGATTGCCATACTGCCCCTTCGCTGGTTTTGCAATATGGAACTAAGGTTATCATTTCTTCTCTGTTACAAATGCTTACGATGATGGTGATTGATGGGTAACAATGATAGCGGTAATGATGACGGTGATTTCGATGATGGCAGAAAGGAATGATATGGATAATGTTTAAAATTGGATTATTGACAAAAAACAACGGTGATGATGATGATAGTGATATTGATGTAAAAACAACAACGATGATGATAATGATGACAAAATAACGATGATGATGATGATGAGAGTAACATTGATGACAAAAGACGATGATGATAATGATGATACTGACATTGATAACAAAATTAACAACGATGATAATGATAATGATAATACTAACGGTGTCAAAATCCACAATACAAATGTAGATATGAATAAAACTGTGGTTTATGACACAGTGACACAACATTCAACATTTAATACATGGAATTATGTGTCTTCGTCCCATGATTAAGGTGAAAGGACAACTTGATTAAACTTTGATCTCACTGAAGTCCAATATGAATATATTTTTTTTACATTATTTGTCCAAACTTTGACAAATGACTCGATCTTATTCAAACTTTCCGAACGTCATTTTATATATATATTTTAAAATCGGTTCAAAGGCTTCGGTTTGTGAAATAAGTCTGGATTTTCAGAAGATTTTCGTTATTATTTTAATCACGAAGGGGGGGGGGTAGAAACAAGTGACGGGGGGGGGGGATGGGGAAGAGAGGGATAGGAAAGAAGGGGAAGAAAGAGAGGAAGAGAGGAAGGGAGAGCAATAAAGGAAGGAGAGGGAGAATGGGAGAAAGGAAGGGAAGGAGGAGGGAGGGAAATAAGGGGGGGAGGTAAGAAGGAAAGACAAAAAGAGAAAGGAACAAGAGGACGGAAAGGGAGGAAGTGGAGGGAGGGGGAAGAAGAGAAGTGGGGAGAAGCGAAGGGAAGAGAGAGATTAGGCAAAAGAGGAGACTGAGATGGAACGCCATATGCCCTCTCAGTATAATATTTATGCTTTGATTTTTAATTTGTTTATTGTTATTTATAAGATATCTATTGATAGATTTTTAAACTTTTTAAACATTTTAATATTTCTAATTAACAAGGTATTCGCCGCTAATGACCTTAACTGTTGACGCGGCAGATAATTTTAGATAATCAGTCAATCAATCAAAGTCCCTCTCACGCCTGTAATATTTCCATCAGTCGATTGCAATTCCACGAATATTTAAGGTGAAGGTCATTACGTTGTCGGCTTTTTGTAGTTGTATAGAATGGGCGAAGAAGATAGAATTACCTTTTAATTCAAGTTAGAGTGATGACAATAATGATGATGGTGAAAATGATAATGATAAGAATGATGAGAGTAATAAGGTTGGTGGTGATGATGATAGTAATAATACTGATAACTGTAATGATAACAGTAACAATAATAATGATGTGGGTAATGGTGGTTATGATGACAATAATGAGAATAACAATAATAATGATGACAATGATAATGATGATACTAATTGTACCCACAAGGATAATGATTGCACTGAAAATAATGATAACATTGATAACGAAAGTAAGAACAATGATGATGACAGTAGAGATAATACTAACAGCAATAGCAGTGATAATAATGATAACATTAATAGAAGATACTTATAATAACAGTGCTAATAATAAGGAAAACGATAATGTTAATGGTCATGATAATAATATATATATATATATATATATATATATATATATATATATATATATATATATATATATATATATATATATATTAAGAGAGAGAGAGAGAGAGAGAGAGAGAGAGAGAGAGAGAGAGAGAGAGAGAGGGAGAGAGAGAGAGAGGGAGAGAGAGAGAGAGAGACAGAGAGAGACAGAGACAGAGAGAGAGAGAGAGAGAGAGAGAGAGAGAGAGAAGAGAGAGAGAGAGAGAGAGAGAGAGAGAGAGAGAGAGAGAGAGAGAGAGAGACTGATATACAGACATACATGTGTATGTATGCCTAACTGCACCAGTATATCCACAGTACCATTACATCTTCTAATACAATTTCTTGTTATCGTAAAATCATTCTTTTTATACGAGTCAGGTCTATAGAATCTTCCTGTAAATAGAACTTATGAGCTTTTAGCTAAATTAAAAAAATGGGCTGACCAGAAAGAGGAGGTGGAGAGGAGAGAAGGTAAGGGTGATGAGGAGGAACGAGGAGAAAGGGGAGGAGAGGAGGGAAAATGAGGAGAGAAGGAAAAGGGAGGAAAGAAGAAGAAGGAGAAGACGGGAAAATAGAGGAAAAGGTGGAAAAAGAAAAAGAGAAAGAGAAGGAGAAAGAGAAGGCGAAGAAACAAGAGAAAGAAAATGAAAAGAAGAAGGAGGGGGAGGAGGAAAATGAGGAGGGGCAGAAACAGACACAGACACAGAGAAAAGGAGACAAAAATGAGAAAGAATGGGAGAAGGAGAGAGAGGGGCGAGATAGAGACAGAGAGAAAGAGAAAGACAATGAGAAAGAATAAGATACAGGGAGATAGACAGGAAGAGAGAGAGAGAGAGAGAGAGAGAGAGAGAGAGAGAGAGAGAGAGAATGAGACAAACAGGCAGACAGACAGACAAAAAACAAACAAACAAACAAACAAATAGATAGCAAGAAAATGAAACAAAACGGAAAATAGCTGTACAAACCAAACTCCAACAAACAACCACCTTAAACAAAACAAACAAGCAAACACGACACTCCAAGAAAGCCAAGAGAAACTTAAAGGAAGGCAAAAAAAGAAAAGAAAAAAGAACCCTCGGTGTCAAAGAGAGAAGGTGAAAGAGCAGGTAATTCGAGTCAATCTACTGATGCCAACGACACGAATGTCTCCTGTGTGTTCATGGGTCTGCGAATTCAATTAAGCGGAATTGGAAGCGAGAAGACCAATATTCGTGTTGTTGTTGTGCAAAAAAACAACAGTAAAAAGGATGCTTAGAGGCACATAAATAAGACAAAAATAAACAAACGCGGATAGAATAACAAAAGGATATTTGGAAAAAAAAAACAGACACGGTCACGCTAAAAAAAAAAAAAAAAAAATAGAAGAAGAAACAAACACACGATTTCGACAAAAAAGGTGTTTAAAAAATGCATGATGGAAGAAGAAGTAAAAAAAAAAAGATATTTGGAAACAAAGACATGGTTTCGCCCCCCCTCAAAAAAAAGAAAAGAATTTAGAACAAGATATTGAAAACACACCCACACACACACACACACACACACACACACACACACACACACACACACTCTATGTCAAATGTATATAAATACGATCGGTTATAAGTGTGGCGTTTGATGGGTATAGGTGAGTGTATTCAAATTATCATTTTATTTTCTTCTTCTTGGATTTCTTTTTATATGTTAATTTTTCTGGTCTTTACTGTTTTTGTTTTATTTATTTAGCTTTTTATTTTTTTTATTATTTATTTATTTATTTATTTATTTTTTAGCTTATACACTAATTCTTGTATATCTCTTTCATCTCTTTGTATTCGGTTTTTACCTTATGATAACAGGTTTCCTTCCCTCCATTAAAAAAAACAATAACAAAAAAATAAATAAATAAATAAAATAAAATAAAAAAGACAAGAAAAGGAGAGAAAGAAAGAATGTAAAAGAAAGATAGATATGTATTTCACTTTCGAAAAGAAAGAAAGAAAGAAAGAAAGAAAGAAAGAAATATATGTACTTCACTTCCGATCTTTCACAAATTCAAAACCGACATAAGGGAAGGCAGATCCTCTTTCTATCGATACAGGATTAAACTAACAACCTCTAAGACTCTCTTTTTTTCATCATATCTCCCAGCCTCCAGGAATGAACTCTGACCCTGGGGATAATCCTTACCCCCCCCCCCGTCCCCCTCCCGCCCGCTAGTCCCTGTCCAAGGTGAACGTCAGATTTTCACTTGATCCTTGAATATTTCATCTCTTCATATCACATAAATAGCAGTAATGTTTCACCTGATCTTCTCATGTCGCTTAAATAGCAATAGACTTTCCCCTGATCTTCTCATGTCACTTAAATAGCAAGACTTTTACCTGATCTTCTCATGTCACTTAAAGAGCAATAGACTTTTTCCTGATCTTCTCATGTCACTTAAATAGTAACAGACTTGCACCTGATCTTCTCATGTCACTTAAATAGCAAGATTTTTACCTGATCTTCTCATGTCACTTAAATAGTAAGACTTTCCCCTGATCTTCTCATGTCACGTAAAGAGCAATAGACTTTATCCCGATCTTCTCATGTCACTTAAATAACAATAGACTTTATCCTGGCCTCCTCATGTCACTTAAATAGCAACAGACTCCCATCGGACCTCAAATATTCCCTGTCTGAAGGTCAGCGTTAAATCGGATCTCCAATATTCCCTTTCTCGCAGGTCGGCATTTTTTTTAAGCCTCCATTTAGCTCAAATAATCAGTGTAAAGGGTCAACATCAAATCTTATTTAACCTGGAATATTTTCTCTCCTCAGGTCACTCTGACCTGGAATATTTTCTCTTCTCAGGTCACTCTAACCTGGAATATTTTCTCTCCTCAGGTCACTCTCGAATCTATTGACCTTGATAATTTCTTCATCTGCTTTTAAATATTTCCACGTTGCTGGTCACATGAAAACTTCAATTGATCGAGAATTTTCTTCATCCACAGCACAATATGCGAGCTTGACCTGACCTCGATTATATTTTTTCCGGAGGTCAATATCAAGCTCTGTGTCTGATCTGGAAAATGTGATTTCGAATAGCCCTCAAATTCGCTCACTCACATTTCAGCACCAGGCCTTGACATGACCTCGAATTTCCTCTTTCACAGGTCAACATCAATCCTTGACCTGACCTCGAATTCCCTCTCTCACAAGGCAACCCCAAACCTTGACCTGCCTGACCTCAGCTATTCCTCCTCCCACAGGTCAACACCAATCCTTGACCTGACCTCGAATTCCCTCTCTCACAGGGCAACCCCAAACCTTGACCTGCCTTCAACCATTCTTTCTCCCACGAGTCAGCCAAACCTTGAACTGACCTCAGCTATTCCTCCTCTCACAGGTCAACAACTTCCACCCACTGGTCGGAGGTCACAAGCTCAACTTCACAGTGGCAGAAACGTACGGTCAAGAGGACATCAGCATCCTGCAGACGGCGAGGCTGTGGATCTCCAATATATCTGCGTACATCGGGCCTCAGGAAACATGTGTTCATGAGGCGCGCATGGCAGCTGCTTTCAATATTCCCATGATATCTTATGTGAGTACGAACTGTGTGCTCCTTTCTTTTGTTGGCTTTGTTTTTCGTTGTTGTTTTTTTTTTGCGTTATTTTGGTAGGAGGTTTGCGTGTGTGTGGTTGGTGTTTTTGTAATGTATGCTGTTTGAATGGCTGTGTGTTTTGTTAAGGTTGTTATGTGACTTTTCTCTGTTGACTGAATAGATCTAGAAGAGTTTGTATAATATTAGAACAACAACAACAATATATATATATATATATATATATATATATATATATATATATATATAATATATATATATATATATATATATATATATATATATATATATATATATACACACATGCATACACACACCTGTGTATGTATATATATATATATATATATATATATATATATATATATATATATATATATATATATATATATATATATATATATATATATATATATGTGTGTGTGTGTGTGTGTGTGTGTGTGTGTGTGTGTGTGTGTGTGTGCGTGCGTGTGTGTGTGGGTGTGTTATTTATACCAAGTTTGAATGTAGTTTTTTATACAATTCACTGATAATTCCTATGGTCGTTGCAAGCCTTTTCCAGATTATAATTTATATACTTAGAATATGTATGCACACGCATATATTTTCGACTATCTCTCACAAATAGCTGCAGAGTTAAAAACAAAACAAAACAATAATTTCATATTCAGAAACTAAACACGTAAACACTTCAACGAAAATTATTATCCATATTTCTGAAGACAGTTATTAGAGGTTTTCCTATTAGCATCATTTTAAAGCCAGGGTTAATACCACAATGAAATTATTGACTTCCTCTGTGTAACCTGAGGCCGGAACAGATATTAGGAGTGCAAGGGCAGGTTGTTCAAGGTTCATATACCTAACGAGGCCACTCATCCCTGCCTGATATGTCTGGTACGCGAAAGTAAGGAAAGGGTAGGAGTTTTGGTTTGTTCTTACTGTTTTGTCTCTGCCTGCCTGTCTGTTTGCTGGGCGGTCTGTATTTCTTAGTTTCTTCTATCTCTTTATGTCTTCCTCTCTCTCTCTCTCTCTCTCTCTCTCTCTCTCTCTCCCCCCCCCTCTCTCTCTCTCTCTCTCTCTCTCTCTCTCTCTCTCCTTCCCTCCCTCCCTGCAACTCTCTCTCTTCCCTCTCATTCTCTATCTTTCTCCCTCTCTCTCCTTCAATCTTTCCCCTCCCCTCTCTTCCCCCCTTTC
>NC_051403.1:25375553-25385553 GCF_015228065.2 Penaeus monodon
TGGAGTTCCTTGTCCAGGGAACCAACGCGCCGGCCGGTGACTCGACCTCTCGAACTCAGATTGCCATTATAGACGCTGAGTCCAACGCTCTAACCAAATCGCACATTCTATCCTTTCCATCCCTCCCCCCCTTTATTTCCCTCTCCTTTCTATCCGAATTTCTCTTGTTTTGCATCTTTCGCGGCCCCCCCCCTCTCTCTCTCTCTCTCTCTTTCTCCAAGCGTACAGTCTGCGCAAGACAGAAAATGACGGACTGCGAGGGAGATTATTTTATCTAAAATTGGAAAGATCTTGTATCCGGGGAACCAAGGCTTCGCGTTCTCCGAAAAGGTTCCGAACGTCGTCCTCCTCTTTTGCGTTATTCGAAGAGGCGGTTGGGGCTGGTTGCGCAGAAACCGATTGGCGGTTTCTGAAGTTCTTTTCTTTTATTCTTTTTCATTATCTTTTCCTTTTCTTTTTTTTTTCTTTCCCTCTCTTTCTTTCTTTGTGTGACTATTTATGTCTTTCTCTCTGTATCTGCCTCCGTCTGTCTGTGTTTCTGTATGTCTGTCTGTCATTATCATTTTCGTTATCAATATTTTTATCATTGCTAATACCTATCCCTCCATCATCTTTATTATCATTCTCATCTTTCGTCTTATAACATCATTATTATCATACAGCGTCTGATTACTTACCTGAAAGTCGATAAGGTGACTGCGATAGGGAGCTTAGGGGGGGGGGGGATGTCATCAACTTCATCTCTCTCGTAATATGATAGTAATGATAAGGATGATGGTGATGGTGCGTGTCTGTTTTCGTGAGCGTGGATATTTATTTTTTTCCTATTTGGATATATCCTTCTTTTTTCACTTCTCTCACTCTATAAACTTTCTCATTCTTACTTCCTACCTCCCTCTCTCCCTTCCCTCACTCCCTCTCCCTCTCCCTTCTTTTCTCCCCTTCCCTCTTCCCTTCACTCCTTCCATCCCTCCTTCCCTCTCACACCTCCATTCCCTTCCGTTCCCTCCCCCTCCCTCTCCTTTCCCCTCCCTTCCCTCTTTCTCCCTCTCCCCTCCCCCACCTTTCCCCTCCCTCTCCCTCTCCCTCCCTCCCTCTTTTCTCCGTATTCTCCCAAGCGGAAAGGGAGAAAGACAAATCGAAAAACGAAAAGCCTAAAGCATTTTTAGTGCTCGCTTTGAAGGAATCTATAATCATTTTTCTACTTCACCTCGCGAAGAAATCTGGGACTTGCCACTAGGAAGTGACGAAGGCTTTTGGAGAGAGAGAGAGAGAGAGAGAGAGAGAGAGAGAGAGAGAGAGAGAGAGAGAGAGAGAGAGAGAGAGAGAGAGAGAGAGAGAGAGAGAGAGGGGGGGGGTATGTGTTCTCTTTCTCTCTCCCTTTTTCTCTCTTCTCTCCTCTCCTCTCTCTCTCTCTCTCTCTCTCTCTTTCTCTCGCTCTCTCTCTCTTTCTTTCGCTCTCTCTCACCTCTCTCTTTCCCGTTGTTTCTCTTATTTATCTCTCTCTCCATAGCCTCTTTCCCTTTCTGTCTCACTCTGTCTGTCTCTGTCTGTTCTCTCTGTCTCTCTTTCTCTTTCTCTCTCTCTCTCTCTCTCTCTCTCTCTCTCTCTCCCTCATTTTCCAAATATCCACTTCGAACGTCGTATTACTCATTTTCTTTTCCTCTACTGGACTTAATTATTCAAGAATTTTCCATCCCTCATTCCAGTCTTCTTTTTTTTCTCTCTCTCGAGAATACTTCTATTCACCATCGTTTTTTTATTATTATTATTAATTACCAAGTTCCTTTTCTTCCTCCTTCTTTGAAAAAAAAATCAGCGTCGATCGTAAATTTCAACGTCGCGTTCGTCGTGCGCCATTTTACTCGCGGGAAACGTCGTGTTCCTTATTCCGGTTCGTGAAGTTGTCTTTGATGCCGTCTCGAGCGCCGCCATTTGCATTTTACGCCAGTTTGTTTACCAATTTTCTATGCGAGGAAGTTCTGTTTCCCTCTCTTCAGTTCTATGGTAAATATTGTGATTTTTGTGTGCTGTTTCCTGTCGTCAAGAGTGTGATTTTTGTGTGTTATTTCATGTCGTAAATAGTGTGAATTTGTGTGTGTTATTTCTTGTCGTATAGAGTGTGATTTTGTGTGCTGTTTCAAGTCGTAAATTGCGTGATTCATTTTGCTGTTTCATATCCTAGGTGGAGCTACGTTCTTAGATAAAAGGGGTTAAAATTGTCCTTTTCCCTCGTTTTCGAAATGTGGCTCAAAGGAGGGACGACATAACACACCGCGGGGCTTACGGAGTGTCGCGAGATCTCGTTATTCCACGTGGAAGATGTAATGATACGAGGGTATTTCCTAAGCAAATGAGAACAGCTTTATTAATGACCCCCCCACTCCACCCCCACCCCCAAAAAAAAGGTAAATAAATAATTAAATAAAAAGGTAAATAAAAAAAATAAGGCGAAGATTGAAGATGGAATATATAATTATTGCTTTGTTTGTGGCCGGGAACGAGGAAGACTTTCTTAGGAAAACAACAAATAAATAAAAAATAAAAAAGACAGTGTTAGAAAAAAAAAGATGATGTTTGTAAATATTTAAAATCCTCGGTTCAAATTCCTCGCTTTAGGTCTGAAGTTAAGCTTTTAATAAGACTGAAGAGCAACGCGACTAACCACTTAAAACTACTTTATTTTTCTCCTCTCTGATGCATTTATTTAGAAAACGGAAACGAACACACGCACTCGAACGCATATTTACTCGTGATTATACTATTATTATTATTATTGTTGTTGTTGTTGTTGTTATTATTATTATTATTATTATTATTATTATTATTATTATTATTATTATTATTATTATTATTTTGTTTATTATTGATTATTATTGTTATTGTTATTGTTGTTATTATTATTATTACTATTATTATTATTATTATTATTATCATTATCATTTTGCTTATTATTATTATTGTTGTTGTTGTTGTAGTTGATGTTAATTATTATTATTATCAATAGCATTATGATTTTTTTATTATCATTAATATCTTTTTTTTTCTTCATCTTTATTTCGTTTTTAATTTACATTGCTTACTAAGCGCTTGCGGGAGATAGGTTTTGGGAGACCGAGAGAGTAATTGTTATGAAGTAAATTGATTTGATGATGTATTATACTATATGTGATCTCACGACATTTCATGATCGACCCTTTTTGTGTGACTTTCTAAGAGTCTTTGACCTTTGGTGACTTTTTTTTCTGTACTGACCGTTTGTGACCTTGAGTTTTTGTTGATTATATATATATGCTTGATTTTTTTTTTTTTTTGACTGTGACCCTTTTTTGTGACCTCGTTTCCTTAACTCTTCGTGTGGACTTCGACCTTTCTCATGACCTTGATTTTTATTTTTATGTTGACCTCGTTTATGTCCCCGACCTTCTTTTTTTTATAATAACCCTTCCGTGCGAGTTTTGCTTTTTTATTGTCTCATTTGAGAATTCTTGGTTGATGCCTAATGATTAAGAATAGTAACAATGATAAAAATGCTGAAGATAGTGTGAAAAGTAATAGTGATAATGAGAGAAAGAGAGAGAGAGAGTAAGAGAGAGAGAGAGAGAGAGAGAGAGAGAGAGAGAGAGAGAGAGAGAGAGAGAGAGAGAGAGAGAGAGAGAGAGAGAGAGAGAGAGAGAGAGAGAGAGAGAGAGAGGAGAGAGAGAGAGAGAGAGAGAGAGAGAGAGAGAGAGAGAGAGCGAGATATATTATTATTATCATTATATTTACTATCAATATTAGTAGTATTATCATTATTGTTATAATTACCATTATCACTATTATCATTTTTCACATGATAATCATTATTATCATTATTCTCATTATCCTCCTCACACATTTTCAAAAACGCCTCTAAGTCATATTAAAATCACAACATTTCCTTCGTCTCAAAATTATGCATCACAAAAATCTCTTATCATTCCCTGCTTTTTCGGATTCATCATTAACACTATAATGACCCATCTCATCCTCAGCGATAATCCAGGTGAAGTTTCAGATGCAAAACAATTAAAACAATAGTACTAATTACACTTTACTTGGGGGTCATTAGCTGCTCCATTCTCTGTTATTAGATAAGATGCTCGCTTCAATTAAGAGCTATGTTGATGAGGATGGTGGTGATGATGATGATGGTGGTGGTGATGGTGGTGGTGGTGATGATGATGATAGTGATGGTGATGATGGTGGTGGTGATGGTGATGATGGTGGTGATGATGGTGGTGATGATGGTGATGATGGTGATAGTGATGGTGGATTCTGCATACTGAATTACATTACATTCAAATAGATTACTTATCAATATTCATATTTAGGTCTTCCCTGCACAGTGATTCCGATGAAATAAACTTAAAAATATTTGAACTGATATGCGTTCTGATTAATTAGGAAAGGGAAACTTTATGTGATCGATAGGTGGTTTAATTAATCTGATAAAGAGAGCTGGAGACATAGGGATGGATATGTACATGAAATTGTTACGATAACTACTTTCAGAAATGCGTGGATGAATTTGTAAATCTAGTGAAACACGAGGGTATTTACATATTTATGAATGAATAATGAAGTGTGAATATGTTTAGAAATTCGTGAATGTATGAAAAGTATATGTTTAGAAATTCGTGAATGTATGAAAAGTATATGTTTAGAAATATATGGATGAATGATAAAATGAATATGTTTAGAAATTTGTGAATGAATAATAATGAGAAAGTATTTAGAAATATAGTTAGTGAACTAATGAATGAAGAGAAATAGAATGACACATTTTGAAAAAAATAGATAAACAGAATTACAGATGGAAATGGAAATATATAAATAGATTAATGGATAAATTGATAATCATACAAGTTACTGATTGACCAAGAACTTCTTATAAGAGAAAGATATACTTACAAGACTATTCAAATTGGCCCATTTGAGTTTCTAAGTACTTGTAAATTACTCTATTAATTACCGTGAGGTTTGATAGCTTCTTGGTTGGTGTTATTTTTCTTTTAATTTCCTTTGATGGTATTATTATTACACACGAAAAAAAATATCGGCGAAGTTTTGGTTAATTCAGAGAGAACTCGGGCTTAAGTTTCATGTATATTAGTTTACGACGTTATGTAACAGAATATTCTGTGGAATTTCGAGTTCTTTGAATAATGTTCTGTAAAGCGATGAATTTTGACGTTATGGATACCTATCAACTTCTACCGATTTACTATGTTTTATTATGAATAAAGAGGTACTTAGAATGCGCCAGAAATTATTACTATTACTTTTTTTTATCCAGCTGTCTAAACCAAAAATCTCTATTTTCTTTTGTCTCTCTAATTATCTCAAATAACCAAGCCAATTAGCATTGATCATACCAGCTGAGAATACGATACAGACTATTAATAGCAAACTCGCTGCTAATTGATGCAGAATGAAACCTCTAATAAGAATTATTACCGGTATCAAATCTCTGTTCATCGTTCCAAAGTTAATCCTTCATTTTCCGCGACTCCGCCTGATACCTGACACTACCCAAATACTGTAGCTTGGAGACAAGGGCAAGTATCGTAGCTATGTCCTATTTCAAACTTATCCCTATCCCTATCTTGCTAATACTTGCTCAGACCATTACGTTTGCTTTTTGGGGGGTTCATGTTGCCTGTATAATGCTGTTTACTCACTACAGCATATTGGCGTATATTTTGTGTATTCATCGGGGGGGTGGTCGCGTTCCAAAGGGAAAAATGATGTTTGTTGTTAAGAAGAACTTGAAGAAGAGAAAAGAAAAAAGGAGAGGAAGAGAGAGAGGAGAGAGAAGGAGGAGAGAGAGAGGGAAGAGAAAAGAGAGGAGTTTACGAAGGGAAAAAAAGGGGGATGATGAAAAGGGAGGAACAAGAAAATAAAGATGGGGGAAAGAGTAGAGAGTTTTTTTTATTTGTGTTGGTTTGAAAAATGAGCTCATTACTCACTGTATAAAAATGAAAAAAATTCACTCAAAAAAAATAACGAGGGGAACTATGAAATAATAAACATTGACAATAAAAATAATGAAAAAGGGAAACCTGAGATTAATAACACTCATGATTACATTGATGATACCCCCCTTTTGCAATAAAAACGTCACGAAAAAACAAATAAATAAAAATTTTATAGGGAAATTTCCCAAAAATATTAATAAAATTATTAGCCTGCGTGCCTAAGAAACTCATGTATTTTGTTATCATCATTTAATATATATTTTTAAAACCCAAACATCTTTTTTAAATATCTGTTTAAATAAGTTTTTTTTTGTTTAAGGTTATTGGCCCGAAAAAAAAGGTATAACCCGTGAATTTTTTCGTTACATTTTCATTTTGAGTCCAATCCCCCAAACGCTCTACCTTTTTTTGGAAAACATTTTTAAATAAAATAGAGAAAAAATTATATTTATAAACAAATGCATGCCACCTTTCCAAAAAATTACAATATACGGGAACTACTGTTTTTTTTCACCGGGGCTTTCATATATGCATTTTTTGTTTGTTTTTTGTTTTTTTGGGAAATGTTTTGTCATTGATTAAAATATAACGGGCGTTTTTAAAGCTTTTTTTGTTCAACGCGGATACTGTATATTTCTGTGTCGTTGGTAGGCCGACAGTAAATGTGGGTTTATGTGTATTAAACTTATTTAGAAAACAGGCTTATGCATATTTACAGTACATGCATACAAAATACATGTGTATACATATATACGAGATAAATATGTGTATATGCAGAAGTGTTCAAACGTACACATACAACAACCTACGCATGTATACTCAACCACAAGCACACATACACACACACACACACACACACACACACACACCCACACACAACACAACACACCACACCACACCAACGCACACCACACACACAAACACACACACACACAACACACACACACCACACGCGCGCGCGCGCGCGCGCCGCACACGCACACACACACATACACACAAAGATATACAAAGACACACACTCACAAATAAACACACTTAACAACATTCCAACAGGTAAACATCTTTCATCTGACTTTTTTTTTTATTTTATTATTATTATTTTTTTATTCATTTACTTATTATTATTTTTTTTTTTAGCAATTCTCTCTTCCTCTTTTTTAATCGTTTCTTCTCTTTTCTCCCCGGCAGTTTTGCACGCATCCCGAAACGTCGGATAAGGTCAACTTCCCGACCTTCGCCAGGACACGGCCGCCCGACACGCAGATCAGCAAGTCGGTTACGGCCATTCTCAAGCGTTTTAACTGGAGGAAGGTAAGAAAAAAAGGGGGGAAGGGGGGGGGGAGAGGAAGGGAGGGGGGGCGGTGGGGGGGAGGGGTGGAGGGGTGGGGGAGATGGGAGAGGGGAGGGTTAGGGGGATGGTTGGAGGGAGTGAGGGGAGGGGAGGTGCGGGTGTGGAGGGGTGGGGGTTGAAGGAAGAAGGGGAGGAGGGAGAGGAGAGGGAGGGAGATGTGGAGAGGAGGAAGGAGGGGGTTGGGGAGAGAAGAGAGAGAGAAAAAGAGGAGAGAGAAGGGAAAAGGGGGGAGAGAGAGGAAAAAAGAGAGGGACAGAGAGAGAGAGAGAGAGGAAAGAGAGAAGAGCGAGAGAAGGAGAGCGAGAGAGCGAGAGAGAGAGAGAGAGAGAGAGGAAAAGAGAGAGAAAGAGAGAGAGGAGCGAGAGAGAGAAGACGGAGAGAAGAGAAACAGAGAGAAAGACGAGAAAAGAGAGAGAAACGAGGAGAGAGAGCGGAGAAAGGGGAGAGAGAGACAGAGAGAAGAGGAGAGGAGAGAGAGAAGGGAGGGAGGAGAGGAAGAGGAGAAGAAGAAGGAGAGGAGGAATGAGGACGGGATTGGAGAATAATTGGAGTGAGTCGAAAAGAGAGAGAGGAGAGAGAGAGAGAGGAGAGAAGAGAAGAGCGAGAGCGAGAGAGCTGGGGAGAGAGAGAGCGGGAGGGGAGATGAGAGCGAGAGAGAGCGAGAGAGAGAGAGAGAGAGAGAGAGAGAGAGCGAGAGAGCGAGAGAGAGAGAGAGAGCGAGAGAGCGAGAGAGAGATCAGAGGCTCCATCCCACATCCAGGTCTGGCTTCGGTGTCAGAGCTCAAGGCGAGTATCACGTGTCTCTGGCGCTCGATCTCTGTCCTTCTCTCGGGGTGATTGCCTATTCTCTTCTCTTCTCTTCTTTTCTCTTTTTTCTGTTGGGAGGAAAATAGGAGGAGGAAAGAAGAGGTGGAAAGAGGAAGAGGAGGAATGAGGAGGTGGAAAGAGGTGAAGGAAAGGGAAGGAGGATGAAAGAGGAGGAGAAGAAGGTTGAAAGAGGTGGAAGAGGATGAAAGAGGAAGAGAAGGAGGAAGGGGAAGAGGACGTAAGAGGATGAAAAGGATGCGAAAGGGGGAGGAAGATAGTAGGGTGGAGGAAGAATTAGTGGCTTGGGGAAATTAGGTGGAGAAAGAGGATGAGGATGAGGAAGAGAAAAAGGGGAACAGTACAAGGAGGAGGAGGAGAAAAAAGAGGAGGATGATAATAAAAAAAATGAGGATGCTGCTGCTGATGATATTGGGGAGGAGGAGGAACAAAGGGGGGAAAAGAGGGAAGAGGAGGAACGAAGGGGGGAATAGAGGGAGGAGGAGGAAGGAGGAGGAAGGAGAGGACGTTGGAGAAGGGGGAGGAGAAAAATGAGAAGTAGGAGAAGGAGGAGGAAGAAGGCAAGGGAGGGAGACAGAGAAAGGAAAGGGAAGAACAGGAAGGAAGAACAGGAAGGAAAAGGAGGAAAAGGAGGAAAAGGAGGAGGAGAAGGAGAACGAGGATGAAGAGGAAGAAGAAGAGGAGGAGGAGGAGGAGGAAAAGGAAGAGGAGGGAGACAGAGAGGAATTTAGGAGGAAAACGAAAAGAGAGAAGAAAGAGGATAAGGAGACAGAGGATAAGTAATATGAGTTATTCAAACTTGTACCTTGAACATAATGACGATGGTGAAGAGAGCTTGCATAATGTAGGTAACTGATAAAGATAATGACACTAAAACGGAGATAATGATACGATGGACAATACTTTCAATAACGACCAAACAAAGGATAATGATGCTAATGAAAGGCATAATTATCATAATAATGCCGTCGCTTCAGATGCTCGTTTTAAACCATTTCCTTACAGCGAAATTCGTGCTCTTCCGGATAAACAAGTCCTGTTGTGATTCTTCTGTGGACAGAGATCTTGAAAACGTTCATTGTTTTCTTATTAGTCCCGAATTTTTATAGCGTGACTGTCTTTGTGTTGTAGAATCCAGGTATATTTCGTTTTTTTTAATAGATTTTTTATCTTTTTCTTATAATCATATTGTAGCTTTTTCCTTTGTCGGTTTTTAAAGCTCTATTAAGACTTTTTAAGCCATTTAAAGCCCCCCTTTTAAAGATTTTATTTATCTTTATTAAGCCTTTTTAAGCGTTTTTTTTTTTAGCCTTTGCTCTCGGATGAAAACAGCCCAATCAGATGGCATTGATATATCTATCAATTTTTTTTTTTAACTTTTTTCCTTGTCTGGTCCTCCCCAAATAAGTCCCACGCTGGGTTATTTCGCACGGTGTATTTGTTCGTATAATGTTGCTATTGACATTTCCACAAAACCGCTAGACTGGACTTTAAAAATCGCTAGACATAAGAGTAAAAGCTCCTCATTTTCCCGCTACAGAAGGGATTTAAAATTCGCTAAATATAGATTAGATCATAACTTCATTGGAAATCATCATCATGATCATCAAGAACATCATCAGCGTGATTATCATCATCATCATCATCATCATCATCATCATCATCATCATCATCATCATCATCATCATCATCATCATCATCATCATCATCATCATCATCATTATCATCATTATCATCATCATAGCATCATACTCTGCTATTCATTGCATCATCATCATTAGTATTGAGCATTATTATTATTAATTATTATCATTATCATCATCAT
>NC_051403.1:25388053-25390553 GCF_015228065.2 Penaeus monodon
GTAGAAGTGACGTTCCAGCTAAGAGGAGAAGTCGTCATTCTCGTCGATGTGGGTGCAGTTTGGAGAGAAGAAGCGCGAGAGAGGAGCGAGAGAGAAGAGCGAGAGTGTAGAGACAGTAGGAGAGAGGAGAGAGAGAGATGGGGACGAGACGAGAGAGAGTAGAGAGAGTAGAGAGCAGGAGAGAGAGAAGGGAGAAGAGAGGGAGAGATAGATAGAAGAAGAAAGGAAGAGAAATATAATATGTCATTTTAAAGTAGGAGAGAGAGCGAGAGTTATACTGATTAGAGGAGAAAAGAGATAGAAAGAGAGAGATGAAAGAAAGATAAGGTAGTGAGAGCTAGACGAGAGAGAAAGAGGAGAGAGAGAGTCGAGATAGAAGAGAGAGAGAGTGAGAGAGAGTAAAGTATAGAGAAAAGAGGAGGAAGTAGAGCGAGAGAGAGAGAGAGGAGAGCGAAGTGAGAGAGTATGGAGAGAGAGAGTCACGGAGAGCAGTAGAAGCTGGCGAGAAGCTTGGTCGTATCGCGCTGAGAAGCGATTCTAGAGAGAAGCATAATACTATATATGCGTCGCGAGCGCGGATTCTCGTGAAATACAGAATGAATACTTCAGAGATAGATCGAGAGATAACAATGGGGGAACGGAATCGGGAGATAGATCGACATTCTCTGAGAAAGAGAGAGAGGTATGATGCAAGATTAATAAATCGTTAATAACGCTTCATTAGGTATAAGCCGAGAGTGAGGAATGATCAAGAAACTATTGTAGTGCTGAGAACAGTACAGTAGATAGACGACATCGAGTTCCTAGTCTTCTTATATTGGAGAGTTTTCGATCGTTAGTACACCAGGACTAGCAGTTAGATCCAACGTCTAGTCGTAGAGAGACGCAGATCACAGTAAATTCCGCATGTAGAAGCCTAGTTATAGAAAAACTCGAGAGTAGAGACACGAGACACTAGCTCAGCACTTAGAAGGACGCGATAGTGGATCCCTTTAATCTCTTAAGAGAAGATCAAGAGAGAGACGAGATTATAGCACTGTAAGAATTTGTGCTATGGCGTAGATCGAGACGGATATAGGAAAGCGTAGTATCGATCATTAAGAGGAGAGCGAAGAGGAGATGACAGACTAGACTAGAGAGATGACAGTCGCAATAATAGAAGAGGGCGAGAGGTATATTTTCAGCGAGGCGTTCATAGTAGAGAAGTCATGCGTGCTTCGTAGTGAGATTAGTATGCGATAAGGCACTCGAGAGAAATAGGCGGCACTAATTGTAGATAGTTGCATGGACGCGCGGAGAGCGAGATGAAATATATGAGAGAGAGCTGATCGCTACGCGATCATAAGGTCAACCACTGTCACGGATTACTTAGCTCGGGGGGCCGATTCGATGTTAGTTTGTTTTGATTCTTGGATCGGTAGTTTGAGCAATTGGGGTGTTGGCGTTGGAGCGGATGACTTGGTTGTATTATAGTGAGCTATATATGTATAAGGAGTATTCTGCTCGTTTCGTCGGACCAATAGCGCATCCTATGATGCTTTTCTGGGTAAATCGACGCAGTCAGTTTCGCTTCTTAGCTGACGAATTATTCCATGCCGTGAGATAGATCACATAGTTTATTTTGGCGTCGCCTCTGCTTTAATTCACTAGGAACTTGAGCTTAATATTTATATGAGTATTCTATACAAGCTTTGCGTGTAGTTTCTCAAGCATCGGTATTGTTCCTTGGCGCACACAAGTAGAATGAAATAGGTATAATAGCGATTGCTCGAATAGATGCAAAAGGATAGTCGTGGCGTCTGGCTATCAGTAGCTCGGATCTTCTTCTTCTTGAGAAATATCTCCTATATTTTCAGCTCTAGAGTAGCTCAATATATCTTAATGAAGTGGGGTATTAGTTACACTATGCATATATAGATGATCGTTCTCTGCGTAGATTTCACAATCTATTAATGTGGACGAGACATATATTCGATAGTACTCTTGATACGCTGCTTTCATTACTTAGAGATCTGACACGCTCCTGACCCCAGAGAGGGATCGAGGAGGCGCAATCTGCAAGTATAAGATACGCATGACTTACTTTCTGTCGGTGCTTCGTTCAGCTCTCATTCTTATTTACTCTCTGTTTTACGACTTATACTCTTTCTGTATTGCATCTTCAACTCCTCTCCGGTCTTACGTCTATCACTTCTCTATCGTAACAGAAGTCCGCTCTCTAAAGCTTGTTCGTTCCTGCTCCTCTCTTTAATCTCTTACTCTCTTCAATCGTCCTTTTCCCCAAATACACACAAAGGTCTCCTTCGCTCCTCTTCTCTCTATCCTCCCCCTCATCTCCGCTTACGAGCTCCTCTCCTGACTTTCTACACTTACTCTGGGAACTGCTTCTCTCTATCTCTAGCGTCTCCTCTCTCACTTCTACAGCTCTCTCGTGCTATCTCGCTCCTCCTTCTCGAGCTGCTCTCTCTACTTTCCTGCTTCTGTCTCTCTGGCCTTATCC
>NC_051403.1:25405553-25410553 GCF_015228065.2 Penaeus monodon
GTCAGACACGCAAAATAAAATAATTTCAAACACAACTGGAATTACAATTACTTTTCCTCAAGATACTTTTCATGACATACGCACTTCTTAATTCATTCATGACTTATTTGAAAGAAAAACTTTTTTCTGAGCAGTAATAGTGAGTTATGTTATATATATATATATATATATATATATATATATATATATATATATATATATATATATATATATATATTCTTATGAATATGGAATGATATATTATCTCTTTCTTGTATTTGATGTAACAATCTATATACTTATTTTATTTTTATACAAAACTCTACGGTAAACCCAAGCCGCGTTTCACTATAAAGTATATAGTATGTAACTATTTCATATCCTCTGATGTCTTAGAAGATATACTTATATTATATCCTAAATTTGGAATGTAGCATCACATGACTGCATATCAAATGTAGGAATGCCTTTCCGCGCCCAAGCTGTACGCAGGCGTGGCAGATGAGTAGATAAACGACTGTGTAATTGCTCCTTTCCTTAATTGATAAGGTACTTATCATAATAATGTTATAGGCTAAAATTGAAATGTAATACCATTATATGTTATAACCATGCATCAAATTGCCCACGCCTGTACAGTTAGCCAGGGTGGTAAATAAAAGACTAAACTTAACTAAACTAAGTAATATGTTGGCTAAAGTTCTAAAAAGGATAATTTTGAACAGACTCAGGTACAGGTTACAAGGTAAATTATCTCACAGACTGCACGGATTTCTATCGGGACGTAGCACACAACACTGCTTTGCAGAGTACTTTTCACACTCTAATCCAGGGAAGCACACTGTTTTTCTTGACCTTAAGTCAGCTTTTGACATTGTAAACAGAGAAGTTATCCTAGAACAATTAGGCATCCGGAGTAAGATATTGAGCTAGATTAGAATGTATCTTTCGAACAGATCTGAAAGTGTCTTGTTAGGGGATAGAAGTTCCACCCCCAAATTTTTAAATTTTGGGGACGCCCAGGTAGGATTTCACCTTATGCTGTTCAATGACCTCAAGCAAAAGTTGGTGGCAGATACCCCCTTTGGAAAAGGGTGAATCCATTATTGCTACATCACAAAGAGGATGCAAATAATTCTGGGAAAAACTACAAAAAAGGCTCATGAGTGTGGATATCATCTCCGTGAGAAACAATGCCTCTCAACCCATACTTCATACCCCCCCCCATTTTCGCATGGGTACCAGGAGCTTGACATATGCCAAAATTTTAATATCTCGGGGTGAACGTAAATGAGCGGGACCTGGTCCTTTCTCTAAAAAAGAGACTCTGGGAGAGATTAAAAACCTTATGGGAAAGAGGAACAGGCATCAATGTTAAGCTCGCTAGACTTTTTTACTTCTTTATAAGGTCATTGAGATACCATGTACTGCATTTTTGCAGTGTAAGGAATCAGAAATAAATAGTTTTAAAGGTAGTTGAAAAATGAAGCTAGGGGATTATCCTCGGCCCCCCAAAGAACAGAAGGATAAAACATGGGGATCAGAATTAAGCTTCCCATCCATTTCAAAATTAAATGAATTTATTCCCACCATATTTAGGAAAAAAAAGTCTGAGGGAACCCTCGTATTCTCAGATTTCCAAAAACAATGCAACATAAAATCACGAAAGTAGACGGGCAAATCACCCACAGCCCGCCCTCTAATACACAAAATCTCCAGAACATATAAAACTTAATTTTCCCAATTAGAAAAAATATCAAAGGTCGACCCTTTCCACCATAAAAGAATTTCAACATGACGTGCCCTTTACATGTCTCCCAAAAAAAAAAACAGTGTGAAAAACTGTGGTTGAAACAAATTGTGCTAGCAACGGTAGAGGAACACCACAATCTAGGGGCGATGATGCATATGAGTGTTACGCCGAGGACCTGCATTCTGGAACAAAGCGGAGTGTTTGCCTTTTTTTTTCAAAAATTTTTATCATCATCAAGTTAATATGAGAAAAAAAAAAAATTTGGGCCAGCACTACACAAACGGAGTGGCGGTTATCCTCGCAACGGAATTATTAATTCTAGAGGTTTTGGAGGTTTTCTGTGCTCTCAAAGGCTCTTCGGACTTAAAATTCTTTTAAAGAGGGGCGATGAGGGTTTTGTGATTTGCACAAAGCGAAACATAACATGAAAACAGAGGTAATTTCGACATTCAATTTGATATACCATCTCATTTGATACGCAAAGCACGCCCATGTAACAAATTAGCAAAAGAAGCCTGCAGCAAAGATACTGTAAACTAGATCTTGGGCTGCCTCTTGTGGGGTTTGCAATTATTGAGAAGTTCTTATAAGGAAGAACTAGTAGGTCTGTTTAACACTCAAAGGCCTGAAAGCTGTACCAAAAGGCACTCGATCATATAGAGATAACAAGCCTTCCTATGGGTGGCACCGAAGTAAAAACCGACAGTATGACGGTTATTGCCAGAAAATGTTTAGGTTACAAAATATACTGGCAACTGCATTTGCAAGAAGTGCAGATGAATCTGAGTAGACTGTAAACGATAAAAAAAAGCGAACGAATGAGCACTATATTCGGAATGTTATGTGATAAAATTTTTCAGCCACCTAACATGGGGAAAATAAAGAACTATTGAAAATTTCTTTTCACTGATACTTGGAAGATATACTCGTACTATGCCCAAAATTTTATATGTAATAACTCCGTAAAAAATAAAAGTGTTATTTAAAAAAAGTGGCAAAAGCATATAAATAATTTTTTGTATGATTATGATTTCTATTTCTATTTTACCATGTACAGTTACATATTTACAGACTACTGTCTTTTTCAATATATGAAAAAACTGAAATAGATTCCCACGCCTGAGGGGATAGTCAGAGTGGAAGTAAACTTTTTAATTTTTAGTGGGCGATATGCCATTGAAGAAAAGACCCCTTTTTTCTATACCGATGAGATTTGCATTAAATCCTCATCCGAGGAGAGAAGGCAAGAGGGTCCAGATATACTTTCAGCAAGGGCTACTGAGTGTGGGTCAACAACAACAAAAAAAAACAAAAAAAACAAGGCAATCCCTCTAGCAAGGTTTCATATAAATGACATAGACCTAGATCTTTGCCACCAGTACAAATGCCTCGGGGTGATTGATGTAGAGTTCATTAGAAACCTGAAGAAAAGACTGCGGGAGCGGCTGAAGCCACTTAGAGCATTTTTGGCACAGGCCATGGTATCAATGTCAATATTACGAGACTCTTTTACTTGTCATACGGTTATCTTGCATTGTACTTAGTATTGTTCAAGGAATCGTTGTTCAAGGAGTTGTCTAGTTTAGAAATTACAAAAGAACCCTGGGGATCATTTTTGGGTTGCCCTAGAACAAAAAGCATTGTGAATATGAGAAAGAACTTTCTGTTAAAAAAGAATATTATTATAAATCCCACATTTAGTGTCAAATCAATTAGAAAAAACCCCCCATGACAGAGTTCCAAAGAAACAAAAACACAGAACAGAGGACAACTTTAAATACAATACCGATTCATGCTCAAACCAGGATACAAGAACGTAAACATTTATCTCAGCTGAACATACCAAAACTAAACCCTATATGGACTTTTACACCATCCTAAAAATGCGGCCAAAGTAATTATACGAGCCCCCAAAAAAAGACAGTGTCCCCCCGAAAACTTAAGCGTGCGCATTGCAATTAAAAATGAGCTTTTAAAAACTTGTCCAAGCATATGAACGCTACACCGACGGATCTGAGCAGTCGGGAGCAGAGCAGGATGAGCTTTGTTTTTAAATAATTTTTTCCCGCCCCCCAAGGGTTTTGTAGGAGGGTTCAGTCTGGGCTAAAAACTCGAAAACTGAGCCGGCGGGAAAATCATGGCCCCCCGAATTTATATTGAATCAAGGCCAAGGGGGAATTTCCTGCGTTTTTAAACTGCTCCCCGGGTCTGAAAATAAACAAGGGCGGGAAAAATATTTAAATGACATCAGAAAACGTGTATTGAAAAAGAACGAGGCCTGATATAATTTTTGTCTTGGAATCCATAGGCATGATACTGATCGATAGCAAAGTCGCATGTGACAAGAAAAGTGTAGATATAGATCTTGAGGCACCTCTTTCTAGGATTTTATACATCATTAAGGCTTCCTTCAAAGAGGACTTGACTGAGTTGATTAAATCTCAACGCCCTGAAAACTGTAGCATAAAGCACTATGGCCGGTTTATTCAAGATTCATTCTCTAGGGTTTTATATAAAGAGAAGAAAGTGTGTTTTTGTAACCGCAAGAATCAGGCTTGGGATAGATTGTTTTGGGCGGGTAGACTTTGGAGTCAAAAGAAACTAAGTGTAACTGTGTAATGAAGAGTATGAACGAACACTTGTGCATTATACCTCAGAGTGTTACAGCCTTTCAGACTTCCTATTATGAATTACGGAGGACTTTATAACTATTTCATATCATCTGATCTCTTAGAAGATATACTTATGTTGTATCCTAAGATTGGAATGTAGTATCACATGACCGCATTTTAAAATGCAGAAAATCCCTTTTCCCACCCCCCAAATGTACGCCGGCGGGGGAAACGGTAGGAAAAGGACCGTGTAATTTTTCCCTTTTCCTTTTAAACCCATATAGACTTATAAAATTAATTTATAGCCTAAAATTCAAATGTAATACGATTGTATAATGTCATGGTCATGCATCAAAGACCCACGCCTGTGCAATTAGCCAGGATGGTAAGTAAAGGACCAAACTAAGAATTTTGTTTTTCATGATGTGTGACATATTCTAATTTTACTATGTAAAATTACAGTGATAATACTATATAGAACATGTCGGATATATGTAAAACTCACGATAGCCCATTTCTGAGCTGGTTGCCAGGGTGGTAAATAAACTTACTTTACTTAACCTAACACAGATATGGGCTAAGTATGGTCGTGCGGGCAATCATTGATAGACGGTTTATTTTATAAATACACATACATACTTAAACACACACATGCA
>NC_051403.1:25450553-25458053 GCF_015228065.2 Penaeus monodon
ATCTTTTCCTCCCAATGCTTAGGCTCTTCATTATTTCGTACATCAAGTATTTCGTAGATTTATTAGTTTCTTTTTTGTGTCTATTTTTATTATTATTTAATGCTTCTGTTTTCTATTTTCTTTTGTTTCCTTCTTTCCTTCCTTCTTCTCTGTCTCCTATTGTTAAAAGAGATTTTATGTATCTCTTTCATTTCTTGCATTTTATATATATATATTTTTTCCTAGTCTGTCAGTCTACTCCATTCTAATTAATGTCTGAATGCATAGTCATGATTAGGGTAAAAATACTTTGTTTTTCATCTTTTCTCTGACTTGTTTTTTTTCCTCTTTCTTCTTCTACCCTCATCAATTTTCTTCTTCTTTTCTAGTACGTACATAGGACTTGGTGCATTATTAGATCTTTCCCCTTAGATCTTTCTTTAAAATAAAAATAAAAGTTTCAAAATCTCTCCCATTCCTCAAAAAAAAAGGAAAAAAAATCAATACGTTATTAGACCTGACTTCTCCTTATGACTTTAAAACTAAGCCCCCCCCCCTCCCCCAGAAATAAGGAGGGAGAAAAAAAGAAAACACTTCTTAAGCCTTTCTCAAAAAAATAAATGTATAAATAGATAAATAAAATAAAATAAATGAAAAGTGAAAAATAAGATTAATAGCTCTGAAACCTTCCTCTTTGAAACGTAGTTCTTTCCTTGACGACTCAATCCCGTTCCTCATTCTTCAGTTCTATTTTTTTCTCTCTCTCTTCACAACCTCCATACTCATGCTGCCCATCCTTCCATCCTTTTTGGAAACATCTCTGTAGTCCCTCACAGCCTCCATACTCATACTCATGGGTGTGGAGGCATGATATAATCCCCCTCTCCCTCCCTCTCTCTCTCTCTCTCTCTCTCTCTCTCTCTCTCTCTCTCTCTCTCTCTCTCTCTCTCTCTCTCTCTCTCTCTCTCTCTCTCTCTCTGCCCCTCACAACCTCCATACTCATACTCATCACTCACGCTTCATCTTATTACTACATGACCTTGGATGTCTAGCACATTTATTTTGCTTTCAGCCATTAACTTATCACTCGCCCTCACGTACCTCTCTCTCTCTCTCCCTGCCCCTCCCTCTCAACCCCCTCCCTCAGGGTCTGTACTCAACGGTTCGGACAAGCCAGCTCTCCTTAAGCAGTAACCCCGACCTAGACTTCCGGTACACTAGCGTCTACACCCAGCTAGGGATGTACCGGGGCCGAGTCGTCGCCGTCAAGCAGGTGTCGAGTAAGGCGGTTGACGTCACGAGGAAGTTGAAGAAGGAGCTGAAGACGGTGAGTGGGAGGGAAGAGGGAAGGTTGGAAGGAGGAGAAGGAAAGGGAAAGGTTGGAAGGAGGAGGAGGAGGAAGAGGAGGAAAGGGCAAGGTCGGAAGGAGGAGAAGGAAGAGGAGGAAAGGGGAAGCTTAGAAGGAGTATCAGGAGGAGGAGGAGGAGGACGATGACGACGTGTGTGTGTGTGTGTGTGTGTGTGTGTGTGTGTGTGTGTGTGTGTGTGTGTGTGTGTGTGTGTGTGTGTGTATGTGTGTGTGTGTGTTGAATAGAGAGATTTAGAGAGAGAAAGAAAGAGAAAGAGAGGGAGGGAGAGAGAGAAAGAGAAATATAGATATAAAGAAAGAAAGAAAGATACAAAGAAAAAAAACAGAGAAAGAAAGAAGAAGAAGACAAAGCAAGAACAGAAAGAAACAGAACAAGAGACAGAGAGAGAGATGTCTGCGTATGAATATACCTAAAAATAGATCTACAGACCGTGCATATCAAGAGGCTATTACGGTTATCTCCTTACAAGAAAATCCTCAACAACCTTTTATTCCACAAATATTCTTTTAGCCTTTTCTTGTGGGTTGTGATTCTCTCCCTATAATGTACATGATGTGGCTACATGCTTATAGTGATGATGATGATGGTGTGAGAATAATGATAATAACTACCGCTGTAAAGATAATATAATGATGAAAATGATAATAACATTAATAATAGGGGTAATGATAATAATGATAATAATAATAATAATAATAATAATAATAATGATAATAATAATAATAATAATAATAATAATATTAATAATAATAATTATAAATTAATAATAGTAATAATAATAACAATAATAATATAATAATAATAATAATAATAATAATAATAATAATAATAATAATATTAATAATAATTATAATAATAATAATAACAGCAGCAGTAGTAGTAGTAGTAATAACAGAAATAAAATAATAATGATGACAGCAATAATAATAATAATGAAAATAATAATAATAATAATAATAATAATAATAATAATAATAATAATAATAATAATAATAATAATAATAATAGTAATAATAATGCTAACGATATTGATAATAGTAATAATAACAGAAATAAAATAATAAAGTTTATAATAATAATGATAGAAATATATAAAAAAAAATAAAATAATAATAAAGATAATAATAATAATCATAATGACAATAATATTGATAATAATATAGATGATGATGATGATAAACAATGATAGTAATGATAATAATAATGATAGTAATACTAATAATGATAATAATAATAATGATAATGATAATGATAATGATAAGGTAATAATAATTATAAAGAGAAGAAGAGAAAAAATATGATAATGGGGGTAATGATCACAATACCGATAACACAACCACTACTTCCCTTCAGATGAGAGACCTGCGCCACGATAACCTGTTGGGCTTCATCGGCGCTTGCGTGGACCCGCCCCATGTCTGCATTGTGACCGAGTACTGCTCGCGCGGGTCGCTGAAGGTCGGACGCTGGTCGTGTGGTTCTTCTTTGTCTGCATTTTAAAACCGTCTTTATTGGCGATCTTGATATGTATATATATATATATATATATATATATATATATATATATATATATATATATATATATATATATATATATATGATATATATGATATATATATATAATACATATTTATATAATATATATACATATATGTATAACATATATACCCACGCATATATTTTTTTACTGTCCATTTATCTGATTATTTATCTGTTTTGCTTACTGATCATTTGGTGTTTTGTTGTCTCTCTTATACATACCAAAGGAGCAGTATAATTATATTTGGGGCCTTAAAAACTATTCAGTTCCCTCTGTTAATACGTTAGCTTTATTCTGGTGTGTATTTTCACTTTACATATGTACATAGAGATAAGTGTTTTTATATATGTACTATGAGAGATAAGTATTTTAACATTTCTCACTTCGCAAATGTGCTTTGCCCAATTTCTTAAAGAGATACATGACACTTGAATTATCCTTATGATCATTTCGTTAACTTGCTTTACCCTTTCTGTTTACATGGTTAGAGATATACATGGTATCCCTAGCCAAGCTCCTGTCATTACCATAATTTACTGATTCTATATGCCTCTGTGATTAACATGTTTTATTGATTGACTGATTAATTGCTTTGTTTATTATATATCTTTATATATAATTATATATCAATTTCTTTCATTTGTTTATATAATCATTTATTCATCTATTAATCTATTCAATAACTTATTCAGTCATTCACATTCTTTCCTTCATTCATTCATCCATTTATTGATTCATTTATTTATAAATATACATCAATTTCCTTCATCCCTTCACTTTTTAATCAATATTTTACGTCTAATTTACATATCTATTTATCTAGCTTTTACATCTCATTTACATTCATTCCTCCATCCCTGGTTTTATTTATTTATCTCTATTTTGCGTCTCTAACACCCGGCCGTGTTTATGTCTCCTTCAGGATCTTCTGGAGAATGAGGACGTTAAGTTAGACAATATGTTCATCGCTTCCTTGGTGGGGGACATTGTGCAGGTGGGTGTAACGAATCGCTCTTGTGAACTTTCGTGAGATCGAACTCCATGTGTGGCGTCGGTTAGGAGGGCGTTGGGGAGTTGGAGAGGTGTATTTAGGATTGGTTTTGGGGGACTTTGGATTAATAGAAACTTCTGTGGTAACGCAAATATAAACGTACAAACTCGCATATATACATACGCACACGCGAGCAAAAGAAATAAACAGCACACATAAACACACGAGCGCGCGCGCACGCACACACACACACACACACACACACACACACACACACACACACACACACACACACACACACACACACACACACACACACACACACACACACACACTAAACACATACATATGATAATAAACACACATATAATAGTCATATTACAACAATATATATATATATATATATATATATATATATATATATATATATATATATGTATGTATATATATATATATATATATATATATATATATATATATATATATATATACATACATATATATATATATATATATATATATATATATATATATATATATATATATATATATATACACACTCATAATCCTACGAATCCATTATATTTTGTTCTTTACACCATTTTTCCACCTCTTCAGATAAACATGTCATTGTATATTTGCATATTTACTAATACTCTTACGGTAAATATAGTTATGATAGCAAACATTACATCACATGGTAGTATATATGGATGATGATATTACTGCTATTTAGATAAAAAACAAACATCTTTAAACAATAAATAATATAATAGAAATAATAAGTAAAGATAGTATAATAAATATGGAATAATATACAAAAAAATAACAGATAAAAATAAACATCTTTAAAAATATTATCCCCATCACTTTTTTCTTTTCTTTCTTTCTTTCTTATGCATAGTACAGGCACATTTAAAAAATATTAACATCTCCATCAGTTCCTTTATCTTGCTTTTTTTTCTAACTTATGATAAGGTTTCATTAAAAATATA
The DNA here is from genome assembly GCF_015228065.2 of Penaeus monodon. Taxonomy (NCBI): domain Eukaryota; kingdom Metazoa; phylum Arthropoda; class Malacostraca; order Decapoda; family Penaeidae; genus Penaeus; species Penaeus monodon. The sequence goes on from NC_051403.1 coordinate 25,455,429, forward strand.
TTTTAAAATATTATTAATATCCCCAATCACTTTTTTTCCCTTTCTTTCTTTCTTTCTTATTTATGTATAATATTTCCGAGAATCTTACTCCCAACCAGCTGTCAATACAACGTCCTCGCTGCTCCTCTTTAGTTGCAAATCTTGCCTCGGGAAAGACACAGCTGTTGTGCTTCGGGTATGCAATAAAAAATCCTTCAGGCAATACGAAGGGAAACACCTGCGCTTCAACATTGAAATTAGTTGCTCATGGAAGAATTATTCTGTATTATTTTCGGCTCGCATATGGTGTTGTGACTGACTTGTTTATAGTGTTGATAGCGTTGTTTTTAAGTTGTGTATTTGTTATGATCGTTAGTGGTGGTGGTTGTTATGGTGGTTGCAATGGTAATGGAGGGAGGTGTTTATAATGGTTGGTGGGTATTTAATTTCTTGTAGTATATTTAGTGTATGACTGTCAATTTAGTATATTTAGCTAATTGTTGTATATTTAATAAATTGCAGTATGTTTAATGCATTGCAGGATATTTAGTGTATAGTTATTTATTTAGTTTATTGCAGTTTATTTAGTTTATTTCTATATATTTTATCGCAGTATATTACACTACTGCAATGTATTTAGTTTAATGCAGCATATCAAATTCACTGCAGAATATTTTATTTAGGTGTAGAAGTAGTTATGACAGTAACAGTGGAATTTATGCAGCAGAAGCAACTGTGAAATTAAATGCAGCAGAAGTAACAGTGTAGGGCTTGCAGAACAATAATAGCAGCAATACTGCTTTACATTAGTGGTAATGAATAAGTAATAGAGTGGTAGCAGTAGCTCTAACATTAGTAGATGCAGTGAGATCAGGATCAGCATCAGCATTAATCGCATTGTCAGCAATGATTTGGAATGATAGGTGCAACATAAGATTTAATGTAACATAATTGGTTGATACATTAGCATGGGAGAGACAAAAACGCTCACAGCAGTTGCAGATAGAACATTCGAAGCAACTTCTGTAACAGTATATTTTGAAATCATTAGTATAGTGTTATAGAATTCAAGTGCCTTTAATGCTTTTGTTCCGTTATATCTTTGGGCAGTAACATCATCATCCATAAATCCATGTTCATTGGAAAGATGTTCAGACTTTGTTCAGAATCCCAAGGGGTTTAAAATAACGCTTAGTTGTAGTAACATAAGGAATGATAACAATATTAACATACCAGTTAGACTTCAGATATATCCAGTCACGCAACTGCAAGTTTATAATACACAATAACCCACATGCATACAACATCAAGGTGATATAAAATACCCTTGAATATGAATTAACAGTAACTTACTCATGAACATACAACCACAGCGCCCTAAATCTAACAACACAATAACCCCGATCCACCTATAGGATCAACAACCTAAAACATACGACAACAACAGAATCCATCAACCAAAACAACAAAAACAACAAACTATCCACGACCATACGTGCATTATCAACTCCCGCCATGCATTTTTCTTCCTCACAGGGCATGGTATACCTGCATGACTCTCCTGTGAAGTCCCACGGTAACCTGAAGACATCCAACTGCCTCGTGGACTCCCGCTGGGTGGTGAAGATAACGGACTTCGGAATTCACGAGCTCAAGGCGGGGACGGAGACAGCTGCTGCTTTGGCCGACGCCAGCGAGACACAGCGCAAATGTACAGGTGGGCTTTGACTGTAGTTTGATGCGCTTCTATATACAGGTGGGGTAAAGGGGCTTTCATTCAACACGTTATTATGGTCACAGAAGATACGTCGTGATATTTCAAAACCCAATAACAGCTCCTCTTTAGATTGATAAAAAAAAAGTTTTTTACTGTGTCTTTTGAGAAACACTTTTTGAGTTCTAAACGTTTTGTTCTATTATTAGTGTGTTTCATTTTACACTTTCTGTGGTTTTTATATGCGTTTGTGACGTGAGATGAGACATGAAATGAAATGGCGAAAGCGAGAGACATAAAAAAATCTGATGATCAAAGTCAATCAACGCCATGAGCATTTTTACTGCTATTTTTATTTCATTGTAAAGAAATACTTTTATTGTAAGCGAGGAAGAGAGAAAGAGAGAAAGAGAGAGAGAGAGAGAGAGATGAAGATACTTCTCATAATAAGCGGTAGTTGTATTTGAGTGTATTTGAGAAATACATGAAGCCTCCTAAATTACTAGCGCTATAAGTTTAGGCGTTAAGTTTTGCGAAAAATTATGACATATTCCATGATTCATGACGGTAATGAGGTCATGCAGATGAAGACCCAAGACCCCAAACTTCTCGGGGAAATAGTTATCGTTAATTATCTCATGGCTAATTATGCCAAGTGGAGCTAATCAAGTTTTTTTTTTATCAATTCGGCTCAAGAGAAGGAGTGGGTTTGGCATCTGTACGTGGGTGGGTTTTTGAGGGCGTCTGGGTCTTTTTTTTCTCTCTCTTTCTCTTTTTCTCTTTCTGTGTCTCTTTTGTCTTTTTTTTTTCTTGTTTTTTTCTGTTTTTCTCTCTGTGTGTCTCTCCCTACGTAGATTTTGGCTGTTTGAATGTATGTCTGTGCGCTTTTCTCTTTCTCTTTTTCACTGTCTTTGGCTCTCTCTCTCTCTCTC
>NC_051403.1:25478053-25480553 GCF_015228065.2 Penaeus monodon
ATTAACAGATAAGTAAGTGAATGATTAGATCAGTGAAGAAATAAACAAATAGATTAATAAATAAATGGATAAATAATTAAGTAAATAAGACATAAGGAAATGGAACAAAAGTAAAAAGCAAAATTTTTTCTCTCTGTTTTGACCTTATTTTTCACTCTGACCTTAGCGCTGAGGATCCACTGCTCCTGTTCTTGTCGTGATCTGCTGGTCAAGCTGGGCGGCTACAACCTGGAGGAACGAGGTCAGGTCAAGGTCAAAGGCAAGGGAGAGATGACCACGTATTGGCTCGTCGGTAAGTAATAGAAATGGCCATATAACGATGTGCTATTTTTTACTACATGGCGATATGCCGGTGGAGAGCAAGTGTATTTTTCAGTGCATGACATGTGCGGTAGAGTGCGTGTGTGTTTTATGCATAATGTAGTTCATCATCAACACAGGATTTGAGCTTAAATGATGCATGTTGAGCCGCACACGACGTTAAATATGAACAGGTGACATTCTCAGTTCCCAGAAATGATTAACCTGAATAGACTTTTTGATCAATACTCGCGAAACGGCTATGTTAAGATGCCGGATTTCCTTCAAGGGCTCTTCAGGAAGGGGGGGGGGTAGGTCTTTTTCCCCTGTCAGTAGCAGTTTGTCTTTTGTAGCATTATGTTTAATATTATTGTTATTGTTGTTGTTTTTTTTTTTGTTGTTGTTGTTGTTGTTGTTGTTATTATTATTATTATTATTATTATTATTATTATTATTATTATTATTATTATTATTATTATTATTATTATTATTATTATTAATATTATTATCATCATTATTAGCAGTAGCAGCAGTAGTAGTATTGTAGTAGTAGAAATAGTAGTAGTAATAATAATTGTAGTAGTAGCAGCAGCAGTAGTATTGTAAGAGTAGCAGTAGTAGTAGTAGGAGTAGTAGAAGTAGTATTAGTAATAGTAATAATAATAATAGTAGTAGTAGTAGTAGTAGCAGTAGTATTGTAGTAGTAGTGATAGTAATTATATTGTAGGAAAAGTATTAGTATTAGGAGTAGTAGTAATAATAATAGTAGTAGTAGTAGTAGCAGCAGTAGTAGTATTGTAGGTGTCGTAGTAGTAATAATAATAGTAGTAGTAGTAGCAGCAGTAGTAGTATTATAGGATTAGTAGTAGTAGTAGTAGTAGTAGTTTTGTAGGAGTGGTAGTAGTAGTAGTATTGTTATTACTGTCATTATCATCATCATCAGCAGCAGCAGGAGCAGCAGGATTGTTATTACTATTCATATTTTTAATATTATTGTTGTCATTATTAGAGTTCCCACTTCCTGCCCTTTGATCCGACGCCGTCCTAATGTCCTCCCGCAGGCGAGGACCCCGACCGCAAGCGGCACCGCGAGCAGTCCCGGCGGCAACGCGGCTTCCACAACGTGGGGCTGGCGAAGAACGGGTGCGTGGGCGGGCTGCGGGGCTCGCTGAGGGGCGGCGGACGGACCCGGTCCTCGGCTATCCCGCGCACCCTCAGCCTGGAGTCGCCGAAGCGCCTGCGGTTCGCCATGTCGGAGGAGCTGACGGCGCGGGTGGCGGACGTGGAGCCGCGGGCGGGGGGCGAGTCCCCGCCGGCGCCCGCCTCGCCCGCCGCCTCCGACGACTGCGCGGTGCGCCGCATCAGCCACGAGAAGAAGCGCAACTCGTGCCCGTGCATCAAGGAGCACCGCTCGGCGCCGCGGGCCGGGTCCCCACGCTCCCCCAGGGGCCTCCCCGGCGACCACAGCCCCCTCCTGGGCCACCCCGAGGCCGCCATGTCGCCGCCGTCGTCGCCGGGGGTGTCGGCGGACGAGGAGGTCCTCGACGCCAGCCGCAGGACGTCGGTGAGCGAGGTGGTGTCGCGCCCGTCGAGCCTGGTCGAGGCCTCGGACGAGCACGCGCCCCCCGCGCCCGGCGAGCCGCCGCCTCCGCTCGCCCTGCCGCTCCCCGCCGCGCTCTGCCTCGAGCACAGAACCTCCACCTCGCCCCTGCGCGAAGCAGGCACCGCCGTGGCCTCGCCCTCCACGCCCGGGGGCAGCAAACCTTCCAGCGGCGCCAGTGGCGGCCCCTCCGACAGAGCCTCCAGCTCGGGGGGCGCCGTCCGCTGGCGCCCGCACAGCATAGTGCCGCTCAGCCTCCGCAGCGGCGGGGAGAGCGAGGCCCTCCTGTCGGGCGGCGGCGTCGAGGGGCGGAACCCCCGGTTGCGCTACTGCAGCAAGCAGGACGCCGGCAGCAGCGAGTGCGAGGAGTCGTCGCCACTGCTCGCCAGCGTCGTCAACTACCGCGTCATCAACGAGGTGCACAAGTTACCCGAGAGAGAAACACCAGTGTAGGTCTTCCTGCGGCATCGGTGACTCACGCCCGCTCGGGGCACGACGCGTGGTCGGTGGGCGCCACGCCTACCTCAAGCACTCCTGCCGGGAAGCTACCTGTTCGCGTGACTGACTGTTGCGTCGCTCCCGCAGACCAAGCAGCGCCTT
>NC_051403.1:25513053-25515553 GCF_015228065.2 Penaeus monodon
ATAATAATAATAATGATAATAATAATAATAATAATAATAATAACAACAACAACAACAACAATACTACTACTACTACTAATAATAATAATAACAATAATAATAATAATAATAATAATAATAATAATAATAATAATAATAATAATAACAATAATAATAATAGCAGCAATAACAACAATGATAAAAATGATTCAAAATCCACAGACACTCCCAGCAGACCAGCTGATCCACATAATGCAGGATTAACGGCATTTCGGGTTAATCGGGGCTTTATTATGTTTTCCATTTTTTCAGGACTAGCTTTTGGTTTAGCGGTGTCACGTAATGATATATATTTGTAGTCAGCTATTTATTGCATGTTGCAGATGATATTGCGAGTAATTTGCTTCCTCCAGTGATTTATAATTTACAACGTGCATGATCAGCTGAATAGATTATTGCATACGTTTGTTCACGATCTGATTCTTTGTGGTACAGTGTATCAAAATTCTTGTCATATATTTCGAATTACGCTTTGAAACAATGTGACGCTTTATATTTCAATTAGAAAGTGCTTACCCAGAAGCCTCATTCTGGGCACGCACCTTTCGTCCGTGACTGTACTTGGCATTTTCAACTCTATATTCTACTTTATTTCGTGTAGTGTACGTAGTAGAGTTGTTTCAGTAGTCAATCAAGAGGATGTATAAGTATGTATGTATTAGCATATCACATAATAGAGAGCAAAGGTGTTTCAAAATCGCCGTGTATGTGTATGTCTATTTTTTTTTTTTTTTTTTTTTTTTGATTGGTGTGTGTATATAATTACTTCGTGTCAAAAGTTTTATCATACGTTTAGTTCAAAAAGAGGTTTCAAAACAACATTAATCAGTGGTTACTTGATTTGGATATCGAAATCGTAACTCGAAACTAGCTTTGAAATAAAATGGTAAATATTTTCAATGATAATGATAACGGATAAAATGATAACTGTTTTTATGGGATAATGTTAACTGATGACAGTATAACTGTTTTTAATGATAATGATAACAGATAAAATGATAAACGATTTTTTAACAATTTGAAATTAAATAAAAGCCGGGACCGTACAATTTTTTCAAGATCGCTGTAAATCTTTGCCTGCAAGAAATTCTTGGTATTTTCTTATTTATTATTTTTATTTTTATTTTTTTTTTCCTTGTGTTTGAATTGAAATGGAACGTCTCCCTGAGCTACTTCATTGGATAAAAAGGGATCTTTACATATTCATTAAAACTGAACTAATAGGGTTGTTGGTCGTTAATTCCGAGCTTCCCTTTTCCATCAATTTTGGCCTCAACCTTTTATTTGCCAACATTCCGTTTCTTTCTCTTTCATTTTTATTGGGTTTTCATTAAATTATTGTTAGGTGCGGAATTCTGTTTATTATGCGGGAGTAATAGTGCTGCATTTTTTTTTAACGGGGATAATGGAGCATGTAGTAGACAGACCCGGGAAATATATGAATATACTGAAACAGACACACACACACACACACACACACACACACACACACACACACACACACACACACACACACACACACACAAAACACACACACACACACACACACACACACACACACACACACACACAAACAAACAAACACTCACAAGCACAAACAAACAAACAAACAAACACAAACAAACACAAACAAACACACGCGCACAAACACCAATTCCTTCTCTGAAACACGTACTCCACTGCCCCCCCCCCCCCCTTCTATCACCGCTCAGAGAAATGTAAAGAACAGTCATATGAAGCAGGTGAAGTAAAACCAAATATATAGGCACGTTGAGGTGAAGTCAGGCGAGATTTAGTCAGCAGATCTAAGAAGCCGAGGTGAATATTTGAATAAGCGAGATGAAGTCTGGAAGTCAAAGCAAACTAAGTGAAGTCAAAATGGAGGCGAGCGAGATGAGGTCAGGAAGTTAAGTAAAGTGAAATGAAGCCAAATATATAAGCGAGCGAGATGAAGTCAGGAAGTCAAAACGAGCGAAACGAAGCCAAATATATAATAAAGCGAGATGAAATCAGGAGTCAAATGAAGCGTAATGCAATCACACACACACACACAAACACACACACACACAAACACACGCACACACACACACACACACACACACACACACCCATTCCTTTTCTGAAACACATATTCAACATTTTTTTCTGTCGCTGCTTCGAGAAATGCAAAGGGCAGTCATGAAGCAGGCGAAGTGAAATCAAACCAAAGCACGTGAGATGAAGTCAGCAAGAAAAACCGGGCGAGATGAAGTCATCAGATCTAAGAAAGCGAGATGATGTCAAATATAAAAGCAAACGAAATGAAGCCAAATATATAAGCAAGCGAGATAAAGTCAAAACCAAAACAAGCCAGATGAAGCTAGGAAGTCAAAACAAGCGAAATGAAATAAAAATAAAAAAAACAATCCAGATGAAGTCAGACATAAAAGCAAGCGAGATGAAGTCAGGAAGTCAAAACAAG
>NC_051403.1:25533053-25538053 GCF_015228065.2 Penaeus monodon
CAAGTTAATCTGCGAGCACAGCGGAAAAACGTTTTATTGTTTGCATAATTAGAATGTTTGTTGTATAATTGGTTATTATCTTTTTTTACCACTCAGCATTATCTTCACTGTCGCCATCAACATCAACATTAACATTAACATTAACATTAACATTAACGTTAACATTAACATTAACATTAACATTAACATTAACATTAACATTAACATTAACATTAACGTTAACGTTAACGTTAACGTTAACGTTAACGTTAACGTTAACATTAACATTAACATTAACATTAACATTAACATTAACATTAACATTTACTTTAACTTTAACTTTAACATCAACATCATCAACACCAACACCAACACCAACGTCAACGTCAGGGTCAACGTCAACATCATCAACATCAACATCAACATCAACATCAACATCAACATCAACATCATCAACATTAACATTAACATTAACCATTAATCTTTAAACATTAAAGATTATCTTCATCTTTAACATTATTGTTATCATTATTATTGTCATCATCATCACCTTCCTCATTACCATCATCATCATCACCATCATCATCACCATCACCATCAGCACCATCATCATCACCATCATCACCATTCACATCATCATCACCATCACCATCGCCATCATCATCACCATCATCACCATCCCCATCAGCATCAGCATCACCATCATCATCACCAACATCATCATCATCATATCAGTAATGCTACTGAGGTCCCTCGTGAAGTACGTCAGCAAAGGTTATTATTTTACTGCAATCCGTGCTAGAGATACCATAAAAAATAAAAAATAAAAATAAGTAAATTCACATTCGCAACAGAGTAAAAAATTAATTCTATTGTTGCAGTTACTAATTTTAATAGTTTGTACCTGTGCTTGCGTTTTGTTCAATGTTCGCTCAGGCAAACCTTACCACTGTTCATTATCTTGTAATTTTCTGTGTATCCTTTGTTAGAATGATGATAATAATAATAATGATGATGATGATGATAATGATAATAATAGTAGTGATGATGATGATAATAATGATGATAATAATAATGATGATGATAATGATAATGATAATAATGATGATGATAATAATAATAAAGATAAAGATAATAATGATTATGATAATAACAATATAAATAATAATAATAATAAGGATAATAATAATAATAATAATAATAATAATAATAATAATAATAATAATAATAATAATAATGATAATAATAATAATAATAATAATGATAATAATGATAATAATAATAATGATAATAATGATAATAATGATAATAATGATAATAATGATAATAATGATAATAATGATGAGGATGAGGATGATGATAGTACACTTCATACCTTTCCCAGCAACTGCCCTTCTTGGGCGGACGCAGTGCCACCCGGCGTTCTCTCTCCGCACGGGAATAAACATCCGCCCTCGAAGGGAACCGCCGCCTAAAAGGACACGCCCGTAAGGCAGAGAGAGAGACACGGCAGACCGGCCAAGCCACACAGGGTCCAGCTCCACCACCTCACCCTCGACCCCGGAGACACGGGAGTCTCTTGGTGGGTCTCACATCTATCTTCAACAATGAACCAGCAAGCTAAGACCCCTTTCACTGACCGCCCAAGTCCATCTCACGTCTCGCTTACACCTTCCACATGTGTTCCAATTCCTTACATGTTTCTTAGCGATCTTGGATAGAAGACTAAATGCAAGTCAATTCACATCAACTCCCAACCTTCCATCAAATACAACTAACATTAAGTACTTTCCAACCGAATTGAAAAAGAAGAATCGTATAATATTAATATTAACGTATGATATTGATAAAACTTTCGAAATGTATTCCTTTACCTTCCCTGGTCTCTCTTGCTGGAGGGACTTTATGCCTTTGTGATTCAACAAGCAACACACGGAAGGGCTATGAAGAGTTCAGAGCGGTATGAAATGGAGCGGTGTTGGGGCGGCCACTTATACCACTAGAAACGGGATATTGCCTTTGCCAAACGACTTTGCATTTATATATATATATATATATATATATATATATATATATATATAGAGAGAGAGAGAGAGAGAGAGAGAGAGAGAGAGAGAGAGTGTGTGTGTGTGTGAGAGAGAAAGAGAGAGAGAGAGAAAGAGAGAGAGAGGGGGGGGGAGGGAGAGAGAGAAAAAGAGGAAAAAAGAGAAGAAAAGAAAAAAAAAAGAAAAGAAAAGAGAGTAGAGAGACAAAGACAGAAAGACAAATAATGAGATAGAGAGAGGGATAAAGAGAGAGAGAAAAACATTACATAATCACACAAAAGCCTATACTTCTACTTCCAAAACTATGAAAAGTGATATGCTTTATTACCACACAAATTAATTATAGGCGAAATGAGCTTCTTCACCAAGAAAGTTTAAATTTCGCACCATCTTCATTATGATGCTGTAATGACTCTGATAATTAGTGTCGATAGAAGAACTAATAGAAGCTGGATCTAATTATCCCTCAGGTATAAGTAACGAGATAGGGAAGGGGAAAAGGAGGGAAAAGACAGGAAAGTGATATCATCATTACAGTGATTAATTTTCACTATTTGTACCCATGTTTGTGTTTAGTTTATCCTCATGGTTCTGAGCGACCTACATGTGTATAATCCAACTTAATATTATAAAGAAAATTACGATTTCTACTGATTAATAAAAAAGAACGATTATCCTCATTATAACAATTGCTATTATTATGTTCTCTTGTATTTAATACTCTTTAAAAAATAGTTATATGAATGGGGAAAAGTAGGTCAAATCTAGATAATAAAAGACCTGAAGTTATAGAGAAAATGAGGTAAAATCGAGTGACAAATATAGAAATGGTATAAAAAAAAGGATAAATGAATAAATAAATAATAACTTTCCAGTTTCAGGAAAGGAAGACACTGGCAACTCTTAATGCTATGTTTTAATAGACGATAATAAAGACCAGATTAAAGAAATAGGAGAAGAAGGGGACTATATATAAAAATAGATTGGAGACAATATCAAAGAATATTCCAAAGAAATTTGTGGGGAAAAAAATTAAATGAATAAAAAAAACACACCATAAAGATACGATATTGTAAAATTATTCATTTTCAATTTTACCTTTTCGAAGATTGAATAGATTGGGAGACGATATTTGGGAATAAATTAAAGAAAAATGTAGGATAGAATAAATTAAAGAAATTAAAAACAAAACAAAACAAAACAAAAAGGATGCAATATTTATTCTCAATCTTACTTCGTCGAATAGAAATGGAACAGAAAGCTGATAAAGAGGACGAGGGAGGAGAAAATAAAAGAGTAATGAATGAAAGATTTTTTTTTAATTATAAAACGATAAAGTGGAGTTTATTCCTTTCTAATTTAAACTTTTCAAAAGAGGTTGGCTGATGAAGAGGGATAAGGAGAAGACCAAAATAAGAATGGATTAAGGAAATAGAAGAAAAAGGGTGAGGTATTGAAAAATTATCGTACTGAGAAAATGAAGATGATTAGTTTCAGTGATATAGTGAATGACCTTTTAATACAAGGTTAAATGTAATGTTTATCGCAATAATGTATAACAAATGTACTGTATAGCGCAGTAATGTATAAGTTTGAGTGGAGAGATGAGGGAATAAGCAAAACCATGAATAAGTAGTACGATGGATAGATTAATAGATAGATAAATAAACGAACAAAGAAATTAGTAAATAGCTTTTAATAAAATAAGATACGATAGATATCTATAAGCGTCTATAAGCGGATTATAAAATGAAGTAAAATATTTTTCTAAAGTAAATTACAGGCTAAAAGCTGCACAAAAGAGGTAACGTAAATGTGAACTGAACTACATTGACACATGCAACTGGGAATGACTTACGCCTCAAAGAAGTAATTACTGCAACAAAGAATCTATCGCATTGCATCTGCATCTGCAATTGACGTTCTCATCAAGGAGAAACCAGATTGCAATCGATTGCCTTCATGATGATTGCTTATTGTCGCAAATAGATTCATTTTTTGCGTGCTTGAGGGGGTTGCGCGTGCGTGCGCGTGCGCGCGCGCGTGTGTGTGTGTGTGTGTGTGTTGAGGGTGAGTGTGTGTGGAGGGGAAGGGGTGTGGAGGGGATGTTGTTGATGTAGGAGGGTGGGGGTAGTGCAAGCGCGAGTGTGTGTGTGTGTGTGTGTGTGTGTGTGTGCAGTTTAGTGTAATGCAATGTAATGCGTGTGTAGTTTTTTTCTGTCTGTTTGTGCATGCGTATGTGTCGTCAATTTACATAATTGTGTTATTATTATAATTAGTTACATGCACGATGGATATACGATTGCAATGGATCTCTGTTATCTTTTATATACAGGTTGGGTCATAATGCAATAGATAATGCATGAAGCAAGTTGCTTTCCATCACCCCGCCTACGAGCTGACGTAATCTTAAAAAGCATCTACATCTGCTTCTGCATCTAGAATGACCCAAACGAAATGTGTTGATTTGCCTCTTGTCGAGATTTTCCAGTGACTGGCAGCCCTTATTGCATATTCACTGTGCAAGGAGCAACGACAAGATCCGCGATGGCTGGTCTATTGCCTGTGTGGGTGTGTGCGTGTGGGTGGGTGTGTGTGTGTGTGTGTGTGTGTGTGTGTGTGTGTGTGTGTGTGTACATGTGTGTGTTTGTGTGTGTGTGTGTGTGTGTGTGTGTGTACGTGTGTGTGTGTGTGTGTGTGCAATGATTTTTATATTTATGCATTAAAGCTTCGATATTTCAAATGCTCTATAATATATGCATTGCTGGATTGGCTATGCATGTCGACCTACCCAGAATATATGACATAATAACAGGATCATCTTACTGCAGTGTAACGTACACAAACATGCACGCACATAAAAAAAAATAGATAGATAAATAGTTACACATACAGATAAAGTCACACACCTGCGCTCTCGTATGTATGTGTATATGTAAGTAAGATCTCTACACACAGATACATAGATCCAAATGT
>NC_051403.1:25580758-25588258 GCF_015228065.2 Penaeus monodon
ATCAAGAGTCAGTCGATTTAGCTTTCGGAACTATTTTTCTTCCTCGCTTTATTCTGAAAATTCGCGGCTTTTCGCTAGCAAAACCGCTTTTGCAGATCCCGGTTTTTGCAAAGTAAGCACGCTGCTACGATCGCTGTGTCCTGAGTAAGCACTCCCTTTCTCGCCAGGTCGCACAGTACGGGATAAAAATGGGATAGCTGTGGTGTACATCTGCGTGTGTGTGTTAGGGGGGGGGGGTACTTGTGCGTGTGTGTAAGTGTGTGTGTATGGGGGGGGATCCATGTGTTTGTGTGTGTGTGTGTGATGTATGTAGTTTAAAATCTAGCTGCCCCCTCTCTTTTCCCCATCTTTATTTCCCCCCCTCCCCATTTTTTTCCCCCCCTTTCTCCCTCCTCCCTCTCCCTCCTTCCCTTTCCTTTTCCTTCTCCCTTTTCCTCTCCTTCCATTCCTCTCTCACTCTTCACACTCTCCCTCCCACACTCCTTCTCCATCTCCCTACTCTCCGTCCCTCTCCTTCTCCCTTTCCCTCTCCCTCTTCCCACCCTTCCCTCACTGTCGTATCCTCCCTCCTCTCCCTCTCCCTTTCGCTCTCCACATAAAGATTTTCTGAGGAAGATGAAGCGTTTTGTCAAGATCTCTGTCCTTGTCGAAGATTTATGACTCCGCGGGGTTAAAATATTTCTACCGCCTTTGAAAGTTGCGAGGTGAGGCAGACGCCGCTATGCCTATCTATATATTCCCTTTCTGTCAACAAATTAGGCTTTTATATGTTGGTAATTGTTGTCAGGTATCTTCAACTTTGTCTTCGTCTTTTTTTTCTTTTTTGTATGTGTTTTGTCTTTTTGCTCTCCTTCTTTTTCTTTTTTTCTTTTCCTTTTTTTTCTTTCTTTTTTTGTGTGTGTGTTTCCGATGTGTTGGATCCATTGTCTGAATGTTTTCTTCAAAGTCAAATTCAGATTTATGGCCTTCATCGTTTGCTATTTCATGGTCGCTGATTCATACAATAAATCTGTTTATCTAGATAGATAGAGATTGGTATACAGAAAGATGGATAGCTATATAGATAACCACTTGGACACAGAGAGAGAGAGAGAGAGAGAGAGAGAGAGAGAGAGAGAGACAGACAGACAGACAGACAGACAGACAGACAGACAGACAGACAGACAGACAGACAGACAGACAGACAGACGTAGGTGTCTATTCATCTGTCGATATAGACATAACAAACCATATCAACATCATTTAACTATTTCTGTCTATATATCACAGAGAGAGGGGGCAGGAAAGGAGAGAGAGAGAGAGAGAGAGAGAGAGAGAGAGAGAGAGAGAGAGAGAGAGAGAGAGAGAGAGAGAGAGAGAGAGAGAGAGAGACAGACAGACAGACAGACAGACAGACAGGCAGACAGACAGACAGACAGACAGACAGACAGACAGACAGACAAACAAACAAAAAGGTAGGCAGACATGCAAATATATAGAAGTCTGTTAGTTGCCCAACTAAGTTTAAGCTAATGAGGGCCAAACCTTCAATTTCAATTCTTATTCTTTCACTATCGCTCATTATTGATGGTGTGTCTCTTATTGAATTTAACCAGTCACTTCATTTTCATAAAAGTGTGCTACACTTATATGCGCGTGAGAGAGTCTACAGCCATGACAATGATAAAGTGATCTTAGAACACGCTAATTCCACCAGTATTGCTTGTAAACAATTCCCATGCTATTATTCTTATGTCTGTGTGTACAATTGTGTTGTTTATACTCAAAATGTTCGTCAGAAAATGCTTATTCTGAATCACTAAGTATGTTCTCGCTATCATTACCGATATTTGAATGTCTTTATGCTTTGTGAATACTCAGCAATTTTGTCTCCTTATCATGAAGCTTTTTAATCTTGTAAACACCATAACTCTCTTACACACAACTGTATATAAGGTACCCTTGTTCCTTCACCACGAAACCACTATGTGACCATATGTATCGGAATTTTGTTCATTCAAATTCTTTCATGATTTCCATTATGAAATGTTTCAAAACGATGTTTGTTCATAGAAATTTCTGTGCAGTCCAGATAGACCGCTCGTAGCCTGTGGGCAGGCAGCATGCCTGCCTCCCAGGCAGGTCTCTGCCTTGCCCGTACTCTGTATGCCAGCTATCTACTCTCGCAGAAACAAAGTTGTGAACCAGCGACAACTTTAACTCTCAGCACCTTCAAGAACAAACCACCAGAGTACCAACTATCACTGAGGAACACACGCTAGTCGGACTCACCACGGTGCCACATTACAGAGAGAGAGATTGAGAGAGAGAGAGAGACAGAGACAGAGACAGAGACAGACAGAGACAGACACAGACAGAGAGAGAGAGAGAGACAGAGAGACAGAGGCAGAGAGACAGACAGAGAGAGAGAGAGAAAGGGAAAGAGAGACAAAGGGACACAGATGCATAGAATATTCATAAAATAAGTGACACTCCAAGATCGTTTTTATAACACTACATACTCACAGGGAGGCCCAGCAGCGCCAAGTTGAATATCAGATTTATAAACTGAAGAACTGGAATTCCCGAGATACAGTTGTGTGTAAAAAAAATAATAAAAAAAATAAATAATGATAATAATAATAATAAAATAAAATTAAATAAAATTAAATATTGTAGGGTGGCAGCCTCTGGGTAGAATTCATATGAGACTGATGTTATTACTTGCGATTTGCATAGCCCGGGCGAGGCTAAGCTTCGCATATTGGACTTATCCTTGCGATTGCAATTTCAATCTTATTTTTGTTTTTTTTATTATTTGTTATTGTACATGTATATGTACATATATATGTATGCATATACATATCTATTTATATATATATACATATATATAACACACACACACATATAGGTAAATTTCAAGTTTCAACCAGCCACCGACTCTGGAACAATTTTTTTTTTTTTTGAAATGCAACATTCCTTCGTAGTTTAGTGTTGTTGTGCTGCTGTTTTCCGTCGCATTTGACTCTTTGATGAGTGACGGAACTTCCATTCCCCGTAGTAAGAGTCAGCTTTGTACTGTATTTTGGGGAGGAATTAGCATGATTTACACAGAGGAAACAAGAAAAAACACTAAAATAATGTGTTTGTTGAAACTCTACAGGGGATCCATGTTCACCTATAGAATTACGGTCAGTTCTAACCCTAGTAACACCAAGAAGGACGTCATCAGGATTCCTCCTGTGTTCTGGACGATTTTCTGGGATAAATACCTGGGCTGTCCTTATACCCAGAGTGTGCCTGGGGTGTGTGGGTGTACATTCACCAAACTGTGTCGGATACTATGGTCAGGGCATCTATAAAAATGTGTTTAGTAAAAATTATGAATACTGAGTGCGGTGCCAAAGTAACAGGGTGCTGTACAAACGACCGTTGGCGAGCCCTGGTGAGTGTAAGTGTGACAACCACCTCACTGTCCCATCATGGAGATGGAGGGGAACATTCTCGGGGCCCCGGTAATACCAACTACCATCCCCACTACCCCACCCTATGGGAGGGATGAGCGTAGGGATATGAACGGTGTGGATTCGCCTGCCGATCCCGATGCCGTGACGAGGGATTCCAACTTGTTCAGACTAGGAGGAAGAAAGTGAAGACCACATCAAGGAGAAAAGAACAAACTACGCGATCCCATTGTCCCCCAGGACAGGTACATTAGACTGGCCTTTCCGGAGGGCACATCTACCGTAGATAAAAGCAGGTGGATGAGATAGGTCAGCCACCTGCCACCCCTCCAAGAGGAAGGTCCACTAGACATGGTGATGGGGAAATGGACATCCTCGCGCTACATCTATATACGACAGGAACAACAAAACTAAGTGGCCCTGATGGTTAATGGCACTTTAGCAGGGATTTCTCTACAGAACAAAGACGACTATCTGCCCAAAAACAAAAATACGGGGGATAGCTGGTTAACAGGTTTCCGAAAGAAGCTGCCGCTGAGGAAGCATTGCATCCTCCAGATGTTTTAAAGCTCGGAGGATTTACAAGAACAGACAACCCTTAAAGAGGATCATCAATGTATGGAGCAGAGAACAGCCGCCACTTAAAGAGTACCAATTTTTTTGGAAGATACAGCCAAGCTCCATTCGACCGTGGTGCTCAGAGGTTGTGGTCTGCTACAAGTGCCAGGGTTACGGCCACGTAGCTAAATATTGCAGGAAAGAACAGCTTGTGCTGTCTGTGCGGCTCACCAGACTGCCTAGCAAGAAACAACGAGGACAACGACAACGAAGACACCGTCACCATCATGAAAAGGTGCGATAGGTGCAGAGTACAAGGTGTGACGGCCTGGCACCGTAACTGCCCCCACAAACCGCCATGAGCACCCCCACTACCCCGACCGTACCTATCGACCAGAGCCAAACCCCATGTCACTAATCCACATGAATTCCCACAACTGCCAGGGAGATTCCCCTTCCCAGAAAACAGTGCCACAGGAGAAACCAATGGTAAAAAAAAACAAAAAAAACAAGAAAATGAACGAGGAAATAAGAAGCATCAAGCAAGAGCTTGCTGAATCGAAAGAAAAAAGTTGATGAAAATAAAAAGTGATTATGTAGACGGGGAAAATATGCTGAAAAGTGATGCTGAAAATGCAAATGGGATATCATTATGACGCACGATACCATCGACGGATCATCTGAAAACGGTGACGACAATGACAATGAAAATAACGCCGACGATGATGTGCAGGAAAAGGACGAACTGCGGGACACCCAAAAAATGATATCAGGTACGGATTATACGTATAATATCAATTTCAGGAAGGCACACAGAATCTGTGTAAATAAACAAGATGCAACACAGATATGTAATGCTGTACAAGAAATATGCAGACTAAAGGTCTTCATCACACAAATATTTTACCAATCAGCTAATCATAGGGTGTGATGGGGACAAGAATACAATTACTTTTTCTTCAGGGAATATACGTGGTGTCAACCGTAGAATTAATTAATTGTTTAATATATTCATAGCAATAATGTCGACGTTATCTGTTTACAAGAGCCTTTCACATCAGCCACTAAAATAAAAACCACCCCTAGAATTAGAGGTTACCACTCCTATACGAACACACGAATGACTGGCCTATTTACTAATGTCAGTGACGTCATACCGCATAAGCTGGTGCAGAAGTCTGATGACAATAATGCGCAATATCAGTATTTACATATTCGAACAGCCTCTGGGTTTTTCTCTCTGTATACTGTGTGTGTGTGCGTGTGTGTCTGTGTGCGTGTGTGTGTGTGTGTGTGTGTGCGCGCGCGTGTGTGTGTGTGTGTGTGTGTGTGTGTGTGTGTGTGTGTGTGTGTGTGAAGTGTAGTTGTGCAAATGAGCCGAAGTGAGGTAGGCGTGGTTAGAATCCCGAGGAGAGGCGTGTACAGATGTTTTATCGATACTTTAGGGATTTCGACTGTTTGTCAATTAAACTTTAGAAACAATGTATAAGTGTTATTCAGCCTTCCTTCTTACAAACAGTCGGGGACTTATCAAGTGAGTATTATAAAATCATATATTTATTTTGTAAAACCAAAGATAAAACAGAACATAAAACACAAACACTAAAACACAAGACAAAGACAACACAGACATAAAACATGTAAATGTAATTTAATCACTTATCTATATATTGGCGAGACCACCCTGCGCACCACAGCCACAGTCCAGCACTGGCACTGGCCTGGACCTCGAACTGGCCCCTTGAAGGCCCGGGACTTTCCTTTGTCACTCGGCCCGCGAAACTGAGTTTTGGTTCTCACAAGATTTGCAACAAAAAATCTTATGGTCACTAAAGTATTATTATTAGTAGTATTAAAATAGTTTAAAAGTGTTCATAAAATGAATAAAATTTCTGTGAAATAAAATAGTAAAAATAAAAGAGAACCATTGTGCACAAGTGCATATCATAGTAAAATAAGTTCATAAAATGTTCAGTGTAAATTTTGAAAAAAAAGGTAAAATAAATGTTCATAATGAAATGATAAAATAAATAAGATTAATAAAAATCAAAAGTTTCTTTTCACATTCATTTTTTCTTTGGTGGTCTATTTCTAAGGTTCGTCTAAAATATGATGTTTATGAAATGCACATAATACTAAGGTAAAACAAATAAACCACAAGCACAGGAAACGAAGCCGCGCAGGCGAGACGCTGGAGGTCCGCTTCCCGTTTTCTGTTGTCGCAGCTTCCTCGCCGCGACGGGCATCCTCACCCCCGGGGGATAAAAGCAGGGGTTTGGGCCGATCTCGGAGGCGCGTGAGGCTGCAACCTCTTCCGGGGAGCGAGGGTGGACGCCGTCCTTCATCTCGTAAGGGGGGGGGGGGCGGAAGGCATATGTAGGAGACCGAGGGGACGTATACAAGCGGTATACAAATTAACAATTACGAACCAGTTGAGTCAGCTGAGTCACCTCATCCGAGATCCTGGTGAGTCATTTATTTGGAAGTCAGCTGAGTCGTCAACTGGGAACCATTCAGCTGAGTCACCTCCGAGATCCTGGTGAGTCATTTATTTGAAAGCCCCCCACCCCCACCCCCCAATCCCTCGTTCATTGTTGTCGGGGGAGGGGGGGGGGTAGGAGACGGCCCAATGCGGGGGATCAGCCCTGCCTTGGACCTCAGCCCTCGCCTCGATTATTTTGCTTGGTCTTTTCTTCTCCCCCTTCCTTTTCCTTCTCTTCTTCATCCCCCTCTTCTGGCCACTTATCCTAATCCTAATCATTAACTCATTTTTTACCCTTTTCGCCACAATGCTTTATCATAATGCTATACTTGAAGCCCCACCCTATCGCTTTATGTTGAATACGCCGCTAATGACCTTAGTGGTTGACGCGGCGGAAAATGTTCAGTAAGTAAATGAATTTTTGTAAGCCAAATGAGCCGACAGTTGAGAACCAGTTGAGTCGGTTGAGTCACCCATCCGAGATTCTGGTGAGTCATTTATTTGGAAGTCAGCTGAGTCAATTGAGAACCATTTTCAGCTGAGTCACCCACCCGAGTCATTTATCTGAGTCATTTATCTGAAAACCAGTTGAGCCAGCTGCTACCCATCCGATATCCTGGTGAGTCATCCAGCTTCCTCTCAGATAGATGATTCAGTTGCCTAAGTCATCCTACCTTCGCTTTCACACGGGTCTGACTCTCCTGAATAAGGAATCTTTTTTTTTCAATTTCAATAGCGACTTTCCCCTTCACCAACATTTTTTTCCCTTTACGTTAATCCTTAAACTTTTTCTTAACTTGAGTCAACATTCTGACGTGCATATTGACGCCATAGTGTGAATTTTCCCATCTTCTGTCTAATCATCTAATCATCTATCTGTATTTGTTTGCCTGTATTTATTAAACGCTAGTGGGTTTATTGGTCTACGTATTTAATTATCTATTTGTATCTGCTTACCTCTCTTTTATATATGGTAGTGTGTTGGTCTATCTATTTGATTATCTATCTGTATCTGTT
>NC_051403.1:25611215-25612700 GCF_015228065.2 Penaeus monodon
GATCGTACTATACAGGCAATCGTCCAGATATCGTCATCAAGGACAAAAAAAACAACACTTTTCCTGTTTATAGATATGAGCATCCCCAGACAGAAACCCTAACAAAAGTGTTCGAGGGGGATATCAAAGTATAAAACCTGGGAAATAGAGGTGGAAAATGGGGCTTTAAAAACCAAAAATTTTCCTGTTGTTATTGGAGCTCTTGGCCTTTTAAAAAAAGGTAAAAGGGTAAGTTTTTTGAGGGAAATACCAGGAAATCCAATATTAGAAGAAATCCAAAAAATAGTTTAAACAGCCAGCAATGTTCTCAGAAGAGCTTATCAATTGGGGTGTTCTTTTTGGGGGGAATTGGGTTTTACTGGTGTTTTGATTTTTGGTTTTTTCTGCATATTTTGCATGTTTCGTTATGTTTTATTGCCCCCAAAATTCAATCCCCGAGGTCGCTGGGAGTGACTCGGGGTTTGGTTTTATTTCAGATCTAAGGAACTTTCGTATAAAATAAATAATAATAATAAAAATGATAAAGATAATAATAAAATAAATATAATAAAAAAAAAAATATAATAATAATAATAATTTTAATAAAAAAATGATGATAATAATTAATAATAATAATAATAATAAAAATAATAGTAATAATAGTAATAAATTAATAATAATAAAATAACAATAATAATGAAATGATAATGAAATATAATGATAATGGGTAAATGATAATGATAATGATAATGATAATGATAATGTAATATAATGAAATATAATATAATGATTAAAAATGTAATGATGATAATGATAAAAATAAATTTTAAAAGGATGATAATAAAAATTATGATTATAATAATAATGATGAGGATAATAACAATAATGATGATAATGATAATAATAGTGATAACAACAATAATACAACAACAACAAAAATAAAATGATAATGATAATGATAAGGTAAGATAAAGATGATAATATAATAAAAAAAAATAATATGATAATAAAAATGTGATTATAAAAATAATGATGAGGGTAATAACAAAATGATAAAAAGATTTTAAAAATGTGATAACAAAAATAAAACAACAAAAACAAAAAAAAAAAATAAACGCAAAAAAGGGAAATACCAAACAAAAGAAAACTTTGGGAAAAAGGGCATAAAACCCACATCCCCCCCAACCCCAAAAAACCCCCAAAAGAACGCCGGGCCCAAACCCCCAACCCTTCGGCCCCCCCCCCCCGGGGGGGGGGGGGGAGGGGGGTTTTTTTTTGGAAAAAAAATCCCCAAAAAAAAACGCCCCCCCCCCCCCCCCCCCCCCCGCCCCCCCCCCCCTTCCCCCCCAAAAAAAATTTTTTTCCCCCCCAAAAAAAAAAAATTTAAAAATTTTTTGGAAAATTTCCCTTTTTTTTTTTGGGGGGGGAAAATTTTTTCCCCCCCCAAAAAATTTGACCTTTTAAAAAATTTTAACCCGTTGGATTGTTTTTCCCTCCCCCCCTTTT
>NC_051403.1:25637800-25645300 GCF_015228065.2 Penaeus monodon
AAGTTTTTTTCTACAAAACTAGCAATAAACAAATATTTGTCATTAAACATAAAAATATATATATATTACAAAGTACACATATCAATAGTGTTTATTGTATGAGAAGGAAATAAAAGTAAACCAGAAATTCGTGACGAGGCGATTTTACTATGATATTACTACAAACTCACTTACCATGCACTACAATCTTCAATTTTCGGACAAATCAATATTTTTAATAATCGGCATTTAACATACCTGCGTGTGGGATGAGAGCAGAATATGTATATATGCCTGTACCCCTCCCCCCACCCCCAATGAATTGTGAACACTTCAACAAACAAACCACTTGCAGATAAGTATTATAATTTAATGTGCTTATATATATATATATATATATATATATATATATAATATATATATATATTATATATATATATATATATATTATGTTGTTGTGTTGTGTGTTGTTGTGGTGTGTGTGTTGTGTGTTGTGTTTTATTATATTAATAAATGTTATAATGTATATATATATATGTGTGGTGTGTGTGTGTGTTATATTATATATTTTATATGAAATGTTATATATGTATATATATATATAATTATTATATATTATATATATATATATATATTATTATAAATTTGTTGTGTGTGTGTGTGTCTGTGTGTGTATTCGTATGTGTGTTATTTATTTATCTGTTTTTTTTTATGTTTATATATATTATATATATAATATATATATTATATATATAAAATATATATAATATAATACATTTATTATATTATTATATTTATATATATAAAATATATATAAATATTATACATACACACATACTCATACAAATAAAAAAATATTTTTTTTATATATATAATATTATATATATATTTATATATATTTATTATATATATAATATACCATACACACATCATACATACAAAATATATATAAAATTTTATTATATATATTATATTTTTTTAAATATATATAAATATATATATTTTATGTAAATTTATATATATATATATATAAAATTTTAAAATATATATTATATTATATATATTATAGTTGTGTGGTGTGTGTGTGTGTGTGTTGTGTGTGTTTTAATATATATATATATTATATTATATTTTAATATATAATATATATATATTATATATAGAAGATAGATAGATAGATAGATGATAGATAAAAATAATAGTAGATAATAGATAGATAGATAGTAATAGATAGAAGATAGATAAGAATTAGCTTTATTTATGCTGATTATAAAAATTTTATATAAAACCCCTTTAAATCTAAGATTTCCCCGCACAGCCCCGTTCTTCTGCGCAAGGAAATTTTTTCAAAATATTATAATACAAAAAAAATCTCCACCCAAACAGACAGGGGAGGGGATCCCTCATGCAAAGGGGATGCCCATAAATCCCAGGGGTTTCTCTTGTGTGTGTTGGGTTGGTTTGTGTGTGTGTGTGTGTGTGTGGGGTTGTGTGTGTTGGGGGGTGTGTGTATGGTATGTGTATTTATGTGTAGTGTGTGTGTGTGTGTGGTGTGTATTTTTTTTGTTTTGGGGGGTCCATATAATTACAAATATGGTGTGTGTGTGTGTTTTGTACACACCATAAATATATATATTATATAATATATATATATAATTATATTATATATAAATATATAATATATTATACAAAAATTGTGTGTGTGTTGTGTGTGTGTGTGTGTGTGTGTGTGTTGACAAAAAACACAAAATATTATATATTATATATATATAATTATATATAATATATATTATAATATTATATATATATAATATATATATAATATTATTTTATATATTATAATATTTTTTAAAATATATTAAATATTTTTTATATATATATATATAATATTTTATAATATATATTATTATATATAAATATTATATATATTTTTAAAATATTTTTTAATTTAAAATTTTAATTATATTTATTTTTTATATATCTTTTATTAATTTAAATTTTATAAATAAAATTATATAATTATATATATATAATATATTTATTATTTTTATATTTCTATTTATATATTAATTAAAATTAAATATTATTAATTTTTTTATAATATTTATTAATTATATTATATATATATTTATTATATATATTATATATATATATATATATTAATATATAATATATTATATATAATAAAATTTTATTATATATATATTTTTATATATATATATATATTATATATATATATATACTATTATATATATAATCTATATATATATATAATATAATATATATATATTATATATTTATCTATATATATTTATATCATATATAATTTTTATTGTATATTCCTTACTTATTATCTATATCTATATATTTATCTATATATATAATATCATATCATTATATCTATTATTCATATATATATATCTATATATATCTATATATATATGTTGTTGTGTGTGTGTGTGTGTGTGTGTATGTGTTGCTGTGTTGTGTGTATATTATATATATAATTCACATACATATATATCATGTATATATGTGTGTAAATATAGGTATGCATGTATGTATGTATGTGTGTGTGTGTGTGTGTGTATGTATATATATATATATATATATATATATATATATATTATATATATATATTATATATAGTATATATATATATATTTATAATATATATATATATTATTATATATATATATATATATATATATATATATATATATATATATATATTTTATATATATTTTAAATATTTATTTATTTATGTATATATATATATATATAATATATATATATATATATATTTATATATATATCATATCACGTATAAATATATCATGTATGTATGTGTTTAAATGTAGCTATGCATGTATGTAAGTGTGTGTGTGTATATGTATATATACATATGAATATATATATATATATATATATATATATATATATAGTATATATATATATATATATATATATGTGTGTGTGTGTGTGTGTGTGTGTGTGTGTGTGTGTGTGTGTGTGTGTGTGTGTTGTGTGTGTGTGATGTTCTATCTATATATATGTATATTTTATATATCTATATATAATATATAATATATATATATATATATATATATATATATACATACATACACGAGAGGGCTTCAAAAAGCTCGTGGAAAAAGTCCATAACTAAAAATCATATGGAAGGATTTTCATTTTAGTGCACTTGAACATTCTTGTTATAAAGTGTTCAAACATAAACCCTTAAATGCAGATATACGCATCGCCGCCAGGTGGGAGTCATGTGCTCTGAAGCATGTCAGAGCACTTTTTTTTTTTTTTTTTTTTTTTTTAACAAAAAGAAGTCGGGTGGGTCTAAATCGGGTTGTAAGGTGGATGTTGGATGATTTCCCATCAAAATTCATGTAGCACAGCTCTTGTCTGCCGAGCGCCGAGAGCGGGTGCATTGGCGTGGTGGAAGAGAACGCGTTGATGCAGCTTTCCGGGGCGTTTTTCAGAGATTTTCTAGGGCAGTTTTCTCAAAACGCATTCATTATAAGATGCAATTGTTTTCTTGCTCTCGAGGAAGTCAACCAGCAAAATCCCCCTGCATCCCAGAAGACAGTGGTCATGACATTTTCTCTTGAACGCTCAATGTTTGCCTGGTCCATTTCTCTTCCACCCCTGGGCAGCCACTGCTTTGCTTGAATTTTGTCCTCGGGTAGAGCTATGTTTCACCCCCTGTCATAATTCTCTGCAGAAAAGCTTCAGTCCTACATCCCACTTGTTCAAAAGTTCCATTGAAAGATCTACCTTTGTTTGCTGCTGATCTGAGCGCAACAGCCTAAGGACCCATCTTGCTTGCTTAGCCCCAAACTCTCCGCCAGCATTGTGAGTGCAGAACCCACAAAAATGTTGAGCGTGTCTGATTCAGTCGTTATTTGTCTATCCTTTTCAATCGTGTCGCGAACAGCATCATTTTTTTCCTTACAAACTGATGTTGATGGCTTGCCACTGCGGGGCTCATCTTCAATTTCGTTTCTTCCACTTCTGAACCGACTATTCATTTGTAGGTTGTTGATTTCTTTGGAACATCGTCACCATAAACTTGTTCCAGAGGGTCATTGATTTGCCTATTCTCCCAACCGAGTTTCACCATTAAATTAATGTTTGTCCTAGCCTCGATTTTGATAAATTCCATGTTGTTTGACTGGTGCCTGACTTCCAACTGGCGGCGATGCGTTATTACCTGCACTTAAGGGTTCATGTTTGAACACGTTATAACACGTTGGTACAAGAATGTTCAGGTGCATTGATATCAAAATCCTTTCATACGATTTTTAGTTATGGATTTTTTCCACGAACTTTTTGAAACCTCCTCGTGTGTATATATATGTGTGTTTATATGTATACATGTTTTTTTTTATTTGGCTGTGTTTGCGAGTATTTACCTATTCAACTCTACATTATAATTGTAAATGTTTGCGTGCGTGGAAGGACCGAATAATTTTTTTTTGAGATGATCTCTTTAACCCTTTTCCCCTCAGCTTACCTTCTGCCCTCTTCCTTTCACCCACTCCCCTTCCCCTCACTCCTTCCCTTTCCCCTCACCCCCTCCCCTACCCCTAACTCCTCCCCATGACTCCCTATCCCCTCACTTCCTCCTTGTAGTGACTCCCAATACTAAGAAGCAAAACATTTGGACTATAATTATGGTTTTAAATATCTATAATTCCCGCTGCCACCACGAGACTTTGAATGTCTCGACGATCAGGGAGTCTGGTGTTGTGCTCTCTGGAGGCTTTATCAGTACTTATGAGGGATCATGCAAACCCACCGTGGAATTATTAGGTTTATTTAGGCAAGTCGTCGAACAATACTAAAAAGGGACAAACACGTGGCACGTAACGAGTAAAAAAGTACTGGCACGTAACAAGTAAAAGTAAAACGCTTTAAACGGTAAAAAAAACAAACACTTTAAACGGTAAAACAAACAAACACTTTAAACGGTAAAACAAAAACACATGAA
This sequence comes from Penaeus monodon, assembly GCF_015228065.2. Lineage (NCBI taxonomy): Eukaryota > Metazoa > Arthropoda > Malacostraca > Decapoda > Penaeidae > Penaeus > Penaeus monodon. Next base: position 25,642,785 of record NC_051403.1, read on the forward strand.
ACGGTAAAACAAAAACACATGAAACGGTAAAACAAAAACACATGAAACGGTAAAACACGACACGTAACACGCATCACATTACACACAAGACAGTACGGGACGCGCGACATTAAACTCGGCACAAACACTCACGCTAAGTTAACTAATCTACGCAAAGGGAAAACTAACCTATACTACATTTGGTTGTGACGGAGTACCGGAATACGGAGGTCGGTCTTGCGAGCACATACGGGTCAACGGTACATAACCTGCGTGCGGAGGTACAGCGGTCGGCGGGTGAGGGAGCCAAGATGCTGTCAACAGCCTCCTCCAGAAGCCTGCGTCTCTCTCTCCCTGCTCGACCCAAGGTACCGTGAAGGTAGACGGAAGGTTACCCGAACGTCTTGAAGATGGCCCAAGACGGTCGTTCACTCGCTCGCTCGCTCGTTCGCTCGTTCGAAAGAAAAACCCTGCGGGCATGGGGGTGCCGTAGGCATAGCGTGGCACAGTGGTGGGGCGTCGTGCCACTACATCCTCTTCCCCTACCCTCTACCACTTGCCCTGAAATGCCCTTGAAATTTGGGGATAATCCACTTACCCAATCCCGTTCACTTCCTTCTCTCTCTCCGACGGCAAAGTTAATGTAGTGAACGTGCGGTGCCCACGGCGAGAGCCCAGGCTAGGCGAGTCCCCCCTCGCGACAGCCGCAGCTCTTGCTCAGCACCGTGGCTGGACATTCTTGGCAGCCACCTGCGACCTCTTCATTCCTGGACTTTTACTTTTTATCTATTTTTATCTGTTTTACTTTGTACTTTCTTAACTTTCTTTTACAATAGTTTTAATTTTCTATTTTAATGATCAAATTTCACATTTATCTTTATTTTATTTAAAACATTCTTACAAGACAAGCGAGGATACATAAATAAGAGTCTTGCCACCACACTCTCTCTTGGGTTGTCGTCTGGCCGGCAGTGGTTCCCGGAGCGCCCGGCCTCACTGGACGCCTCCTTGGTGTTGTTTTTATCGGTTCTACGAGAGCGAGAGAGAGATAAGTGCGTTTTCATTGCTTACATGAGGATATTTAGGATGTGTTATATGTAAATTTTGAGAATATACAGACTGAGAGATCTGGGGTTTTCCTTTTAATGTTTTGGTTTCGTTTTATCCTTAGTTTCGTTCTTTTTCTTTTATTTGTTTTATAAGTTTTTAATACCTTTTAAAGGAGTATGGACGATATGAAAAAAAACATAGTAAATATAAAAGGAAAGGGATAATTAAGTTAAAGTAAAGATATGAACAAAGAAATAGTGATTATGACTGACTGAAGATAAATAAAGAACACTTACATACTTATGAAAGTAAGGGTCGAGACGAGCGGGTTGTGCTGTATAACACGCCTTGCCTTTTTCCTATGAAACGGCCACCCTGTAAGACCCTTAAGACTCTGCAAGACCGGCAATGTAGTCACGTTGCATCCAGGACGCTGTGGAGGGTAAAAGGAAAAAGAGAAAGAAATGAATAGAGAGTGATGAAGGGTGAATGATGAATGAATAGTGAAGGAGAAAATAGATGTATAAGTGACTAAGAAAAGGTATAGAGATATGAATTAATTATCCTGATGGATAGATAGGTAAATAAAAAGGCAAGTAAACGAATTATTTGACAGAAAAATAAGGGTACCGATGACTAAACAAATAGGTGAATCAGTGAACAAATAAAAAGATAAGTAAAGAGAGGTACAAATAGACATAGATAAGATGAATAAGATAAAAGGAAGAATGAAAAATAGGTGGAAACAATTAACATAAGAATACAGATAGAATACAAGTATAGTGATATATACATATAAATCCAAATCTGGGCGATGAAATAAATCCCCAAATAATATCAGCTAATATAAATAATTTTAATTGTATCTGTGCACCAGTATAAACAGATTTTGTAAGAGAATAAATCAATTACGTTGGTAATGTATATGTATTTGAGCGAGCATGAGGAAGAGAGAGAGGGGGGGGAGAGAGAGAGAGGGAGGGAGAAAGAGAGAGAGAGAGAGAGGGAAGGAGAGAGGGAGGGAGGGAGAAAGCAAAGAGGAGAGAGGGAGATATTTATAAATACAGATGTATCCTGAAGTCAACTAATCAGAGAGATAAAAAAGAAAAGTAAAGATAAAAAAAGGAAAGATTACAAAAAGTTCCTGTTAGATGATCTTAGAGAAAAAAGAAAAGCTTTAAAGGAATTAGTTAGCCTTTCCAGCTGTTTTATAAGAGAAAAAATTTACATGTTTCCTTATTTTTTCTGTAGCCATTTAATGATCTCATTCAAAGATAAGATGTGATGCTGACGCATTCATGGTATTGGCTAGGTTCAAAATAATCTTAAAACACCCTCATTAAACTGTGTCTAATTTACTTACGCGATTAATGCAGAACATTTTTTTAAAAGATATTATTAATCTAATATTTAGCCATGCGTGGTAGCATAGTTTAATTGACTTTCTGATACTTAGTGTAGTTCTGATGAAAGAGATTAGTCGTTTC
>NC_051403.1:25652800-25656347 GCF_015228065.2 Penaeus monodon
GCTCATAGCATATCATAGCTTGCTGAGAATAACACAGTTACGCATGCGAGGACCTAAAGACATATCATAGTTTGCTTGGGATATACGAAGACCTGTGCGTATTCAGTCTACTAGTAACATATACTCTGTTGAGAAAATCAGGCACATAAGCGAAGGGTCTAATGATATACTAGAGTTTGATTAGATTGCCATAAGATGTATGAGGACCTTATAACGTATTATAGTTTCCTTAGATTATCATAAACATATATTTTCACAACAGGATATTTAAACGAAAAAAAATGCAAAACAAAGCTAATAAGTGCAGTATAGAATTCACGTAACTTAATCGAAGATCGACATACTCTCCTAGTAAGGGAAAGAAAGTGTAAAAGATGGAAGGAGAGTCAAAGAATTGTGAAAAGAGGGAAGGAAAATGGGAAAAAGGGAAGGGTAAGAACAGGGAGGAAAAGGAAAGAAAGGGGTTAGAAAAAAATCGTTTTTATCATTAGCTCTCGGTTAGTTTTTTTCTGTAGAAGGCCAGAGGCCGGTCCAACAATATAAAAAAGACAGCAATTTAAGTTAAATGCAACGCTTAAAGTGCAATAGTCATAAAGAACAGGTTATGTTGAGTGTTCTTACATTCTGTATGCTCATGTTACGTGCATTATGACAGAGTAGTGAAAAATGGTTTGGAACTAATTCCTCTCTGTAATATATATATATATATATATATATATATATATATATATATATATATATATATATATATATATATATATATATATTCACATTCGAAATAAATAGCTAAATAAAAATATAAAAAATATCGGGGGCCCTTCCACACTTAGGAATCCTCACTTCAAAAAAATTACAATCTCACTGAATGTCACGGTAGCATTGCATTTGCACTTCTTTATAATCATATATATATATATATATATATATATATATATATATATATATATATATATATATATATATATATATATATATATATAGTAGGGGAGGGCATGAAAGTTACGGGGAAATTGCAGGGTAAAATATGAATAATATACACGGAATCAGTCACTATATTGTCCCCATCTGAACCCCCGCCCAGGAAAACAAAGAATCCTCCAGGAGGGAGTGTATATTCTTCATATTTCGACCCGGTAATTACCCCCTGCTATCGAGGTCAAGAATGTGGGGGTCTGAAGGGGGGAGGGGGTCAGCGGCGTAAATTCTACATATGTATACTCGAAGGTGAGAGGAATCCGTCGCTGCCAAAATCGTTGCGTTCGGTTATGCGACGCTATTCCAGAAAACTTCGGGCACAACTTTGCCGTCTCAAGTTAGATTACCACGAGTGAGATCAGTCACCTGAACTTCAGTCATCAGTCATAAAGGATATAGTCAATTAGAAGTTTAGCGGCTTTCTAGACAGCTAACTGAAAATGGAGTGTTGAAACAGTTCAAGTTTGTCAACCTCTGGACGAGAAATGAAAGAGGTTCTAAGTTGAGGGAATTTAACTTAATAATACATAATTCTACTCAATCTAATATTTCAATCTAATATACGGTTACAAATAAGAGAAAAAAATATATTATTATCTTTCCTTTCTAAAACTGATTTTATTTGGTTGTGCTGAAATTAGATTAATAATACTGTGGAGGCTATAAATTTGTTTTAAGTTATTATCATTATTGGCATCTTTATCAGTTTTAGATTACATAAACTTAATGCTGGGACGAATTAATAGCATCAACTGCCATGTCTAGGTCGTTGACGCACACACGTAGGTAGTACGCGCATAAACACACATACACACACACACATATATGTGTGTGCATGTTTGTGTGTGTGTGCGTGTGTACATACATTTTTATCTATTTTATTATTACCATTATATATATATATATATATATATATATATATATATATATATATATATATATATATATATATTATATATATTATAATATATAGTATTTTTTTTTATAATATTATTTTAACGTAGGTTAGTATGAATCGAATAGTTTTATATATAGATTTGATCGATCTATAACATACGTATTATATATATATATAATTATTATATATATATAATATATATATATATATATAATATATATATATATATATATATATTATATATATATAATATATAATAATATATATATATATATTAATATATATATATATATATATTATATATATATATACTTTTATATATATATATATATATATATATATATATATATATATATATATATATAATATATATATATACACGCAGATGTGTACATTTATACTGATCGATAGATTTTCATATATCTTTAATGTATTTTTGGACTTCTTTAGTTATCCTCATTACCAGCTATGGATTAATTTCTATAATATTGTTATTATTATTTGTTATATACTCATCTAATTGTATATTAAGGTAACTATGATTATTTTATTAATTCCTTTGATTAATTTAGCGTTGTTTTCTATTCTCTGACATCTCTTTGAAGAATTAACTAAAACTAAATCACTCTCCGCTGTATCGCATTATAATTATATGTTATTTAATACAAACGTGTAGCATGTGCATCCGCATTTATTCACGGTATAAATAAATATATATATATATATATATATATATATATATATATATATATATATATATATATATATAATAAATATATATATATATTGCTACGCCAGTGGTTCTTTGTCTCTGTGCGAAACATGTGTTAACATGAAAAGGATGACCTGGGCATGTGTTAACATGAAGCGACCTGGACAAACATGACGCAACTGGCTGTGAGCGGAGGAGCGGAGGAACAAGCCAAGAGACGGAGTTGGGTGCTGCTCCTGTGAAGACCTCATGTGTGCCCTTGTGACCTGATAGATTTTGTGTTGCCCTGTTATAAGCTGTATGGTGCAGTGTGACATGCTGGTTTCCCCCTGTATTGTGCCTATAGAAAAGTGTACGGGTAAATAACTTGTGTAAATAAAGGAAAGACTGTCATTGTGTGTTTATTTCGTGCCCTGCCTCGCCACTTGGCGTTTCCCCTCATGGTGTTCTGGGACGCTGTGGTGTTTGGTGCCTCTTGGAACTGTTCAGTGTTCATGACCCTGTGGATAGCACGCCGTCTGCCTAGCCTGCCTTGTGTTGGTGGCAGAGAGACGAGGCGGTCGGCGTAACAAATGGTGTCATGAGCGGGATTTGTGATATTTGATCAGTGACGCGCCGAATTATCATGTCGTCCAAAGATAGCGGCAGCCATGAGGGAGAGGAGGCTATGACTGAGGCAGGCACGAGTGAGGTGAAGCCGAGCCAGATGGACCTGATCACTGCCATGCTGGCCGGTATGAGGGAGGAAATGGCACAAAGGGCAGAAGAGCAGGCACAGAGGGCACGCGAGCAGGCGCACCATCTCGTCGAGATGCAGGCAAGGAAGGCAGAGGAACAGTTCTGCCAACTTGTTGAGGTGCTACAGAGCAATCTTGCATCTGTGAAGATGGAAACTCAGCAGTACACCGACAAGGCCTGCAACAGCGTGAAGAGTGAACTGATGGAGGAGTGCAGAGGTGGCC
>NC_051403.1:25656447-25658947 GCF_015228065.2 Penaeus monodon
ATATCTGCTTGGGGGGCCGAAACGCAACTTCCATTGGCCTTACAAGAGGCTATATTAAAAAATGCTAAGCTCCAGGAACGCCTTCTGGAGGCTCGTCGTGCGGCTGTGGGTGCCCGAAGGAAGCACGCCAAACATACGGTAAATTATTACGACCGCGGCAAGGAAAGGTGGAGTTTCAGCCTGGCGAAGGTTCCTGGTGTGGTACTTTGAACATGGGCATCGAAATGGGAGTCTTCCTCCCCTTACTGGGAAATGGCGTGGCCCTTTGCTCGCGTCCTGAAGCGTCTGGGACCGGTCTCTTTTGAGATCCAGGACGGTCGAAAAACTGAAGTTCAGATGAAGGCTAAATCTAAAATCACTGAAGCGCTACTGCCCCCAAATGAGCTTTCCCATATGCTGCGGAAGATGACGAAGACGACGACGACGGTGACGAAGGTGACGTTGGTGCTGATGAACCCCCTAACTCAGTTGACCCTTGGGTTGCCGTGCTGACATCTATGGTGCGAGAACCAGAGTCCTGTGAGCCTGCACGAGAGTCTGAAGATGATGCTGAGGCAGATTTATCCTGAGGCCTGAGCCTTAACAGTTGTAATGTATTTTGTCTTGTATTTAAGCCTTCAGCTTTTGCGAACACGTCTGGCTGTTCGCAGACATTTAGTTTGAAGGCAAGTAACGGGGCTCAGGCCATCCCTTTGGTTATTTCAGATGTCTCCGCTGACCACTCCGACCAAGGCAGGGAGGATTGTGGAATGTACCATTCACCAAGAGGGGACCGTGGCACTCCAGTTGGTCACTCCACATACCACACCTTTTCACCTGCGCGTGATTCCGTAGTTCACCCATCCCGTTTTCTTTTATTTGTTTTCGTTTTTATTTTCTATTAATTGTATTTGTTAATTTTATTGTTTATGCTTCTAGTTCTTGTATGAATTTGTATTTTAATTCATTTTGTACTATGAAATGGACATGTTTTACTCTAGATGATTTTATTTTTCGTTTTCATCAGTTCGTGACGTGACCACTGCATTTTTGAATAATCACCGTTTTAAATAATTTCTAATTAATGTTTTAAAAACCTTCTAATTTATGACTTATTTTATCATCTTATTTTATAATGAAGGTTTTATAAATTTAATGATCTCAATTTTACTGTTTCTTGATTTTAGTTGGTTTTTTATTTTATTCATAAATTCTTTTAGTCTGTGTTTATAGGCTTTTCCCTTAATGATTTTTAATATTTTTATGTGGAATTGATCATTTAATGAACAATATGTATTTATTGATTTATGAGAAAAATGGTTTCAACATGTTGTGACGTCACGAGTTCATGTAGTTCCGGGAACGGATAACAAATATAAACAGGTCAACTGGAACTTTGTTTGTGCACATCCCTATGCAAACTACACCCATAGGTGTACTGACTTGTTACTTGCCTCGTGTTTGAACAATGGCTGAGTGTTAAGCTAATATAAATGAAGGCAACTGAGATAGTACTTTACCACGAATGACGATGAATTAACGTAAATGTAAACCCAGTGATACTCAACTTAATAAGTACTAGTTTTTCCCCTGTGTTATCATTTAGTCTTTTAAGTGTATTATATGTATAAAGTAACGTATTCCCGAGTTTACTGCTGTAGTGTTCTGCTCTTTTGTATGATTTACTTTTACTGATCTCTTTACGATCTACTTTACTGAACTACCATTTACTGTCTACTTTTAATGATCACATTACTTGATCTACTTTTACTGACCTACGTTTACTGACCCTACTTTATGACCTACTCTTACTGATCTACTTTACTGATTACTTTTATTGATCTACTTTTACTGATCTACTTTTACTGATTACCTGTATTTATTGCTTTTCCTGTTCGTATCCACCTTGTTCCCGAGTGTTTTACCTTGTTTTATCTATTTCTACCACCGCTTCTGGCGCCTACCGCTGTGCTACCACCACTTACTTCTATTGCTCAACGCTACCACTATGCTATTGCTCACGCTACCACTACTGCTATGGACTACTAACTACCACTATTGCTATGTGCTCAGTACTACCACTACTGCTCGTGCTATCAGTACTGCTATTGCTTGATACTACCGACTATTACTATTGCTACTATCACTACAGTGGAAGGACACTAGATAAGGATAAAAGCAGCACTGTTAGATCCTTTCAGAGAAGTTAGCCTAATTTCAAGAGGAGTGAACGGGACCCTTAACTTTATTTTTCACCTGGTCCCTAAACCTCTCCTGCCTCACGGGAGATTTCATTTCGGGCTCCTCCTTACGGACTGGTACCTGGCCTTAAGCTAGGAGTATACCTTACAATATCGTTATCATTATCATCGTTATCATCATCGTCATCTTCACCATTATCATTGTAGTTTGTGAGATGCGCGCCGAGGTGTGCGCACGCAAGTGTCTGCATGTTTATGTAAAAAATGGCATATGATGAATGAAAAGGAATAATGAGACATAATATCGTCACAGCGCATGA
>NC_051403.1:25663947-25666447 GCF_015228065.2 Penaeus monodon
ATCCATTTTTATATGTATGTGTTAATATATACATATCGATAGATGGCTAGATAGGGAGATAGGTAGATAGATAGATAGATGGAGAGAGAGAGAGAGAGAAGAGAGAGAGAGAGAGAGAGAGAGAGAGAGAGAGAGAGAGAGAGAGAGAGAGAGACAGACAGACAGACAGACAGATAGATAAACAGATATAGATAGATAAATATAGATAGAAGACAGAGATAGATGGATATATAGATATATAGAGATAGATAGATATAGAGATAGATAGATAGATAGAGAGATAAAAATAGATATGGTTACTTGCTACTCGTCATCGGAAACTTGTATCAATATCGAACCGTAAGTGAGAATTGTTTTTTTATTTGTCTTTAGAGAAGAAAGACTCTATCATTGATTTGCTTTAATAGATTACGCCCTAGGGAAATATATGATAACAGAGAGTTCGAAATTACTAAGCCAAAATCTCAGAGAATGGTAGTCAATAAAGAACAGTAAATACTTCCTGTAGGCGAGAATATACTTCATTAATACTTCTTGTAGGTGAGAATGACGTTGTAGTTTTGTATTCTTGTGTTCATCTACAGCTTCAATAAAGCAGAAAAAAATACAGAAAAAATACATATGATAGAAATTTTGAAATAATAATAATAATAATAACACACACAAAAATGTATATATATCTGACAGAAAAAAAAATGTATATTAAAGCGAATTGAATCCCACGGCCCGGGAATCGGATTAAGTGACACCGATAGTATAATCTGCGATGCTCTTTTTTTTTTCAAATCGCGTTTATGAGTCCACGTCCTAATTATTTTAAGCTTTCTCGCTAATCCTTTGTGTGGCTTGGGGAGTCTATTATATTTATTTTGTACCTGAAAGAAAATAATTTTATTTATATATACATTCTATAAAGTAAATTGGTATTGTGTGATTGATAAAATATTTTATGTATAGGGAGAAGGATGGTATTTAATTACATACTTGAATAAAGTTAGTGATATTCAACAATTTATGTAGTATAGTAAGTATTTAATTGCATCCGTGAATAAAGACATTGTTATTCATCTGTTTATCGAGTACAGTAAGTGTAACATATGCCTCTGTGACATTTTGCAAACGTTTTGCTATTTATTATTATTATTATTATTATTATTATTATTATTATTATTATTATTATTATTATTATTATTATTATTATTATTATTATCATATATATTTCTTTCTTTTTCTTTTTCTTTTTTCCTTTTTTTGTCTTCTTCTTCTTCTTCTGTGCATGGTGATGATGATGATGATAATGATAATGATAATGCTGATAATAAACGATAATGATGATAATAATGACAATAATGATGATAATAAAACATTCCGGAAGAAACACCTCTTTAAAAATAATAATAATAATAATAATAATAATATTAAAAAGGGAGAGGGAAAGTGTAGCAAGAACAGGGAGACTTTTCACACCTGTTCTGTCGGAGGCAACTGACACCTGTTGCTCAAGTTGTCACAAAAAGGAAACTTAGTGACTTTTGAGAAGCAGCTTAAAAAAAAAAAAAAAAAAAAAAAAAAAAAAAACGTGCCGTCAGTGTTGATAGAACAGTGTTGCCATTTCAGCGATTTTCCCGCTAGATCTGGAGTTTTTAAAGTGATGATCTAGCGGAATATTTTTCTTAAAATCTCTAGTCCTTTTTAGTGGGGGGAAAAAATAGAAATTTTAATTCTATGACTCTTTTAAGTGTTTTTTTTTCTCTATAGTCCATTTAAGCGGGAACATTTTTGAAAGTTTAATTCTATAGTCCTTTTAGCATAAAGAAAATAGATAGTTTAACTTTTTCTCTAAGTTTAACTCTATAGTCTTTTTCAGCGTGAAAAGAAAAGAAAGGCCTTTTTAGCGGGAGTTTTCTTTCTTTCTTTCTTTCTTTGAAACTCTATAGTCCTTTTTAGCATTTAAAACAGAAAGTTTAACTCTATCGTCCTTTTTAGCGGAAATAAATAGAAATCCTGTAAAGCGGGATTTTTTTTTTTTTTTTTTTTTTTTTTTTTTTTGAAAGTTCTTTTAGCGTTTTTTTTTTTTTTTTTTTTTAATACGCTTTACTGGGAAAATGAAGAGGAGCTTTTACTCTTCATGTCTAGCGGTTTTTAAATTCCAATCTAGCGATTTTGTTGACATATCAGTGGCAACACCGCAATAGATAAACGGAGATGCATCTATCCCTTTATTTGTTTGTTTATGTGTCTGTTTATCTATTTGTATTTGTTTCTTTGTTTATAAATGTATCTATCTATCTCAATTTGTTTATTTAGCTTTGTTATGTATGTCTGTTTGCTTGTTTATTTGTTTTTATTTATCTGTGTGTCTGTCCATTTGTTTGTTTATTTGTATTTTGGTCTATTTGTGTATCTGTCAATTATTTGTTTGTTTGTTTTATTTTTGTTTATTGTTCATTTATCTTCTGCATTCATTTGTTTATCTATTTGTTCATTGCTAATCTATTTA
>NC_051403.1:25686447-25691447 GCF_015228065.2 Penaeus monodon
CAGACAAACTAACAGATATTCGAATACATATGCTCTAATACAAGCAAGAACAGACACAAACAAACAGATTAACCCCCCCCCCCCCGACTTCTCACACACGTAAAACAAGCACATAAGCAAAACCAGATTCTATTCACTACCCCCTCCCCCTTTACCCTCCCTTCTTTCTCTCACCCTCCCTCCTACGTCAGCTCAACCCCATCTCCTCCCTCCTCCCCCCCCACACCTTCCTCCTCCCCCAAGCCCTCCCCCTTCCATCTTACCCCACCCCTCCCTCTCCCCCCTCCCTCTCCCCCTCCTTCTCAGCCTCACCTTCCATCCCTCCCTTCCCCCTCACCCATCCCGTCTCACCCTCCCGCCCTCTCTCTCTCCCTCCCTATCTCCCCTCACCCTCCCTCTCTTCCCCCTCACCCATCCCCTCCCACCCCCTCCATCCCCATCCCTATCTCCCCTCACCCCTCCCCTCCCACCCTCCCTCCCTTCCCCTCACCCCTCCCTTCCCCTCATCCCCTCACCCCCTCACCCCTTCCCCCCTCCTACCCCACCTCGCACACAACGGACAGGAAATCATAGCAGTGCTGAGGGGAGGGACACCGATGCTTGGTACACGCCATGCAGAACTCAGCATGCCTCCCGCTCCCCCCCGCGCTGTACAGGAGTGCCGTGGCATCCCCCTCGACCTTGGCACCCGATGCCCAGCGCCAGTCTCTCGTCCCGGCGTCCCAGCGGGCTCCCAGCCAGGCCCCGCGGAGGGCTGTGGGGGAGAGGAGGAGGCTGGGCGAGATGTAGGGCTGGCGGAGGAGGAAGATTGGCGGATGGAAGGAAGGAGAATGATGGAGAAGGTGGGTGGAGGGATGGAGAAGGTGGATGGAAGGAAGGAGAAGGTGAATGATGGAGAAGGTGGATGGAAGGAAGGAGAAGGTGGGTGGAGGGAAGGAGAAGGTGGATGGAGGGATGGAGAAGGTGGATGGAAGGAAGGAGAAGGTGGGTGGAGGGAAGGAGAAGGTGGATGAAGGAGAATGTCGGGTGGATAGATGAATGGGGAAAACGGATGGGTGGATAGGCGGATGGTGTAGGGATGGAGGAGGAGGATGGGAGTGTGGATAGGTGGATGATGGAGAGGGCTCAATGGATAGGATAATGAGGAAGATAGGAGGAGAGATAGAGGAATGGAGAAGAGAGATAGTTGGATGGTGTAGGATAGAGGACGAGGAAGATGGATGAATAAACAGAAGGATGAGAAAGGTGGAAGAGTGGATAGATGAGGATGAGGAAGATGAAAATGTGAATAGAAATATGAGGAAGATAACTGAGTGGATAGAAAATAGAGAAAAGAATTGGAAGGATAGAAGGATGATGCAGGAACAGAAGGGAAGAAAGACCGAGTGAATAAAAGGAAGGAGAAGGAATAGACGCAAGAAAGTCTTTTTGTTTATTTTTTTGCGTTTGTTTATTTGTTTGTGAGTTTATTTATTTGTTTGTCTGTTTAATTGTTTGTTCGTTTGTTTGTCTGTTTGTGAGTTTGTTCTCTTGTTTGTGAGTTTGATTGTTTGTTTTATAAATTTGTTCGTTTGTTTGTCTGCTTGCTTATTTATTTCTTTGTTTGACTATTTGCTTGTGAGTTTATTTAATCATTTGTTTATTATCTATTTGTTTGTTTGTTTATTCATTTGTTTGTTTATCTGTTTGCTTATTTAAATGTATTTTTTATTTGTTTGTTTGTTTATTCATTTGTTTCTTTATCTGTTTGTTAATTTAATTGTTTTTTTATTTGTTTGTTTGTGAGTTTGAGTGCAGTGCGCGTGACCATCGCTCGTATGTGTGTTGTGTTTCTGGAAATGACTCATTAAATATGATAAGAAAATGACATTATTACAGAAAATACAAAAATGAAATCAGTAAAGAAAAACCTTTCTTCTTAAAATATAAATCATTTTGAATCAGATTAATTTCTTTCTTTCTTTTTTAGAAATTAAACTAAATTCAGTCAAATGAGAGAGAGATAAAAAAAATAAAAACCTTTTTTCTTTCCTTCCCTTTTTTCCTTCTTTTTTTTCATGAAATGAAACTAAATTCAACCAAAATAGGAGAAACTCGAAGCCTTTTCCTTCTTTCTCCCTTTTCGTACTTACACCTGTTCAGAATCGTGGTCTGGAGTGCCCGGATGTCCTGAGGTTCGGCAACGCTCACGGGCCGCGCGATGCCGTGTCGCTTCCTGCAACACGCCCAAGCGAAGGGGTCATTCTCTCTTTATAGCAGGCTGTCTCTCTCGGTCTGTCTGTCTGTCTATATATATATATATATATATATATATATTATGATATAATAATATATATATAATATTATATATATATAATATATATATATATATACTCCTCTCTCTCTCTCCTCTCTCTCTCTCTCTCTCTCTCTATATATATATATAATATATATATAATATATATATATATATTATATATATATATATATATATAATATATTATACATATATATACTATAATATATATATATATATATATAATAAATATATATATATTATATATATATTATATATATATATAATTTTATATATATATTATTATATATGATAATATATTATATATATATATATATAATATATATATCCCTCTCTCTTCTCTCTCTCTCTCTCTCTCTCTCTCTCTCTCTCTCTCTCCTCTCTCTCTCTCTCTTCCCTTCTCCCTCTTCCCCTCTCCCTCTTCCCCTCTCCCTCTTCCCCTCTCCCTCTTCCCCTCTCCCTCTTCCCCTCTCCCTCTTCCCCTCTCCCTCTCCTTCTTCCCCTCCCCTTCCTCCCTAACCTTTCCTTCTCCCTCTCTTTCTCCCCCCCCACCACCCTCCCCATCCGCCTCCCCATCCCCGTACCTCCCTAATCCTCACCCGAACCGCCTGCACTCCTCGGCCGCGGTGTGCCAGCTGTGGAGATCCTTGAGGACGTGGTAGCACTCCTCTCCCAGGCGACGGAAGGGCGGGGGGCAGAGGTGATCGAGGAGGCGAGCTGGGGACGTAAAGAGGGCAGTGATATGAGGCAGTGAAGAGGATATTAGATTTGTGTACTTTCACCTACGTTTTGTGTTCGCTTCACAATCTCCATCACTATAAAAAGTCTTCATCTCGTGTGTGTGCGTGATCTGAGGAGAATAATTCATTCCAATTATCCACCCTGAGATGCTGCAGCCATACCTACAGTGCAGCCCTGCTAAGAGCACCGTACATAAAAATAGCCACAATTAAATGCTGACTCCATACAGTGCAGTCCTTCATCATACATCTAAATATCCACACTGAAATGGTGACTCGATACAGTGCTGCTCTAACTCACTATACATACAAATATCCACACTGAAATGCTGACTCCATACCCACAGTCTTTCTACCTCACCATACACCAAAATATCCACACTTATACGGTGACTTCATACAGTGGAGTCCTGCTTCACCATACATCCAAATACCTATTACGACTCCATATAGTGCCGTTCAAACTTACTATACATCTAGATATCCACACTGAGAGGCTGACTCCATACAGATATCCACACTTAAATGGTGACTCCATCCCACAGTCCTTCTACCTCACCATACTTCCCAGGGTGTCCTCTCACCTTCGCAGTCCTCGCAAGTACAGTGGTAACTACCCGGTGTGTTAACGCAGGTCACCCCAGGGGCACAGAGGTCGCTTCTGCTCGCACACTCGTTAATATCTGTGGAAGAAAATGACGTTGAGTTTTAGATATCTTAAGCTGTGATAGATGACTGGTTCGAGATTGGATCAAATTCAGATAACTTCTACGGAAAAAGTAGATAATTGGTTTGAGATTTGATAAGGATTCAGATTGGATAAAATTCAGATAATCTATATGGAAAAAAAGTAGATAGTTAGTTTGAGATTTGATAAGGTTCAGGTCACATCTACTCAGAAGAGATCAAGAGAAAAGACATATGGAAAATAATTAATCAGAATGTCGGACTGTGGACAAAAACGAAGTTGAGATTTTATAGACATTTTCAGCTGTAATAATTGGTTTGAGATTGGATAATATTCAGATCACGTATTTGTGAAAAGACTTAATTAAAGATATGTATATGTGTCAAAGGAATAATTAAAATAACGGACTGTATTTGCTGATAAGAAGATAAAACTGATAGTGTTGAAAAAAGTTAAATATCATAGTAAATGGAATTAAAGTGAAAAGGCTTAGTTCATATCTCTGGGAGGGCGAATATGAATATAAAAATGAAGAAAATGATTTAGTTAATACGATACAATTTGATAAATTTCGTAGAAAAGCAATAGTGAGATATAGTAAGGAAAACAGATATGATGGATAAGATACTAATGGATAAAGAATTTTTGTTTTTGCTTTTCTAATCTAAATGTCTTAAAAATAAAAAATAAAAATAAAAAGATGAACTTAAATTATATGCAGACATTGTATATATTCCCGTCTTATCGTTTAATATATGTTTCATTGTCTTTGAATGGTGAGGCTCCAAAAGAAATAAACAGATTTAAAGATGAATCAATAAGTTTTTTTTTCTTTTAATAAATGTGATGTTTTGTGTCATAAAATTAGATCTAATGATCATTATGACTGCAGCAATGGTGGTGATCATAACAACAGTAGTAATGGTCATGATTACGATAATGTTGATGGTGTGGTGATGATGAGATGATGATGACGATGATCTTCATCATCATCATTTCCATCACTATTATCATCATAATCATTATCGCCGTAGTCATGATGATGATCATAAAATCAAATGATTTAAATACAAACACCTCTCGTGTGTGTGCGTGTGTTTGCAAGTGTCTGCGTGCGTGCGTGTGTTTCTGTACGTTTCATTACGAGATCCAAGCAGTCCCTGAGAGCAGTCGTGGTCCCTTACCTGTGCAGTTGGCCCCGTCCCCTATAAATCCCCGGTTGCAGGCACACCTATAACTCCCCACCGTGTTGATACATAGCGCATTCACGTCGCAG
>NC_051403.1:25701447-25703947 GCF_015228065.2 Penaeus monodon
GATGTTTGTAATGTAGGTATTTACACATTCACTTCACGAGAATCCTTATATGTATTTCTTAATTATTGTTATAGTGTTGTTATTGGTATTGTTATTAGTAGTAGCAGTATATCATTGTTATCATTATTATCTGTGAAAATAATAGAGATATAGTGGTAAATAAATAAGCGAAGGGGAGAACAAGAAAACATAGAGAATATGCCTAAGGCCCTTTCGCTATATTGCTTCTCCAGGGCACTCTAATATTCACATGATATTTACCTGTTCAGTATTGATTCCACACACCCAGAGGTATGCAGTGCGTAGGCGAATGTTCCTAGTACATTTTGATCAAAGGGAAAGAGGGAAAATAGAGGCAGTAGGAAGTATTTGTTTGTGAATGAAATGGCTTCAGGGGATTCTGTTCACTATCATGATTTCTAATACATTTACATTTACGTGATGATCATCGATATTATTAAAGTGTGATGTTCATTATCACAGTTACCATTACCAGTACATTATAATTATTCTAATGAATATAACTAACAAAGCAGCTAATATCACTAATAAGACCCGTACCCCCCCCTCCTTGAAGTTGATAGTAACGATGAAAAACACCCCCGCACTTTCGCTCCCATTCACCAATATTCATTTCAACATTATTCAACACTCCTTTCCCAAACCTAGGTTTACTGCAACACAGGGCCATGTATGAACCCCATTAACGCCATTCCAGAAGATTCCAAGCATTAAGGGTGATTTGCTGGGCCATCGTGAACCTTTGTCCTCGTTCGAAACAGCCCAATAAACTCGAAACTGCCTACTTGTTAGCTGTTGACGGCGAGAAGACGGGAAGTTCAAATATCCTCCTGAAGGCGAAGAGAAAGACGCAGCGCTTTGGGAAAATCTGTACTTTGGTTGACCTTGTTGGTTGGGTTAATGTGCATGGAAATGTTTGTGTTAAATGTATTGGTATTATTTGTCTATTTAATGTAATTGGGTTGGTATTAATTAGCCATTTCTTATTCTTATTATTGCTTTTTTTTGAGGGGTGCCAGAAAATCGAGTTGTCTTTTCAAAGGGAAAGTGGCAGATTGTAATGAATATTTGTAGCTCAAAATGTATTTAAGAATTGAAGTAACTTACGCTGAGAGAGTGGGTGTAAATGGGGAAGATAGATAGATAGATAGATAGAGAGAGAGAGAGGGGGAGATAGAGAGGGAGAGAGAGAGAGAGAGAGAGAGAGAGAGAGAGAGAGAGAGAGGGGGGGGGGGGAGGGAGGGAGGAAGGGAGAGTGAGAGGGGGGAGTGAGAGGGGAGAGAGAGAGGGAGAGAGAGAGAGAGAGAGAGAGAGAGAGAGAGAGAGGGGGAGGGAGGGAGAGTGAGAGGGGAGAGAGAGAGGGAGAAAGAGAGAGAGAGAGATTTATTGAGACAAAGGGTAAAAGAAAAGACGAATAAAGAGAAAGAGGGGGAGAGGCAAACCCGAGAGCAAGGAGCCTAAGGCGCAGACAACGATAAATCGACAGATAAAGATAGATACCTAGTCAAACAGTGAGCGAGAAATGGAAATAAAAGGAGAGGAAGGGAGGATTGATAAAAGGGAAGAGGGAGAGAAAGAGTTCTTATGCAAGTTGCACAACACTTGATTCAGAGGCAGATGAATCATGCAACACGTAAATTGCATGTTTATATTCATTGCATCATGGAAACAGGCCATTCCTCATGTTTTTCTTTCTCTCTAAGATTAGTGTTATCATTATCAATACAATTTTTTCCCCTTTTTCTTTTTCTTCTTCCTTTCATCTTTTCCTTTATCATCGTTACAGGATTTCTCTCTTCAGTTCTTTCTTATTCTTCTGCATGACATTTTCTTTTTCTTTTTGCTTGTCCTTCTTCCCCGTTTTATATATTATTCTGTCTGCTCTTTACATGAACATCATTTCATTTCTCTGATTCTCTTTTTTTCTCTCTCTCCTTTTTTTTCTTTCTTTCTTCCTATTTTGCTTTACCTCCTTTTCTGCTTTTTTGCTTTTTCTCTCTTCATTCATTTTCCTCTTCTTTCCTTTTCCTTTTCCTTCCTTTCCTCTTCCTTCTCTTTCCTTTTCCTTCCGATTCCTCTTCCTTGCTTTTCCTTTTATTTTGTTTTCCTCTTCCTTCTTTTTTCTTTTCCTTCCTTTTCTTCTCCCTCCCTTTTCCTCTTCCTTTTCCTCCTCCTTTCTTCCTTCCTTTTCCTCCTCCTTTCTTTTTCCTTCCTTTTCCTCCTCCTTTCTTTTTCCTTCCTTTTCCTCCTCCTTTCTTTTTCCTTCCTTTTCCTCCTCCTTTCTTTTTCCTTCCTTTTCCTCCTCCTTTCTTTTTCCTTCCTTTTCCTCTTCCTTTTCCTCTTCCTTCCTTTTCTTCTTCCTTTTCCTCTTCTTTTCTTCTACTTTTGCCTCTTCCTTCCTCTCTCTTTCCTCTTCTTTTCCTCTTCTTTTCCTCTTCCTTTTCCTCTTCCTTCCTTTTCTTCTTCCTTCCTTTTCTTC
>NC_051403.1:25713947-25723947 GCF_015228065.2 Penaeus monodon
TTTGTCGCTGGATGATGTCTAAGATGTCGACCTTCTTCTCGAGCTCCTGGCGGCTGCGACCGGAGGCTGTGGGTGAACGCCGATCGGGTGAGGAAACGCACACACGCACATGGACGTAAATAAAGCAAAAGTACGCACGCTTGGAAGACACATGTGATGGAAAATACGAATGTACGCACGATTGAAATACACCCCTACGCCAGACATACATGTATACATGACCTATAAATACACATAACAGAAAGTCGAAATACACATACGCTTCAAACACATTTACACATAACAAAAAATACGAACGCACACACGCGGAAAAGCACACATACTAGTACACACGGCAGGAAATATGCATCATTTTAAAAACAAAAAAAAAAAACAAAAACAAAAAAATAACAGAAATATGAATGCACGCATGCTTAAATTACACACATACATGTATACATAACCGAAAAATACACACTACAGCAAAGCAAATTACACACAAGCATAAAACACACATACATGTACACATAACAGAAAATACAAATATATACACGCTTAGAATACACACATATATACACCTATGAAACGCACACATACACGTACGCATGGCCGAAAATGTGAATATTACAAAATCCAAACACACATACCAGCACTCATACCCAGATACGTACACACAGCCACCTACATATTTACCCGCACGGACTGAAGTTGTAAATATACTTTAGTCGGTTGTGAAGGTGGAAGCGGTCTAGAATATTCTCTTAAGAAAAACATCATAAATATCCTTATTAATTACTCATACTATACCCTGCGTTTTAATATCGACAGTTCAAACAAAGTCGAGACGAGAAAGTAGAACAGGATGGAATCCTTTATAAGACTTTGTAGGCGATCCAACTCTAACCAAGTCTCAAGATTTGTCTTGTGTAATAGTTTCTTTTTTCCTTTTTCTTTTTTCTCTCCTTTTTCTTTTTTTTTAGCATTCTGGGTACACTTACTTTTGTACTGTTTTTCCAGAATTTCCAGCAACTCTTGAAATCTGGTAGCTACAGTCGCCAGGTAATCTTCAGTCCCTGGAAATGAGAAGACTTCAAAGTTTTATTCGAATCTGATTCCCTTTTCTTCTTTTGTTTGTTTTTTTCTTTCTTTGACTGAATATATTTTTTGTTGGTGTATCTAGTTTATTATACTTACATTTATGTCTCTCTCTGTCTGTCTGTTTTTTTTCTGTTTGTTTGTGTGTGTGTGTGTGTCCGTGTGTGTGTGTGTGTGTGTCCGTGTGTGTGTGTGTGTTTGTGCGTGTACGTGTGTGTGAGTATGTATCATCATCAGACCTCTCTATGCACATAACCTTCAAGCATTTTTTTTCCTGCTTCCCACATCAGAACCACTCCCACACCAGGGACACCCCGTGTAAGCCTCTCCCAAAAGACAACGCACACAGTTCTTCACAGAGACTCACCTGCCATGAACTCTGCCATTTGCCGATCACTCTCCTCTCGCCTCGCCTCCACCTGCTCGATCCTAGTGGTCAGGTCCTCCACCTGTCTGCGCGTGATTTCGACCTGGTGGATAACGGCTGCATAACCAATCGAAAAAAAAGAAGTGAGGAAAGTGGAGATGACGTTTGATTTTTTTTTCTATTTTTCGATTCTTTTTTTTTTGTGAACAAGTATTTCATTGTGCTTATTACCTGTGTGTTGTTTCGTCATTGCTTCTTGGAGTCTCCTAGTTGTCGAAGTTAAGGTAGCCAGTTTATCATCGATGTCTATAGATTGAGGTAAGATGTTAAATATACAGAAAAAATAATACACAACACCATATATATATATATATAATATATATATATATATATTATAATATATATATTATATATATATATATAATATATATAAATTACATAACAACACTAGGTATATATACATATTATATAGATATATATAATATATATAATATATATATAAACATATACATATATATATACTATATATATATATTACTATATATACATATATCTACAGATATATATGATAAATGAATAACACTATATAATAACATAATAAGATAAAAAATTTTTAGTATACTATATAGAAAGAATGCACGAAAATAATATATACATAATAATACACAATAATATATATATATATATATATATATAATATATAGCTATATATATCATTATATATTTATATTATATATATATATATATTATATAATGTATATAATATATATATATATTATATATATATATATCTAATATATAATATATATATATAGATAATAATACACAACACTATATATATAATATATAGATATATATCTATTATATATATCCTATAATATCGAGATATATAGTAATAATAAAATAATAATATATAATAATAATAATAAAATTGATAATAATAATAATAATACTAATAATAAAATATTAAATAATAATGATAATAGGTACACAACAACTAGTAATTATATATGAAATAATACACAACACTGTTTGTTTTATAATATATTATATCTATATTTTATATATAAATATATATATAGATATATAATAAAAATATATATATATAAAAAAATGATACACAACACTCTTTATATAGCATAAAATAATGACACAACAACCATATATATATATATATATAAATGTATATAATATATATATATATATATAAAAGAGTCTTCACTGGTTTTCATTTTCTGACATAACACACTTTTATAACACGTGTACCTAGCACTTTCTGGAGTTCCGAGAGAATTCGGTCGTTGGTTGGGCAGCAAAAGAGCGTGAGGTCAAAGTCCTCGGAGGCCGCAGACAATTGGTCACCAACAGCGTACTGAAAACAAGGAACACCTTCATGGTGTTGCTGGGGAAAATGGTGCTCCTTGTTAATTGGTGTTTTAGTTTTCTAGGCTCACTTAATTGGTCGAAATGGTTTGTTTATATTTATATTTATATACATGATCTCTACACCTCTCTCCAACTCTGTCTATCTATTTCTCTGTCTATCTATCTTTCTTCCTTTTTTTCTTCTTCTCGGTCTCTGTCTCTCTCTCTCTTTTGCATCTCACTCTCACACTCATTCTCACTCTCACTCTCACTCTCGCTGTCACTCTCACACTCTCTCTCTCTCGCACTCACTCTCGCTCTCACTCTCACTCTCACCCTCACTCTCACTCTCTCTCTCTCTCTCTCTCTCGCCCTTATCTCTCTCTTTCTTCTTTAAACTTGCCACCATCAAAAACACTTTTTCCCTCTACGATCCACACTCACTGTTCTAAGCATCGGCAGAGAGGGGCGAATGCACTGCAGACTTAAACTACACCGTGCAGACTGCGACCTTAAACAGCGATGTATTTATGTTGTTATCCTGCACTCCCTCCCTTGCACGATGCCCCTCCCATTCCACCTCCTTTCCTCCTCCTCCTCCTCCTCCTTCTTATTTTTCTTCTGCTACTTCTTTTTCTTCTTCTTTTCTTCTTCTTCTTCTTCTCCTTCTTCTTCTTCTTCTTCTTTACTTGTTTTTTTCATCTCCATCTTCATCTTCATCTTCATCTTCATCTTCATCTTCATATTCATATCATCTTCATCTTCATCTTCATCTTCACTTCATATTTTATCTTTTATCTTTATCTTTATCTTTATCTTTATCTTTATCTTTATCTTTATCTTCATCTTCATCTTCATCTTCATCTTCATTTTCATCTTCATCTTCTTCTTCTTCTTCTTCTTCTCTTCTCTTCACTTCCTCCTCTTCCTCCTCTACCTCCACATTCACCTCCACCACCATCACCTCTTCCCCTTCCTCCTCCTCCTCTTCCTCCTCCTCCTCCTCCTATTCTCCTCCTCTCCCTCATCCGCCACTTCCTCCTCTTCATCTGCTCATCTCCTCATCTTTTCCTCCTCTCCTTCTCTCCTCCCTCTCCTCCTCATCATCATCATATCCTGATCTCCTCTTCCTCTCCTCCTCCTCTTCTTCCACTCCTCCTCCTCTTTCTCCTCCTCCTCCTCCTCCTTCTCCCCTCCTCCTCCTCGATTCTCCCTCCTGCTCTTTCTATTCCTCCTCCTGTACTCCTCATACATACGCACACACACACACATACACACACACACACACACACACACACACACACACACACACACACACACACACACACATATATATATACTATATATATGAATATTATATATATATATATAATATATATATATATATATATATAGAATATATAGATGTAGTATGTATGTATATATATATAGATAAATATATATAGAGATATACTATATATCTATATATATACTATGAAAAGATATATATATATAAGGATACAATATATACTATATAATATACTATATATATAATAATAATCTATATATATATATATACTATATATATAATATATTTATATATATATATATGCATGTATGTATATATGTATAATACATCTTTCTCTCTTTCTTTCCTCTCCTTCTCTCCTTCTCTCCTTCTCTCTCCTTCAATTTCTTCTCTCCTTCTATCCTTCTCTCTCTCTCTCTCTCTCTCTCTCTCTCTCTCTCTCTCTTTCTCTTTCTCTGTATATCATCAAGGGGCTAACGCCGACGGGGGCGTATAATAATAAGGGGGAGTTGATGATCCCACAGGGTGGCACTGATGTAAAGATGAAGGGGAACGTGTGTGACGCGAGACCAAGAGTTCCCCACAGGGTGGTACTCTGGTTTCTTGGTGGTTTGTTCTTCAGGGTGTGAGTTAAGTTGTCGATGGGTTCCAAACTTTATTCTGACAGAGGTTTGATGGTAGCAGGACGGGCAAGCAGGAGAACTGCCTGGGAGGCAGAATCGTCCCGACCTACCCGCTTGCTGCTGCGGAGCGGTCTGTCTAACTGCTCCGAAATTTCTATGAACAAATATCGTTTTGAAAACAACATCATAATGCAAAAACATTGAAAGAATTTGAATGAACAAAAATTCTGATACAATGTCACATGGTGGTTCCGTGGTGAAGGAACAAGGAGTACCTTATATACAGTTTCGGTGTTATGGTGTTGACAAACTAAAAAAGGTTCATGATAAGGAGACAAAATTGCGGAAGTATTCACAAACATAAAATCATTTCGAATATCAATAAAGATAGCGAAACATATTAGGTGATTCGGATAAAGCATTTATGATGAACATTTTGAGATAAACACACAACATAAATTGTACACACAGACATGAGAATAACGTCATGGGAATGTTTACAAGCAATAAGGGGGGATTAAGCGTGTTCTAAGGTCAATTACAATGTCACGGCTGTAGACCTGATTGGGGGTCGGCTGGGGAGGACAGTGGAGTTATTATAGAGAAGGCCACACATGGCTTTCTGGTATGTGAGGCATAAAGATCACGTATCCATTTCACTTACATCGCTCGGTCACCTAAGAAGAATCGTCCTCGATTCTTGGAGTAGACGATGCAGGTGGCTGACAGGTAGCTAGGACGGAGGCCAATCGGACCGGAAGGCTCGTATCTTGCAGATGAGCATGAGGGAAGGTCGCACAGTGACTTCTAAGGTCAGGGCCTAGGGAGCTTGTTGCAAGGTCACTGTTACTGAAGCCGCAGGTGGTCTGACGGGAGCAAGACAGTGATGATCAGTCAAGGAGCTTGTCCATCGTTCCACAGGATCGTGAAGGACACAGTAACCTGTCACCGCGCCGTGGGCCAGTCGTTAATGACACGCACACCGCTCTAGAAGATTTCTGGGGACAAGTTGCGAGGAAAGATGAGGACTGAGAGGGAATCGTGCGAGCAAGGGCTTCGAAGAATCAGGTCACGTCGTTGTGCGAGAAGGATTCGTCATCTCTGGAGAGGAGGAGCACCATGGTGGATGCGTCACCGAGGTGTTCGGCAGGCAAGACAGGACCATTTCTTGCCCAGGGAACACTAGCACGGATCAGGTGTGGGAGGAGTTGAGATGCGACGAGATGCGGCGAGGACCGTCGAGCGGCAGTCAACAGGCGGACGAGGCGGCGGACACGACGGGAGTTGCAGCAGATAAACAAGGGCTCGTCGGCAGGTGTGCGAGGGGCGTTCCGTGAGTGAGACGAGATGCGATGCGGCGATGACGTCAGGCGGCGATCACCAGCGGACGAGGCGGCGGACATGGCCGGAGTTGCAGCGATGTGCCATGTGGGGGACAGAATGGGTCGCGAAGGTGATGCGACAGCGAGGAACGTCGTATGAGATGGGCTCGTTAACGGGGCGAGCGAGGCTTGGCGCGCCAGGGATCGGCGCGAGGGCAGGCGACGTGGTGATCCGAGAGTCAAGTGTCAAGCGTGTGGGCTTAGCACGGGGCGTCTGGCTCTGAGGACCACAACGGGAACGACAGTACTATGTCTGCGACAGAGGTCATAAGCCATACTCAGGGAGTTACAATATCAACACGAACTCGTAATGCATTAGGAAAAGATTGGAAGCAAGTGTCATGGATTCGGAATAGTGTAATTGCAACATTCACCCGAGAGATTAAAGGCAGAGTAATGACCCCTCCCCCCTAATCGAGATTGTAGGGATAAAATCTCGAGGAAATTACGAGTTACAGAGCCATGCAAAATACATGGAATGATTCTCCACGAATAAAATGTAGATTCATGCTGACACATGTGAGTGTAGCTAACCATAGAAAAATATTCCTTCAGGAAAGGAGAGTAGTTGCATGCGAAAATGCGTAGGTTAAGAGAGTTAAATTAAGGGTAATTGCATGCTAGGATACAGGAAGTAATTTTCTAGCAAGATACTATTAAAAAACATCTGCAAAATACACAGGAAGAATTCCTATGAAAATAGTTCAAATGAATGAACTGGGAATTCCAGCATCATGTTGATTCAGAAATCATCACGCTGTAGATTAGCATGAAACTTATTAAGTACTCATAAGTAGAAAGAACTACAGAGGAATGAGAGAAAGAGAGAAAAAGGTTAGGCAAAACCGCAGGGCATGAGTGAGTGAGGCGAGGCACAGCGCGAGCGGGAGAACAGATGTCAGCTGAGGGGAGTTCTAGTTTTCTTTATGAGGGGGAGGAACCACGTGTTTCGCGAGAGCGAGAGGGAAATCAGACACTTCACCTTCACAGGGGATTTCCTAAACAAAGAGAACAGCGAGGATAATAGGAACTCACCTTGAGGTACTGGGCAGGGCAGTGGTTGATTGATTTGCAGGCGTTCAGGCAACTGCAGCAAATATGAAGACTGCGACAAGGGTTGAAGTACTGTGTGCTGAGGAAGCGCCCCCCCCCCGATGTCAACGGATCGTGCTTCATGTCGGGGATTCGCAGATGTATCTGAGATGAAAAGTCTTGCAGTGGACAGAAGTTGACCAAAGGTGTCTCCGCTTGCAGGAATCAATAAAACTGTCTTCAAGAGGGACTTCGTGTGAGGCAATTAATCTTCGGAGGGTTTCGTGTGGTGCGATTATCCCAGAGCGATGCCACCAATATAATAATAAGGGGGAGTTGATGATCCCACAGGGTGGCACTGATGTAAAGATGAAGGGGACGTGTGGTGACGCGAGACAAGATGTGTCCCCACAGGGTGGTACTCTGGTTTCTCTGGTGGTTTGTCTTCAGGGGGGGTGAGTTAAAGTTGTCGATGGTTCACAACTTTATTTCGCGAGAGTATGGTAGCAGGACGGGCAAAGGCAGGAGGACCTGCCTGGGAGGCAGAATCATCACGACCGACCGCGTGCTGGCTGCGAGCGGTCTGTCTAACTGCTCCGAAATTCTATGAACAAATTATCGTTTTGAAACATCATAATGAAAAACATGAAAGAATTTGAAAGAACAAAAATTCTGATACAATATGGTCACATGGTGGTTCCGTTGGTGAAGGAACAAGGGTACATTATAACAGTTGTGTGTAAGAAGAGAGTTATGTGTTTACAAACTAAAAAGGTTCATGATAAGGAGACAAATGCGGAGTAGTCACAACAACATAAACATCATTTCGAATATCAATAAAGATAGCGATAACAGATTTAGTGTTCGGAATAAGCATTTTTGATGAACATTTTGAGTATAAACACACATTAATTGTACACACAGACATGAGAATAACGTAATGGGAATTGTTTACAAGCAATAAGGGTGGATTTAAGCGTGTTTAAGGTCAATTATCAATTGTCACGGCTGTAGGACCTGTTGGGGTCGGCTGAGGACAGTGGAGTTATTATAAGAGAAGGCACACATGGCTTTTCTGGTATGTGAGGCATAAAGATCACGTATCCATTTCACTACAGAGCGCATGACCGCACAGGTCTCGTCGAGCTACCCAAGACATGACCTCCAGGGTCGTCCCACAGGCCTCCTCCACCCAGGGTTGTCTCGCAAAGAGACAACCTGATGAGCAGGGTCATCCACAGGGAAACGAGCTAGGTGTTCATATAGCCTGAGTTGACGATCCCGGATTATGCAAGTAACAGATCCCATGCCAGTCTCGCGGTGTAACCGTTGGTTGGACACGTGGTCTTGCCAACTGTACCCCATGATCCGGCGAAGAGACTTGTTACAAAAGGCATCAAGACGAGACTCCAAGGCACTGGATAGCGTCCAGGTTTCGCTTCCATAGAGCAAAACTGGCAGTATCAAGGCCATATAGACATGTAACTTGGTCCTTCTGCATAGGTACTGACATCTCCAAATGCTCTTGTTGATCAAGTTCATGGCTCCTGTTGCCAGACCAATCTGTCTATTGACTTCTTGGTCTGACAGCCCAGAGATATGGACTACGCTACCAAGGTATGTAAAACTCTCTGTTGAATCCATGCTTGCTCTACCGCAAGCATGGGTCAACTGAACGGGTTCCCTTAACAGGCCCCCAAAGTCCTGAATCTTGGTCTTGGTCCAGGAGACCTCTAGGCCTAAGGGCTTCGCCTCATTGCTAAATGCATCAAGAGCCGCCACCAGTGACTCCAAGGACTCAGATAGGATAGCAATATCGTCGGCAAAGTCAAGGTCTGAGACTTTGATATTGCCTAGTGTTGCTCCACACTGACTTTGGCTAATAGCTCTGCCCATCATCCAGTCCATACAGGTTTTGAAAAGTGTTGGTGCAAGGACACAGCCTTGCCTCACCCCTGAATTAACAAGGAAGTTTGACAGATCCCCATCACACATTACAGCACTTTCAGTACCGGTATAAAGACTTGCTATTTGGCCAATAATCTGTGTCGGAATTCCCCCGAGTCTCAGGATCTCCCATAGCGATTCACGATGAACCGAGTCAAATGCCTTCTTGAGGTCGATGTAGGCTGCAAGCAACCCACGACCAAACTCACGACAGCGTTCCACAATTACTCGAAGCGCTAGTATTCGGTCTATTGTGGACTTGCCAGGAGTGAATCCAGACTGCTCTGGTCTCTGATGCTTCAGTAGGTGGTCGCGGATCCGTTTCAGAAGAATGTGGGCGAAAACTTTGCCTGGTATCTTGAGCAGTGTAATGCCACAGTAGTTGCTACAGTCCCAACGATCCCTTTTCCCCTTCCAGGGAGGGATGACCACGCCCCTCAACAGGTCGGGGGGAATGGTACCAGACTGCCAGATGGCAGTCAGGACTGTACACAAGCCCCGAGCCATAGGTTCACCCCAAGCCTTTAGAAGTTCAGCAGGGATATCACATATGCCCGCAGCTTTCCCACCCTTCAGCTTAGAAATCGCCATCCTAACCTCCGTTAGGGTAGGAGATTCCTCACTGATGAGTGGGTCCGGCACAGGTATTGTGGCATCGCTTGCATCCAAGCTAACTGTTGGACGGTCTACCTGGTACAACTGCTCAAAATACTCAGCCCAACGTTCACGAACCCCAGCATGATCTGAGATGATCCGTCCATCCGCTGATCGGACTGCAGTCATCTGCGAGGAAGGCTTAGGATTCAACTTTCTCAGGGCTTGGTAGGCAGGGCGAAGGTCGTTTACCAAGAAATGGCCTTCAACCTCCTCAGCAAGTTTCCTTATGAACTGTTTCTTGTCCCTTCTCAGCAGTGTCCGAGCC
>NC_051403.1:25726447-25748947 GCF_015228065.2 Penaeus monodon
CATCTAAGGTCATGTAGCACTATAGTTAATGTTAGGGAAGGGTGGTTGAGTTAGTAGATTAGTTTGTCTAAGCTGGGCATTGGTGAAGGTGAAGGTTTAGTCGGGTGTGTACAGGAGTTTAGAATTAGATGAAGGATAGTAGGTTAGCGTTTTGAGGAAAGAGAAATAGGTTGTTGAAGCAGAAAGTGTGGGATTCTGTAAGGATGTCTGGAAGTTGGGAGATCGGTGATAGGATGATAGGTGGAAAGCAGAGGTACTGGTTGTTTCAAAACGTGGCACGGACAATAGGATGTGTGGGTTGAAAGGGGAACTTACATAATGAACATAAGGTGGATCAGATTGGTGACAATCAGATAGGAGTGTGTTAGAACGGGTGTGGCAACTGCGTAGTCGGGCGAGAGCGGTCTTCCAAACGTCTGTTCGATGAAATGGACTGAACCAGGTATGAGATTGATAGTTTTACAGAATGTAATTTTATTCGTGCTCGGAGGCTTGACCCAAAAGATTGCCATCGATTATACAAAGAAGGTCTTAAAATGTGGTAATATCCTGGCTGGATAGCGTGAGAATCGTGATTGGTATGATGGTGGACATAGATGCGTGGCGTGCTAGTGTATCTGCCTGTTTCATTGCCGGGATTCCAACATGGCTGGGCACCCAGCAAAAATGTTGATTGTTTTATGGCGTGTGGATAGGTAGACAACCAGTTCTGATCTTACCACAAACAAGGGGTTTTGGTGTTGGCGTATTGACTTTATTAGAGTTATGATTACGGAGTCGTAAAATTGTAAAAGAGGAAGAGGAGAGTGAGTATATTTTTTTTTAGTATCAAAAGGATGCATACAGTTCTGTAGTAAGGACACTTGGATTCAGGAGAAGGGATTATTTGAAAGTACGAGTTGGAATGATAACTGCAAAACCAGCACCGAGGTGGATTGGAGTCCCACATCATTATATACGTTATACTAGAGGAAATGAGTGGAGACATGGTCAAGAAATGTGTGAGAAGGACAGTAGAGGGATAATTTTGATTTTGTGGGTCGGGAAAAAAGAAGAGCAAATATTGGGGTGAGGTATAAGCCATGGAGAGGAGGAATGGACAGTAAACGGAGAGGTTGGAGATGAGGGAAGGGAATGGGAAGGAGGGTATCCATGCTATTGGAGAAAGGAGTAGTACTCGTGAGATGAAGCTAAGGATAAGAATTAGGGGGTTGTTGGATAGTTAGTTTAGTGAGGGACAAATTGGTGGAATCGACATAGCATCGAGAGGGGGGGGGTGAGAGAGGCACGACTGTCCGAGATGAGATGTATTCCTGATTCAGTGTACAGGCTCCTTCAACTGGGGAGGCGCGAAAGGCGCCTAGTGCTACGCGAGGAAGACCACAGTGATGGATTTGTAACAAGCTGGGCCAAGGAGAGAGTTGACGCAGAGTAGTAGATATGGCATCCATAATCCAAGAGTGGAGAGGATCAAAGTAACATGAACATGAAGGTATTTGCGATCTGAGCCCCATGATATATGTTAGAGTTTTAAAGTTCGAAGGACGCGGAGAGCTTTTTCTTTAATGTGTAGAATATGTCTCTGGACAACAGTTTTGAGTCAAAAATGACAATAGGAAGTTGCCAGAGGAACGCATTGGAGTGGAGTGTCATATAAGAAGAGTGGGGGTAGGGGACCTACACGTGAGCGAGAGAAAAGGATGGCGAAAGCTTAGAGGTAGAAAACGGAAGCCATGTTTGTGGCCCAGGAAGATACTGATGAGAATTGCAGATTGAGAAATTGGTATGAGATTTGGTATGGATGTGTCAGAGCAATAGATGTTTAAATCCAACATATAGTGATGAACGGCTCCTGGTGGTAAAACTGAGACAATATCATTAACAAGCAAAAGGATAAAGGGTACTGAGCACACTGCTTGTGGGACACCTCGATTTGGGGAAAGAAGATGATGTGGCAGAGGCGATTTTGACCTGGAAAGTGCGTTTGGGAGAGGAAGGACTTTATGATACACCCAATGTTTCCCACGTAATGCCTAGAGAGGACAGTTTGTTGGGAATTGGTTACCGCATGGCGTTCATTGTTTTTTCTAGATCAAAAAAAATATCTAGTACGGATTCTGGCGTGCAAATGCAGATGTAATATATGTCTCAGAAAAAATGCAGCAGGGGTCAGCTGTGCTTTCTGTCACGGCGACAACCGAATTGGGAAGGGAGAGAAGATTGTGAGATTCAAGATACCACATTAAGCGGAAGTTTCACCATTCGCTCTAATAGTTTTGCACAATAGCTAGTTATTGGCAATGGGGCGATGTCTTGAGAGGTACCCATTATTGGTTCAGGAAGGAAAGGTAGAGCTTCTCGCAATTAGAAGGGAAATTTCCTGATGTCCATATGTGGTTTTTAATTTTTTAATAGGAAGGATAAGGAGGAACAGGGAGTTGCCGAGCATACGTAGTGAATACCGTCAGACTTCAAAAAAAATTCATTGAGTGTTTACGGCACGATTGTAGGGCATAATGAGTTCAGAGGAAGAAAATGGGCATTATAGACCCTCATCAGAGATGGGTGGAAGGTACTGGTGGGTACGTTCTTGTGGTCTAATAAAAGAGAAGTGTGGAGAAAGGTGAGACCACTACTGATCTGCGAAATATCACCCAGTTCATTAGCGACTTGGAGAGGGAATCAAGAAAATGTAGGGTATTCGAATATGGAGGACCATGGCAGATGGTGGGGGGATGTTTGCCTGATAGTTTTTATGAATTCGCCGCCAACATTTGAGATAGGATGTAGAGATGTAATTGATGAAACATAATTTCGCAGCGTATGTGTGTTTTACTCTTCGATTTGTACGACGGAGATAGGCAGATGCTCTTTAAGGAGATAGGGCTGATAGTTGATTTTGAGTAACCTCTCTTGTAGCGGTTAACTGTTTCCAGGCTGCACGTTTTTAAGCGAGTGCTTTAAGTGCAATTAGAATTCCACCTGGAACACATTTGGAGGTATATGGTCTTAAGGTGTCGAGGGATAGCTGTATGTGCAGCTCTTACGACTGTATTTGTGAATACTGTAGCATTTCGAAATGAGGTGAGGGAGGATGGAGGGGTATTGAATAGCAGAAGAGTGAAGTGAAGATGCCAGTCGGCTCTATCAAGCACCAGCGTGGGAGTTAGGATGTACGTATGAAGTATGGAGAAGAGAACTGGAGAAGTGTCACTATAGGGAAAGTGGTCTAAGAACTGACTCAGTGGAATCTAAATGAAGAGAAGGGAGCATAGAGCGAGGTCAATGCATGAAAAGAGTGGTGCGTGTATCAAAGTGTGGTGGGGCGATCTGAATTTTAAATAGTAGGTCAGCTGTGGAAGAAGCGCTCCTAGAGATCGGCCTCGGTAGTTTGTGATAGAATCACCCATAGAGTGTGGCGGCAGTTAAAGTCACCAACTATGAGGAAATGTGGTTGAAAGTTGTGAACTTAGATTTTCAAAGCAACAAAGTCAATAGGGTGGTAAGGGGAAAGTAGACTGAATCACTGTGATCCACGATTGTAAGGAAGATACGGATAACGGTTCCAGGGAAATTGTTTTGAAAGGGAGGTGTGACATAAGGTTGTTTTTTCTGATTGATAGTAATGGATGAGACATAAAGGTAATGTGGGGAAGAGACAAACATGAATAATTGGGGATGGTATTGAGGATGTGTAAGGAAAGGTCTCTTGAAGGCTACATAGATGATTATAAGAGGAAAGGATATGACGAAGGTCAGGTCTTGGAGCGGAACCGCGAATATCCAATGAAGGATAGTGTTTATACTTTACTGATATAGATTGTACTACGTGTTGGAGATTTTTGAATGGTAAGAAGCTAGAGGGTGGGAAAAGGATTGGAGGTCTGAGATGGGAGAGGTTGTGGGAGTTGGGTGTTCTACTAGGAGGGGTATTAGGAGATGGAGGTCTGAGGAAGGGGATACTTGTGACGTAAGATCACGTGGTGTATCCAGGAAGGGAGTGGAAGGGATATAGGGGATGGTGGAGGGTTAATGTGGGCGGGGTTTGGGGTTTGGGGGGGATGGGCTGTGTTGGGAGGAGGTAGGCAGGATTGGTGTAGGGGGGATACTCGTTATGAGGAGGATGGATAGCAGCATTACTTGGTGTGTGGAAGAAGCATTTTAATTTGGAGGTTGAGTGTCATTTCACATGAGGTATCTTGAATATTTTCAATGGTTTCTTCTGAGATTGTTGGGGATTTTTGGGGGGATAATGATTTTCTTGTGAGGGGGGGAAAAGAGGACTGGTGTTCAAGCATTGAGCAAGTAAGTGAGTGATTGTGTTGTAGTGGGAGAGGGGTGGAACGTTTGTTCTGTCTGTTAACGGGTTGTGCGAGGAGTAAGGGAAGGGTTTGGGTTTGTAGTATGTGATTAATATCTGTAGTAGAAGGCCTGAGTGTCTTGGATTGAGGATGCAAAGATTTGACTGGGGAATGTAGGAAGTAGAAGAGGGGGTTAGACTCGGGGTGGGGTTTACGAGATTGGTAGAGTGAGCGTATTACTGAGTAAGGAGTAAAGAGAAACCACGTCGACGTCTTCTTGTCTGGCTTCACGTAGTAGTGAGTCCAAGTTTGAATCTGAGAGTTGGCTACTCATACTCAAAATTTGTAGGGACAGCCCCTAAAAATACATTCTGGGGCCGCCACAGTTGGCACATGTTGCGTGATTGTTGAGGGCAGTTTTAGATCGGTTAGGCCAGGGTTGGGCAACATAGTGGGCTCTGCTGTGGAACGGCATGTTTGTCTGGGTGTCCTAGACGCCAACAAGTTTTGGCACTGACGTGGAGAGGTTGGTATGGTTTGGGAATTTCTCTTCCTATGTAGACGTTCAAGGAAATTCTTCTACTGAAGTATTTTGGCCTAGGTTAGTAGTTTCTTTTCAAATGACCCTCGGGGGGCGAATGGGTAGCATTGGCACTGAATGTGCATCATATTCTGTGAGACAGGCAAGTAGATCTTCTCCACCATCTACCAATCTTTGTCATAGAATTGGGCAATTTGCTGGGGAGAGTTGAAACTGTTCCGGGTGCAAGTATTGAGGGTTTGGCTGGGGTTCTGCAAGGATGGGGTTTACCATATAGGTCTGTTAGTTTTGTTAATGCTAACTTGTTTTCGATGTACTGTGACAAACGGGAGTCGTCGGGTCGGCTACGAAAAGGAGACTTTACTACTTGTTTTTAGGAGACATTGTTGGAAGAGAAGGGTGTTGTCAGAGTAGGGAGCTAGTGGGATGTATCACGAAAATCGGTCCCCCATTGGGCTGCGCTGAGAGGTATTGCAAATTGTTGTAGAGATAGGGGTGTCGAAGGGCGGGGGCGCGACGAGAGGGATAGTGTTCAGGGGAGGTAGTGTTATGGGGAGTTGGCAATAAGTGCTGTAGAGTATTAATAAGGGAGGAAGGGTGGTTGCTGTTGGTAGGTTTGTGGGTAGAGGGATTGAGTTGAGCTTGCTGGGAGATGGAAATGGTCCTTAATGTTGATTGTTGGCTACTGGTATATAGTTAATTGAAATGAGGGGGTTTTATTCAGTGTTCGGAGCCGTGGTCAAAGGAGAGCCTGGGGTCAGGGAATCGGATGGGTTTACATCTTTGGGGCTATTTGATAAAGGGGCAAGCCTCATTGCCCCTAATAGTGGAGATAAGTTTTCATTACTGGCCATGGTAAGCCTGGATTATGTTGGGGATAAAAACAGTCCACCCCTCAGGGTCCCCTTGAGGGGTCAGGGCTAGATAACTAAATCAGGGGAATACCGTGCCCATGGCTCCCTCAGGCCGTTCAGGACTGGCACAAAGTCAGCCTTTCATCCTTTCAGCACGGCTCTCACACCTTAGGAGGTGGATAGTAGAAGGGTTTGGTGAAGGGACAGAAACGAAAGGTGGGAAGGAAAATAAAGACCATGCAAAATTAGTTGAGTCGAGGGCTGAGTCCCAAGGTTGGGGAGTTCCCCATCATTGGGTCCCAGTCTCCGCCTCCTAAGCCCCCCCACGACAACAACGGGCAAGGGATTGGGGGGGACGTAGGCATGATATAAGGTAAAATAACGGAGAGAAATAGAGAGGTCTCCCCTAATAATAAGCCGAGTTGTAATAGAAAACGACATTTTCTTCATGGTAAACTAAGCTAATAAAATTAAATTCTTCATCGGCAGCTAATTTAAGAGTTATGAATTATCATTGGTTTTCTGGCACCCGTGGAAAGCTTTTTCAAAATTTCTGTGACCTTCTTGCTGTCATTTTCAGCATCTTTATTTACGAGTGATGTGCTCCTGTCTTCCATTAGGTGAAATAATTCACCATATGCTTGTGAATTATTTTGATCATCTGGACTATCTTCAGTAATAAGTTATGGAGTATTCGTCATGGCGTTAATAAGTTATGGAGTTTTCCTACAAGTCCATATTATGTAGAAGTGTTAAAGGCTATTGTATTGTGTGAACAAGGATTTGTGGCAACTTCAGGATTGAATCAAACATATCTTCTTGACTAACAGACTTTGGTCAATATGCAGATTTCTCAAAAAATATATTTAATTAATAGCTATAATAACGATGAATACTCTAATCAAATAAGAGCATATATTGAGATCTTTGTTGAATATTGAATATACGTTCACGCCATTCCTTGATATTAATAATCAGTTTGCACTTTTTTCTAAACGTATTACTTATTATTACCCTTGTTAATCCATCTAGCGTATGTAACGCTCATACACCCCAATTCCATATATATGAAATAGTTTGTCCCGTATAAGCCTCAAAGAAAACTAAAATACTTTATAAAAAAGGATAAATTTATAGGGGAGACTCCTCCTTTTCTTTAAATTTCTCCATTATCTGAGATCAATAGAAAGTATAATACGCTGATGCTGATGAAGTTCAAAAGAACAGTCACGTCAAACACACCATGAGGATAATGGTCAATTACCGTGTCATTGAAAAAAGGAACAAACTGTTCAATATTAAAGTAAGCACATGTGAAAGGCAAGCATTCAACTGCGTTGATCAAATGTTGAAAAATTCATTGAAAGATGATAATGATAACAAGTAGATGTATCATAATCATGTGCACAAGGGGATTAAGTGGCATTACACCCTCAACCGTCTTTTTACATAAAGCTCTTAAATTCTCCTAAGAAATTTAATCAGAATGGAGTGGGCATTCACAAGAAATCCCTGAAGTTATAAGAGTATGCTTTTTTTTAACAATCCAAAACTCACAGTGCCATTCTGAAGGGCCATTTGTGCTCACCTTCCTTGGCTGTTGCAATTCTGATGTTTCCTTATAGTTGTAAGATGTGTTCTTCTTCCCATATGGATAATTCTTTAGAAAAGAGCAAAAAATAATTTGTTTACATTAAAGAATTCCTGTGCAAAACATTATTTCATTGATACTTTTGTAAGCAGGTGCAATTTTGCAAAAACATCAGGTGCATATATTCAGGCTGTGTTCATTAATGCCATGCAGTATCTGTTCACTGGTACTCTCCTGAAAATATTTCTAAAAATGTATTTTGTCCTTGCTTCAAAATTTCAAGGGTGTAGAATCTTAAGGCTGTCTTAGAGAAGAAAAGACTTGTAGAATATGTTAATAAATTAAATGCAACAATATTGTCTATATATACCATAATCACTATTAATGCATTGAAGAGAGCGAGAGAGAGCAAGAGTAAGCAAAAAAGAGATAATACAAAAACACAACCCCCACATTGGCATCCATAAATATTTATAGGGATATCAAATAAGAAGCAATTATAACTGATAATATATATTCAGCACCAAGAGGTACAACATGATAGGAAGAATTTTATCCTAAAGTTAAAAGTGTGTAGGTTTATAAATGTACATGGGTGACTGCAACTTACACATGTGACTCACAGGTCTATATGAGAATAATAAAATACAAAACAGACACATGTGGTACACTAAAACAACAGGTTATTGTATTAAGAGGTAACTGCAGATACAAAATGTATGTTTTACATTATTTGAAAAATTACTTACAATGTACAAAAAAAGATAACAAATCTTGTAAAGACTAGGAATGTTTAACTTTTGACACTGGAGCCAAAAGCATCAATACAGAGTATAATTTGCCTTCACTCTTTCGATTATATATTTTAACATATACATATAGTCTATATTCTTTAAATTGTAATTTTTGATATCAAGAACTCAATTCTAGTTTATGCAATTAATTAAAGTGACTGGCAATTGTTATAAAAGACCAGTCATAAAGAATTTCTTTGCCTCCAAACTCAAGAAGAAATATCATAAGCTCCGAGCAGCAGTGATTGTCCGATCTGGTATTTGTCGCTAATCAAGGCCTTTGTGAGTAATAGGACTAGGAGTGAATAACTCTGTAATTTCTATTTCTTATTCGAGAGAATGCTACATATAAGGACATAACAGCACCGTCGCCTCACTGGAAAGTTGCCTCTTATCTCCATATTTCTTTTTTTTTTTTTTTTACACTGATCTATATATTCATTTCATTTACCTTTAATGTAAAATGAACATTAGAAAAAAAGAGAAAAAACTATAAAGGAGAAAAGAATATGTTTGGGAAAAGTATGCTTCACATACCTTAGCATACTGGATATAAACAGACATTCACACGTACTTACAATGCGGACATCCACACACGCACATATAGACAACTGTTCTTCTGTTTCAGCTTTCACCATGGAAGGCTCACAAGGATGGCAAATACATAAGGCAGAAGAATACTATGTCAGTCACCTCAGAGAGAATTTAACACTTCAGAAACCATCTCTAATATCTACAGCAATGTCAATTAATGTATGAAAAAAACAAAAAACAAAGTGATATGTATGATTATAGAAAAAAGACAAAAAAAAAAATGTCAACTTCATTCACCCTCGTCTTTTCATGCTCAGATGATCACCCTTACTTTTCTCCCTGAAGTAGAAAATTCTCTAAAAATATATATATATTCCACCTTAGATGAATCACTTCACAATGGTCAGCCGCAGAAGCACTTTGGTCGGTGCACAAAGCAGGTAAGAATACGTGATGCACAAAATATACACTTCATATTTGGTGGGAGACAAACATACACAAAAGTCCCTTAAATGTGCAGGAATGTACACTGTGGTCCACAAAGTAAATATTTTTGGGTTTTCTCCCGTGCCATTATATAGACACCAAACAAACAAACCTTTCTTTTCTTTTGTGTGTTGATCATCGCAACACTAATATATATCAATGGGAATAGAAATAAGTCTTATCTTTTTTTTGTGTGTGTGTGTGTGTGTGAACTTCTGGAAGCTCTGGGATTATCACATCCATTGTTTGTCGATCACATAGTTCACTTCTGGGGTACAATTAATAAGGTTTCACTTGGGTATTTCCAACACTATAAAAAAAATCCCTCAGATCATCTATTTTGCAAATAACATTGCAAAAAATATATTTGCAAATATTCTCTCTTTTTTTATCACTCTTAACAAATATTGTATATAATTTCTGTACAGTTGTGGGTTATTTACACTTTGCTCTCAGGTCCAACTGCATGGTGCTCAAAGCTCTGCCGGATACGTGAGAGGTGCGAGGCTGTGACATGGCCATAGACCTTGTTATACCACTCTGGAGTACGCCCTCTGCAAACATAATGAATTGAGATTACACTACTGTTGAATTGTTATTATATTATTCTACGAAACATATGACAATGAGATTAATTTTAGAATGTCTACTACAATAAAACATTATAACACTGCTC
The DNA here is from genome assembly GCF_015228065.2 of Penaeus monodon. NCBI lineage: Eukaryota > Metazoa > Arthropoda > Malacostraca > Decapoda > Penaeidae > Penaeus > Penaeus monodon. The sequence goes on from NC_051403.1 coordinate 25,736,225, forward strand.
TTTCAATATACAAATTTCTCTCTTTCTAGCAATTCGTCTCATCACTTCAGCCATAACACTAGTATAATATGCCATCCTCACCTCATGTCAAGCCGTGATATGTGCGTGATCCTGGATTTGCCTGAGCCACATGGTTGGATAAGGTAACGAGAGGCCAACACTATGCCTCTCACGCTGCCCACGAGGATAGGGGCATCAGCATGCTCCACAGAGGTTTCCACCACAATGCAGGTTCCTCGGGCCAAATCACTTCTCCAACACCTACAAGAATTATTGGGCTTTATATTCTCTCTGACTTATCACAAGATTGGCAAGGTGGTTCCCACAGTTTGTTATATCTTTAATTCATGGATAAGTAAAGTTAATACAAAAATAACTCTGATATCTCTGATCTGAGCAATATGGAAATGTCTGATTACTGAATTAGCAACACAACCTGACCCAGAAAAGTTATGAAGATCTAGTTCAATCCATCAACTACAGAAAGCAGAAGATACACTCCAAAGCACTCACCTTAACACACAATAATCCACTGGAGGCCGAGGGGGCATGGAGTTGCACATATACTGGAAGACTTCAGCTTGACGATCTAACCGACTAATGACTCTCCACTTCAACAAGGAATCATCCCACAAGTGCCTAAAGAGGTGATAAATTCACATAAGTACATAACAAAAATAACAGAGAAAACAATAAGCACTAAATACCCTTTCCATACTACAGAGTCTGTGAATCTGATAAATATGCCAAAAAGAAAAGTTTCTGAATTAAGCAGTACTGCATGATTTTTTTTTCTGCAATGGCCCTTAGAAAAAATTGTGTAGAGCTGATATACATACAGACCTAGAATTCTCATAGTTCATTTTTCCAATGAAGAAAAGGCTATTATGTGATCACTCGAAGGTAAACTCACCTTTCTCTAATGACACGGTTCAGCAGTTCTGATGGAGGAGCCTCTACTTCTGTTGTCGCTCGCCACAGCCTTAAGGGGTGACCATCTCCAACCTTGCGATAAAGAATCTCAACGTTGGGATCTGTGCAGTTCATGTGTACCCAACCTCTAGACCTGTAAGATAAAGCATAATATTGTAAAATGGTATGTATGCATTAATAATCTTTGACATCTTATTTTTAAAAAATAAGTTATTTTCCTATGTAAAAGTAAGGAACTGGATGCTTTAGTAACAAATCTCTGGATCTATAGAAAAATCCATTCTCCTGAACTAAAGTAAAATCTATTCTCCTGAACTAAAATGATATAAAACGCAAATCTCATTCATAGATCACATACTTCTGCAACCAACAGAGGCCCAAAACCACTCACTTGTCTCTTGCTTCTTTCAGTAACGATGTGATACAGGCATTCATGTAAGTTGACCAATCTCCATCCACACTGGCCACTCCCGGAGATCCTACAACACCTAGGTCCTCAAGGTAAACTGGCTGACTCTGCTCCAGGTACGTGAACCGGCAATTGGACAGCATTTCCATCGGCACACACTGGAGTTGGCTGACCTGTTAGGAAACACGAAAAAAAAAGAGAATTAGATACGTTTGTTTTTTATCACAGCAAGTTCTCATTCCAATAAGTTTCACTAATAAAAAAATTGTGAATAATAACAAAGACAGAACTTGATGTATATCAGTAGTCTAATAACATACATCTTGAAACTGCATTCATCTAACTGCCTTTACATCAACCTTAAACATCTTACCTGCTGTATCATTAGAGTAAGACAGTGGTGAGCTGCCTTGTTTTCATGCAGATCTCGAGGCTCAGGAGTACCTGTCGCTCGCCGTCTCAATGGACTGGAACCCGAAGTCCCAACATTGAGGTGGAAAAGGGAGGGGGCCAGGCACACAGCCAAGTTACTAGCATGCATCTGAAAAAAAGAAGTGGAAGGTAAGCGACTGAAAACATTCTCTTATCACATTGACATGAAATTTACACTATTAAATTTTCAAAGCATTGTTTCTATACCAGCAGCTTTTATGAAAATATTCAAATTATTGTAAGGGAAACATCCATGACACACTTACCTGATTCAGATGGGAATTTGCTGCCACATCAGCAAGGAATGTGAGAAGCACCATTAAGACTTCTCGGTTTTCATCTGGCAGCATAAGAATAGCACACTGAAGGGCCTCAAGGCGATGTTCAACTGGCAGGTCTGTAAATGAGAAGCATGGATTAAATAAAGGGAATATACATTGATATACATATACACATACTGTTAGATATATTATATTAGATATATTATAGTAGAAAATTGCAACAAAATTAATTAAGTCAAAATTACTAGTTTTGAGCCAGTATACACAGTTTTAGGCTGCAAATATTGATAATCTTATTAACAAACATAATACAGGTATACAAGGAGCACAGACATGATAATGATTCCAATTAAATTTTCAATAGGTATATAACTTACACTGGAAGATTGCTATGAACATTTCTGAGAGCTTGTTGGTCAATAACACTTCAGGCAGCTCCCTGAAGTACGTTTTGACCATGTCAGCTATGTCACAGGTACCAAAGTCTGAGTACTGAATGTTCTCTCCCATTTCATGTAACTCTTGCAGCTTCTGAATGCGGGATCTCACACCAGGTTTCCTAAAGATGCCGACCTAAAGGGAAAGAATTCACTTTGTTGTAAATAATAGTTTTGAATACATTTGTTACATTTGGATATTTCTCTTCCTGTGGTTCATTCCACCATGGCTTCTAGGTTGCAATTTACCTGATCCAGGCTTGAAGTCCTGAGATACTGCAGAGCTGCTTGGATCCCCGAAGGCAGTGGTTGTCCTGTTCTTTGAGCAATCACCAGAAGAGGCACACCAAAGACCTGCCTGTCGCGATAGTCTGGAGTCTTCATTTTGCGCATGAACTTTGGCAGTTCCCAGTTCCACCCACTGCGGTTGCTTGGGCAGTACCTTTCCATGAGTGCTGTCAGCCTGGTGGAACAATACACAAAATTATTATTTGAACAAAAATATTAACATGAAATACTTTACACAATATATTATGAACTTTCTCTGTTAAATTCAGTCTGTATAGTATTAAGGATGCACCACTTACCTCAACAAAGCTCGTTTTCTTAAGTGCAGCATCTGTCCACTGCTGAACCCGTTAATCTGTGTTCCTTGCTGGCGCATAGGCTGCTGGTATGATTTGCGGTTGAAGCTGTGCCATCTGTCCACTGTCACTCTAAACAAAAATAAATTATACTGATTAAAATCATACAAATAATTTTTTGTAGTTTTATGTACACAAACTATACTGCACAGCCCTAATTTCTCCTTTTTTTGCATTGGAATACTATTCATTATCTATTCAAATACCAGCATATAATGTATTTCAGATAATCCTTAAATCCTACCTTCTCTGACAGGGGTCTTCGTTCTCATCATCATCGTGAGTGGATGGTAAAGGCGAGTCTCTGCTCTCTACTGTGCACTCACTACTACCTGAACCTTCATGCGCACTTGCTTCTGGAAGAAAGCGAATACCTATTAATGAGGGACACATTGTCAGTAAAGACTAGCTTAATTATGTGAAATTTATTAGATAACAACATAACAGAAAATAATTTTGAGAGTCAAGTGCAGTATGTTGGAACTCAGTGAGAACTTACTTTGAGCATAACAACAAAGCCACTGGAATAAATCCTTTGCAAAACTGAGGTCTGGGCATAAGTGTTTAAGCAACACTGTTAAATACTGTTCAAGAGGATCCATAATCACAACGGTCACAATTTCTCTGGGTTAGATTATTCACAGCTCTAAATAAAATATCAAGTTATAGTGGAGAGGTTCACTATCACATCCAGACCCAGAGACTGACATGGCCAGAATGGAACTTAAGCACAAATTTGCCTGCACCGCTCTACATGCGGCTTCCCCCACCCAATGCCAGATACAACTGCAAGCATCTCCCTCCATAACAAGATGCTGTCTACCCCAAGATCCTCACCATTCCCCTAGAAACACGAGTTGCCAAATACCACAAAATACTAAGGAAAGAAATGGCAGACTAAGATTTCTTATTTTATCTTTTTTATCTATCTCTTCAACATAGATGCTGTCTTAATAATTGGCAACTTTATCTTTGAGAAAGGAATATATTAACAAATAAGGTAATATTTTCCAAATAACAACCTCTGGCAAAGTCTAAATTGCAGGTAAAGCTACACAGTTCAGTGACTCCTGCCTAGCATAGTGTACTCAGGTGTGAATGTTTGTAACATCTCAGAAATTATCAAGACTAACATAAGGACAAAAAACATAAGTACACTAATATAATCTTTATATTGATTACTTATAAGAGCAAATATATGAACAAAAACTGTATAATAAAGCTAACATATGTCTATATACATTTATAGTATTCTTTTAAAATTATCCTTTATGAAGACCTCTTACATCTACTGAATAATACCAAATAAAAAAAAAAATCCCTTGCCTATCTTTATTATCCCAGCTCCAGTCAAGTGCAATGCTTTCCTTTTTTACAACTTAAAGTCAACTGAACATTAACATACCAGAATCCATGGCCTCAGGTTGGTAGTCATGGTAACTCTTGTTGCATATGATGAGGGGGACATTATCATACACCGAATGCCTCTCCTCGTCCGGGCTGGGGATGGGCGAGACGTTCTCATCATTCTTCTCAACTCCTGGAAAAAAGGTTATATTAGCACCTTTGGAATGGTGGGGAGGGGAGGAGGAGAGAGGGGAAAGGAGGGGCAGAGGGGGGAGGGAGTTTGGGAGGGGAAAGGGGAGTTGAGGACAGGGGGGGAAAGAGGAGGAGAGGAAGGGAGAGTTAGGGAGAGAGGGGGAGAGACAGAGAGGGAGAGGGAGAGGGAGAGGGAGGGAGAGGGGGGGAGAGAGAGAGCGAGAGCGAGAGCGAGAGAGAGAGAGAGAGAGAGAGAGAGAGAGAGAGAGAGAGAGAGAGAGAGAGGGGAGAGGGGGGGGAGAGGGGGAGAGCGAGAGCGAGAGCGAGAGCAGAGAGAGAGAGAGAGAGAGAGAGAGAGAGAGAGAGAGAGAGAGAGAGAGAGAGAGAGAGAGAGAGAGAGAGAGAGAGGATGAAGATTAACTTTTGGCATACAGTCCAAGACATTTTACAATCTCCAGAATTAAAAACCTGAGGTTTCTAAGATCTCGTCTCTCTTACCTCCTCTAATACTCGAGAGAAAGTGCTCCCTGGCGGCCTGCGAATCCTTCCCGTAGGTGAGGGAGCCGGTGTGGCGCAGCTGGCCCTGCCTGGAGGGGCGTCCTGACCCCGTCTTGCCCGCCCGCTTCTCCGAGCCTGTGGTCTGGAAGGGAAGGAAAATGAATGAATAAAAGGAGCGAATAAGAAGAATTAATGAAAAAAGAATACAGACATGACGTTTTTTCTTCTTCATATATTAGGCTGATGTCGGAAGTAAAGGAAAGAATTAGAGTGGACATAAAACGCAATCATGCCCATCACAATATTCTCCTTCACATTCTTACCTGTGCCATCTTGTTGGAATTGGCATCCGTGAAGTAGTGTCTCCAGGTGGGCGGCGAGCACTCGGAATCGCTGTACGCCCCTCCCCCGCCCCCTGTCTCGCCCACCCCGTGTCCACTGCCGCCCCGACGCCCGAATCTCTTGCGTCGACGCCACCGGAACAGCGGCGTCGAGGTCTGTGAGTGGTCGGAGGCTAACGAGGAGGAGTCCTGCGCCGCGAGAGGAGGGAGAGCTTCGTTAATGCTTGGGGAGAAGGGCTACTGCGAAGGGGCTTAAGTGTTTTAAGTAATGATGTTAGATGCTGTTCGACAGGATACATACATACAAAGGCTACAGTTTGATGTAAATCTGAATAGAGAAATAGTTTAAATACTCTAACGAAGGACGTCAAAACTGTCTCAAGCCAAGATCAAGTCCCTTTATATATATATATATATAATATATATATATATATATATATATATATATATATATATATATATATATATGATGTTCGAAATCTATCCATTCATCACTCGCTTTGAGATTTAACGAAGTGACGAGGCAACAGTTTCTGCCCAAAGCCCCCCTGCTCACCTCGCCCGGGGTCGACTGTCTGGCTTCCCTGGGGTGCGTGGAGCCCACCGTCATCGTGGAGGTGGTAGTGGAGGCGCGGCTGGCGAGCTCCGGAGACGCGTCCAGCGAGATGTCGACGCAGCCCATCTCCGCCACCTTGGCCTGCATGTCGGCTTCGTCCACGAGCTGGAGACGAGGGGGACATTTTATTATAAAGGGACACGCTGGGGCGGGAGAGAATTTTATCATTATTGTTATTATTATAAAGAGACACCCGTAAATGAACACCCAATAGAAGTGGAAATGAAATATAACAAACACTTCGCGAGTAAGTTCAAGAGGAACATGCTCTCCCCCGCTGATGACAGCGCCTCGATGTCCAATCCATCATCGCCACAACCTCACCTTGGGACCGCTGATGACGACGCCGTCCCTGTTCTGCCTCTTCTTCTTCTTGTTCTTAAGTGACTCCATCCTGCGCAGGAAGGCCTTGGCGCCGTCCCGCAGCCGCTCCGAGCCCGACCTCTTGAACTGGCCGAGGAGGACGTCATCCTGGATGTCGAGGCCCCGAGGCTCCCCGGACACCTTGCTCTCGCCGCCTGCAAGAGGGACGCGGTGTGAGTGGCTGGGCATGGGGCAGGTCAAAATATATCACATCTGAGCAACGACCACTTCGTCTGCGTCCGATGCACTCACAGCACATCAAATTAAGACTTTTCTACAACAATGAATATCGAACTTGGAAAGATACAAATGTAAATAGACACACGAAAACGAAAACAGATTTAATTAATGTACTATTTCACTCAGGGTAGATCTCACGCACAATTTCTAAAACGGAAATATCACGGTTTTTCGAACAACTCCCGCTCACAACACACAAAGAAAAAAGAGATAACAAATAAATAACCACGCCCCCACACAAAACAATCAAAATAAGTAAAGTAAAATAAAAAAGTCAACACACGGCCCACATTTTCCTCTCTACCTTCATAACTGAAGCACAGCGTGAGAAGATCCACTTGCATATTAATCTTGTTTTCGTTCCTTCTTCCAATTTATTTTTTCAGTTTTGTTTCAGCTCATGTAGAAATCTTAAAAAAAACTGTCCACCTGTCTCAGAATTTCGCCACACCTGTCGAGAGAGGTGTTGCTGCCTCTGCGATCACCGGGAATGCACTGACCTCTACATGACCTGACTCGGAATTCCTTGACCCCGCTGGTTTAGAACAGTGATCATCACGCTGACCTCTCTCTTCCCCCCACCCCCTTTCCCCGGTCGATCGAGATGCCAAGATCCACTTTTTTTATTCATTTTAATTTCACTTCCGATATAATTCCCATTTTCTCTCCAATCCATATAGAAAAAACTGAGATAAACACGAATCTGACAACAAAACATCCATCATATTTTCCTCTAAAGAACAACAACTTGAGAATCAGAATTTCACAAACAAGAAAATGATGAACACACAATGAACACCTTCCCCCCTCGCCCCCCCTCCGACAACAGCTCAGGGGCTCGCGAGACAAGAAAATGCCCCAAAGCAACACCTCCCGTGACAATGGCATGACTGACAGCTCTATGCGAACCCCCTTGTCAGCGCAGCGAGCGAGGAACGCTTCTCTGCTTGATATGCTATTCTCTCTCTCTCTCTCTCTCTCTCTCTCTCTCTCTCTCTCTCTCTCTCTCTCTCTCTCTCTCTCTCTCTCTCTATTGCGCGCTGTCTGTCTGTCTCTGTTCTAAAATAGAAAGGAAAATGCACGTGGAACGGGAAAACAAGGTAAAAGGACAAAAATAATGAAAGAAAAAAGGAGAGAGGGAGAGAAGGGAGGGAGGGAAGGGAGAAAAAAAGAAATGAAGAGATAGAGAGAAATAAAAATCACCCATCCCCATCCCCTCCACCCGCCCCGCCTCCTTCCACCCCCAACCACGCCCCTTTCAACCCCCACTCACCCCTCCGATTGCCTCCCCCCCCCCGTAAGACACAGGAACAGGTAGCGGGGATTTAAGACGATGCCGCCCGCGAATTCCCCGGGGGCGCGTTAACTCATAATCCAAGAATCCTTCCTGACTGAAGTAACACGACCACGGCACTTGCCATTGGGGGGGGGGGGGTTGAGAAGGGGGAGGAGGGGGAAGAGGGGGGAGGAGAGGGAGATGGATGGGAGAAGAGAGAATGTGTGGGGGGAAGGGGGGGGGATGAGCGGAGGAGGGGGAGATGAAGAGGAGGAGGATGGATGAGAGAGAGAATGAGGGGGAGGAGAAGAACGGAAGGATGGAAGGGATGAAAAGAAAAGAGAAGGTAGAGAGATGGAGGACGTAGGAAAGAGATCACAGCAGGTAAATAGAGAGAGGGAGAGAAGAGGGCACGGAAGGAGGGGAAATGGGGGAAACAGGATGAAGGAGAGAAGAAGAGAGAAAATCCGATAGATGGGAGAAAAAAAGAATAAATCACCAAAGACGCGGAAAGGAGATTAGTCAAAGATAGAGAGAGGAGGGGACAAAGGGAGAGAGGAAGAGGAGGAGCAAAGGGGGACTTAAAGAAGGGGAGGGGGGAGGGGGGTGTAAGGAAGCACAGGAGGGGGACAGAAATCATCACGTTGGGACGGGAGGGGGGAGGGGGAGGGGGGGAGGAAGGGGGTATCACGCAGGGCTTCACGAGATCACGAGAGAGAGAGAGAGAGAGAGAGAGAGAGAGAGAGAGAAGAGAAGAGAGAGAGAGAGAAGAGGGTTGAAGAGAGAGATTGAGAAGAGAGAGGAGAGAGAGAGAGGAGAGAAAGGAGGGGAGAGGAGAGGAGAGAAAAAGAGAAGAGAGAGATTGAGAGAGAGAGATTGAGAGAGGCGGAGCGAGAGCGAGAGCGAGAGCGAGAGCGAGAGCGAGAGCGAGAGAGCGAGAGCGAGAGCGAGAGAGAGAATTATCATCACCCTAACAACCTCACTGGCGAATAACACGCTCAGCACAGTCAAGCTTTTTCCCTGATCAATACTCAGCTCGTAACACGTCCTGACTTTTTCGTTAATGTTATTATATAATTTATCATTTCCATGTGATAAGCATCCCCGTAAGTCGACAACACAGGCAATGCACGGTAAAATTGTGAATGAAAAACGCATCAAATACTAACCTAAAATTGTCATGTAGCATCAGATATCTAACAATGAAATATAATATAACATTGAAGAAGAAAAAAAGCACATAATAAAAAGTAAATAAATAAATATATAAATAACGAAGACGCATCGTTAATGACGTCATGACCAAACAAGCCAATCGCCTATTCGATCGAAAAAAAGGGTTCTGATTTTTTTTACTTGTTTTTAATTCACTTGTTTTATCAGTTGGTGTAATTCATGACGAAAGGGAGGACGGGCACACGGGGAGGGAGGGAGGGGAGGGGGGAGGAGAGGGAGAGGATGGAATGAAAGAAATGGAGAGAGAGGAAGGAATAGTAGAGGGGGGAGGGAGGGAGGAAGGGAGAAGAGAGAGAGAGAGCGAAAGCGAGAGAGAGAGAATAAAAATAATCACGATAACAAAATCCTCACAAAACGCAAGCATCAACCTGAAGAAAAGAAACTCCTCGGCTCACAAACTGAAAAACCGTTACGTTCAAACAGTGACGATGCAAGACTTCAGTAACTTAGGCCACGCCCTCTGGACTTCCGCTGCCATCCCGTGCCGCTTAACGAAATTCTTAAAGGAGATGTAAGATCAATCATTTTTAAAGCCATGTTGTAATAAATGATGATGATGGCAACGACTGTCATCATCATCATCATCACATACTGATAATAATACCATAATGAAATTTAACGATATATGCGCTACAATTCAATATAACAATACGATACGATAAGGTTACCCATGATATAAAATTACACACAGAAAATAAATATAAATAAAACCATTAAACAAAATACTAATAAAAATACATGAATAAAAATAACTGTACTAAATATATAACCTATATACTATATAATTAAAAATAAGTGCAATAAAAATATGACAATGTTACCCACGATACAAATCACACATACACAAAATAAATAAAAATTAGAAGCACCACACAAAATAACAACAAAACGAATATAAGAATAAAAATACACAACGAATTCAAACATAATCCTCTTAGCTCATCACATGTGCACGCAACAAGTGCAGATCATATTTTAACTCATTGCAAGTGCACGCAACAAGTGCAAATCATATTCTAACTCATAGCAAATGCACGCAACAAGTGCAAATCATATTCTAACTCATAGCAAATGCACGCAACAAGTGCAAATCATATTCTAACTCATAGCAAATGCACGCAACAAGTGCAAATCATATTCTAACTCATAGCAAATGCACGCAACAAGTGCAAATCATATTCTAACTCATAGCAAATGCACGCAACAAGTGCAAATCATATTCTAACTCCTCTCAAGTACACGCAACTCACACCGGGGCGTGATGATGGCGACGGCGCGGAATCCGGGGCCGAAGTAATAGAACTGGTCACCATCGCTGCCGTAGCCGTCATCGTCACTGTACATCGGGCTCTGAGTCACCATATCGCCCCAGGATTTGATGCTGACTTCACTTGACTTCAGATCCAGTTCACTACAGACTGAGGCATTTCCCTCGTATGTCAACTATCACCGTTTTTTTTAGGTATTTCGTTCGTTTTAACGCGACATTTTATTTTTCTCTCTTATTGTTTCTAATTCCTTGTGTTTTTTCAGCGAGTCTTCGCTTTACTCTATCTGTGACCCGCTCGAAGAATCATAATTCACTAATAAAATTATCAAAAAAACGAACCGATGAATTAAGAAAATATAAAATCTGTAATGTGAAATATCAAGGTCCTCTCGTCACTATTTAGGCCTATGAAACGTGCTCGCAAAAATCCCTCTCTCACACACACCCGACGCCCACGAGGCTCACGATGTAACTAGGCCTACTTTCGACCCAGGCTGACCCAACTGGTGTCGAGGGAAGAGGGAGGGAGGGGGAGGGGGAGGGGGAGAAGGGGAAAAGAGCAAGAGGAGAGGAGGGAGAGAGAGAGGACAGGGGGAGGGGCTGGACATGGGGGTAGAGAGACAAGGAGGGGGAGGGAAAGGGGAAAGGAGGGAGAGGAGAACAGGACAAGGGGGCATGGGGTAAGGGGCAGAGGAGGAGGGACTTGCGAGAGGCTCCCAGAGAGAGGATGGCACCAGAGGGCACCGCGAGGCACCGCCGCCAGATGCCACGGCCGAGAACATCCACACAAGGTGGAGACGCGTCAACCAACTTGAAGAAGGGACCAGGCCGTAGGTCATAAAATAAATGAACAAATAAAAATACATATATACAAGCTAACAAATAAATATAAAAACAAACAAATAACTAACAGAAAAGCGTACGAGATTTAAACCCAACTCGGAGACTTTTAAAAAATCTAATCCCTTACAAAGATTCTCGCAAAAAAAAAATCTCCTTTCCCAACATAATCCCCCATTTTCTTGCCCCATACTCAAAATCATCACCGCACCAAAGTAATAATAAAACGAACGACGACACAACACTCCTGTAACAGCCTGTAACAACCCTGTATCACCCCTGTAACGGTTTCCTCCCTGTAACACTTCCCGTCCGCAGTACAGGGGCCGTGACAGTCAGCTTCCGTGGACAGAAACACGTCACAAATATTCATAAACTTCGTGAAAATATTCCGAGGGGGAAAACCTGAGCTCGATGTCAACAAAGTTTTAGAAGTTCAAAAGGCTACAGTTATTTAACCGTCTTCGAGTGAGGTGTGGGGAAAGTAGTGATGCTAATTAGGGAATAGATACTGCAGTTTTGAGATGTGGTATTGCTGTAATGGTGGTGGTGATGATGGTGGTATTGCTATGGTGGTGGTGGTGACGACAACAATAATAATACGAAAAATTATACCAATAACAATAATGCTGCTGATGATGAATATGATAATAAAAAGACAAAAACAATAATAGAAAGATTTATCGGTCTCCCGAACCCGCCAGAACCAACATCCGGGAACCATCACGTAAGCCGGACGGGGGGAAGAGGGGGGGGGGGGGAGACGAGGATGACCCCGCTCGAGAATGCGCGCGGGGTCAAGCGGGGTCAGACAGGGATTATCCTAAATTATGTTTGATAACGGAAGTGACCTTCCCTCAAGACCAGCTGACCGGGCGGAGGAGCAGGAAGAAGGGGGGAAGAGGAAGAAGGAGGAAGGGAGGGAGAAATATTGAGACACGCGGTGATTTGATGATGATGATGATGATGATGATGACGGTGATTATGACGACGATGTTGGTGATGACGGTGATTATGACGACGATGTTGATGATATGATGATGATGACGATGGAGTAATAACGATAATAATATAACTATTAACGATAGTCAACAACAACAATAACAACAACAACAATAACAATAACAATAACAACAATAATAATAATAATAATAATAATAATAATAATAATAATAATAATAATAATAATAATAATAATAATAATAATAATAATAACAAAAACACGAGCCTCATATTAGCAATACTAACGCACAAGCCAAAAACCCAATTCGAATTTCCAAACATTCGAAATACCATCTGTTTACACACTCAACAAGAGAAGATCACAGGTGCGAGTCAAGACAAAAGGGAGAGGATCTGCTTAGAGGA